>NC_134881.1:14868750-14953750 GCF_041734735.1 Babylonia areolata
ATTGAGATTACTTAAAAGTCCAGGTAAATGTATGATTGGGATCAGAACTTCTGGTTTCTGTCTCCAAACAGTTAAACATCAACAATGGGCATTTATTGTTAACTGTATTCATGAACAAACGTGTTTGTTTTCCTCCATCATGTCCTAAGTGGAGTGATGGCCAAGAGGTAACGCGTCCGCCTAGGAAGCGAGAGAATCTGAGCGCGCTGGTTCAAATCACGGCTTGGCCGCCGATATTTTCTCCCCCTCCACTAGACCTTGAGTGGTGGTCTGGACGCTAGTCATTCGGATGAGACGATAAACCGAAGTCCCGTGTGCAGCATGCACTTAATGCACGTAAAAGAACCCACGGCAACAAAAGAGTTGTTCCTGGCAAAATTCTGTAGAAAAATCCACTTCGATAGGAAAAACAAATCAAACTGCACGCAGTAAAAAAAAAATACAAAAAAATGGGTGGCGCTATAGTGTAGCGACACGCTCTCCCTGGGGAGAGCAGCCCGAGTTTCACACAGAGAAGTCTGTTGTGATAAAAAGAAATACAAATACAAATAATCTCTTTAATCTTTATGATACCGACATATGCTACCAGAAATGAGCATGCTGAAGATGAACCTCTGTAAAGGACTTAAATCAGTGCTGTACTTTTCCAATACCACAAAATGTTATCACACCTGTTAAAGAAAAATATACCTTCGCAGTGTGTCAGTTGATATGAACATTGACTTGAATCTGAAAAGATGTAGCTGAAAAGAGAAAGCAGTATCCATAGTGTCTGAAGGAAAGAAAGGTTGAAGGTAGGCTGAACAAAGCAAGGCTGAACAAAGCAAGTTACAGTTGTTTACGGTTCACAGGTGGACAACAGCAGGTGAACATCAAGAACAGCACAGGGATGCCAGTCATGGTTGGTGGAGCAAACCAGTCTGTCAAGGTAAATGCCTGCCTGCCTCCCTGCCTGTCTGCATATTGTGTCTCTCAGTGTGTCTCTCAGTCCAGTCTGTCCCTCTCTGTCTTTCTCCATACCCACTGGAGCGTTTGCCTTGAGGTAACACGTCCGCCAAGGAAGCGAGAGAATCTCTGAGTGCACTGGTTCGAATCACAGCAGCAGTCACCAGTATTTTCTTCCCCACCACTAGACCTTGAGTGGTGGTCTGGATGCTAGTCATTAAGATGAGACAACAAACTGAGGTGCTGTGTGCAGCATGCATTTAGCGCATGTAAAAAAAACAAAAAAACCATGGTAACAAAAGGGTTGTCACTGGCAAAATTCTGTAGAAAAATCCACTTCAATAGGAAAACAAATAAAATCACAGGCAGAAAAAAATGTTAAACAGTTTCGCTGTCAGTATAGCCATGCGCTGTCCCGGGGAGAGCAGCCGGAATTTCACACAGAGAAATCTTTTGTGACAAAAAGAGTAATGCAATACAATAAAATACAATACCCCCATGAGTCTCGTTCTCCCTCTTTCTCGTAATTCTTTCTCCGATCCTCTATTACATTTGTATATTACTGTTTCTATCTTTTATGAAGTAAATACTTGGAATTTGGTGCCATATACTGTACCATGTCAAACTGATGCAAACCAGGCTTCTCTGTTTGCTCATCTGGGCCCAAGATTTTCGCAGCAACTCAGTAATAAGACGTCTCTCCATTAGACTGCCATCTGCTTGCCAATGAAACACAATTCCCGGCAGGAGGTAATTAATCATTGACAACGGCCGCCATTCTCCTCATATTACAAACATTATCTGTTTCAGATATACAGGTACTCATTCTTTAACAACAATGGATTTTTATTGTTACTGAAAACATAATCTTTTTTTTTTTCATTGTTAGGTCATTCGAATTTGAATTTCCTTTTGTGTCCATTATTTCTTATATTTAAATGACGCTGATAGATATACTTCATTGCAGTGCTAATTGGTAATTAATGTACAGGTACATTCTAAGCAAACAAATCCTTTAAGAAATTTTTTTTAAATATGCTGCTTTGGAGAAGAGACGTTCTGAAAGAAATTGAGACTGTGGAATACTTCAGGTGGTTTCTTTTCTTCTTCTTCGTCTTTGAGTTTTTAGTCGTATGCATGCTTTTAACACAGACAGCAAACAGTACATCAGTCATTCATATTACAGTGTGTGTTCCTTGCATCAGTCAAGCAGCAAATCTGAAGGAGATGAATTTTGAAAGATGAAATAATCTGTTTTTAACATGATTACCAGAATTATCAAAATATAGACTATATAAAAAACAAGCTTGGGTTTGCAGTGTGTGTTGGCAAGGTCAGGATCGGGGGTGGTGGTGGGCGGTTGGGGGGGAAGGATAAGGTGGGAGGCTGAGACAGGCATGTCCCAAAAATGAGATAACCAAAGAAGCTGTGCATGAAACAGTAAAGGAAAACATTAAGTGTTGCTGATGTGCAGACAACAGGCGTGAGCAGCCAAGCTCCAGTACAGCAGCAGATCATCATCCAGCCCCCACCACCGAAACCTATGAAGAACAAGTCCATCCTGTGCAAGCCTTTTGTGCAGACCAAGGCCACCTCATGCCGGCCGCACACACAAAGCAAGGAGTGCCAGACAGGTCAGGGAGGGAAGATGTTTCATTAATGAATGTTTGTTTTGCCTTGAAAGGTCAGCGAGGGAAGATGTTTCATTAATGAACATTTGTTGTGCCTTGAAAGGTCAGCAAGGGAAGATGTTTCATTAACGAACGTTTGTTGTGCCTTGAAAGGTCAGGGAGGGAAGATGTTTCATCAATGAACATTTGTTGTGCCTTGAAATGTCAGGGAGGGAAGATGCTTCATTAATGAACATTTGTTGTGCCTTGAAAGGTCAGCGAGGGAAGATGCTTCATTAATGAACATTCGTTGTGCCTTGAAATGTCAGGGAGGGAAGATGCTTCATTAATGAACATTTGTTGTGCCTTGAAAGGTCAGCGAGTAAAGATATTTCATAAATGAACGTTTGCTATGCCTTGACTCATTTTTGTAATGTTTCACACAAAATGAGTTGTTGGGTTTTTTTGGGTAGACATTTCTTTACACAGTATTCACTGTCCCATATAACAGACAACATTTTCTTCAAGTTCATTGCAGTGAAATCTGTTTCTAACTTTAGTTATTTATGTTATAACTGTTTTTTGTTTGTTTTTTAGATTATTATTTTGATTTTTTTTCTTTTTTGATTTTTTTTATTTAGTATTCAGTTTCACTTTTTTTTTTTCATAATAATAATTAATATAATGAATATTGATTTTAATTCAAACAAAAATTAACTGATAAAAGCATCGGTTCTTGCAGGCAGGCTGCAACATGTACACTGATTTGTACTGTGAATACAATTGCTTTTAATCTCCTTATTCTATTTCTGAATCCATGAGTTGTAACTCACATTTTCCCTCATGTGCATCAGTGGTTGTTGATGATGGGCGCAATAGCCAAGTGGTTAAAGCGTTGGACTTTCAGTCTGAGGGTCCCGGGTTCAAATCACGGTGACGGCGCCTGGTGGATAAAGGGTGGAGATTTTTCCAATCTCCCAGGTCAACATATGTACAGACCTGCTAGTGCCTGAACCCCCTTTGTGTGTATATGCAAGCAGAAGATCAAATACGCACATTAAAGATCCTGTAATCCATGTCAGCATTCGGTGGGTTATGGAAACAAGAACATTCCCAGCATGCACACCCCCGAAAGCGGAGTATGGCTGCCTATATGGCGGGGTCAAAACGGTCATACATGTAAAAGCCCACTCGTGTGCACACGAGTGAACGTGGGAGTTGCAGCCCACGAACGCAGAAAAAGAAGTGGTTGTTGATGCATATGCTTGTTTGTTTTATTTTCCCTCTGCCATTTAGGCAGCTGTACTCAAGTTTAGTGGGGGGTGGGGTGTTTACAGTCTAATTGTAATGGTTGGCACCAAACACCTGTTGTTGCAGATGAGGTGAAGCAGAAGCCAGCCCTGGTCCCTGTACCCATACCAGTGTACATGCCGGCTCCAATGGCCATGTACTCTGCCCCCGCTCCCACCCCCATTTTTGTGCCCATCCCCATCCCCGTCCCTATCTTCATCCCCACCACACGGAAGTCAGCTAATGGCATCCTGAAACAGATCAAGGTTAGTGTGTGTGGGGGTTTGTCTTTGTGTGTTTGTGTGTGTGTGTGTGTGTGTGTGTGTGTGTTAGTTTCTCAGTGCAGTACCTATGACTCTGCCAATGACTTTTCGGGGGCTTGTCTTATGTTTTCAGTCTTATACATTATGTTGAATTCCACAGTACACAGTTTACTTCTATGTCAAAATGCACAATGGGTCAGTGGTGAATGCAGTATGCCAATGACTTCTTTCTTCAGATTCTTTCACCAAAGTGCACAAACTGAGACTGGTAAGTTGCCTTTAATCTTTTGGAAATATTTATTTATGCAGAAATAGGCGTGTCGTACAGGTGTTGCTCAGAGATTATCAAACAGTGTTACTTCTGGTGGGGTTTATATTTTACCTGAGGTAATGATATTTGCAGGAGATCCGAGAGAAGACTCCATCTGATCCTCTGGAGGCAGAGCTTCTGATGATGGCAGCGGCTGTGTCTGCAGACGGCAAGAACAGCTCAGACAGTGAATCTGATGAGGAGGTGCTGCCTGAAATCAACAGTGAGTGTGTTTTTGTTTGTTTGCTTATTTTATGTGTGTGTTTGAAACAGTCACATGGATGTACAGCCACTTGGAAGATTGTTATATTGCAATCTAGCTGCATATTTTAGTGTTGCTGCATTAAACGGAGAATATTTATTGATTTGAAGGTTGCAGTATTTTTAGAAAGCAATTTTTGGCAGTATAGATTTCATACTCTGTTTACTTGCAAAGTTTTTTCAATATTTCTCAGCAGAATGAAAACAGTAATTAAGATACGTCCGAACTCAAATCACAGGGTCAAGGAAGAGGTTGCTTCCAGCTGATGACGACGATGATGCTGATGTTATGCCGCTCAGCAGCAACAAAGAGGAGGAAGGCGGTGAAGAAGACATGATCTCCATGGCACTGAGAATGGCTGAGGAGATGTCAGGACCCATCACTGACCTGGAGTCTGCAGTGGAGGCTGTTCCTGTCAACACAGGTATGGCGCTTTTCTCATGGCTGTTGTCTCTGCTGCTTGTTTACACCAACAGGAGTTATTGTCAAGGCAGAAACAGAAAAAGAAAGAAGGAAAATATGAGCAGTATTTTGTATGGCAGTTGTAATTCCTCTGTTTATGTCTTCGTGTTGATATGGCAGAAATGCCATTGATGTATATTTCTGTGTTCATTTATTTGTTATGAAATTGTGACTTTTGGCATTTGTTTGAAATAATTGGTGAATCCATATTCTTCTTCTTCAAAGTTTCATATTTACTTTTTCAAAGTTTCTATTTCAGTTTCTGAAGAAGGCATCACAGCATTCAGTCAAATCCATATATGCTACACCACATCTGATGGGCAGATGCCTGACCAGCAGCATAACCCAGTGTGCTGAGCCAGGCCTTCAGTGCATGCAGAAATATTTGTGTACTAATCAGAGTGGATTTCTCCCACAGAATTTTGCTAGAGGACAGCACTTGTGTTGCCATGAGTTCCTTTTCAGTGCGCCAAGTACATGCTGCACACAGGACCTTGGTTTATTGCCTCGTCCAGATGGACAAAATAATGGCTCCTCTTCAAAATGTATAGCTACAAACAGTACAGAAACTTATAATCTGGCTTTCATATGATACAGCTTTCATTGATCAGTTTAGTTTCAGTACTTGCGGGATAGCCATGGCTCACTGTTGATTCACAAACATTTTTGTGCAGAGCCTCCTCCACAGCCGCCCAGGTCCATCACGCCAGATACCATCGCCCAGGAGGAGGAGATGATTCGAAATCGTCGCGGCGGAAAACGTGGAGGCACGGCACGCAGAGGGGGTGCTGGACGACCCCCCAAACGACCCCGCATTCAGGTCCCCCAGCCTGAACCCATCCCCATGCGGCAGGAACCACCACCTCCCCCTCCTCCCCCAGCAGATGCCAACTACCACCTCAAGTTCACCTACGGTGTCAATGCCTGGAGACATTGGGTGCTGTTCAAGAACAATCAGATTGAACGGAACATGAAGCCAGGGTGTGGGCGTGTGAAACTGTTCAAGACAGACATCATGCAGTGCACAGCAGACGAATTGAACTTTTCTTTGTGTCTCTTTGTGAAGGAGGTGCGGAAGCCAAATGGGGACGAGTATTCGCCGGACAGCATTTATTATTTATGTCTTGGTAAGTTAACACACTCAAAAATATCCGTCCAAGTTACAATGTGCTGTTACCAGTGAAGCAGTATTTACAAATATGTGCATGAAGTACAGAATTGTTAATTTGATGTGTCATCGATATTAAGAGAATATTAGTTTATTCATTTGACATTCTTTGTGATGATTTTTTTTTATAATGAAGTTCTTCTTTGGTTGGTTAGTCTGGGACTGTATGTTGTCTGATGTGTAAAGGAGTTTTTGTACTGATGAATCTGTTGTTTAACTACACATACTTTACTGTGACCGACTAGTGCAGACTCTGTTGTTTTCTGATAAAGGGCAACTCAGTCTGAACTTTTGTTATTTCAGTGCAAAAAAATATATATTCAAAAAAAGAAACATGTATGTGACATAGTTTGGCATCCAGAATAGGCATGATACTGGCAAAAAGCATTTGTGTTTACTTGTAGATACATATGTTATGGGAACAGATACAGATTTTTAAACGGTTTTGACAAATGTAGTTGAAGTTGAACAGAACATATCTTTGTGGGAAATCAACTTTTCAACAACAGAACTGAAATGAGAAAGTTCATGTAGAACTGTGGGAATGCAATTTCTTTTTGTTTTATTTTTTCTTGAGTATGACAGCATGATACAATGACGAACTGGTTCTTTTGTGAGAAGGAAAATATTCATGGGCATAATGGTAGATATAGTGTGTGATATGGATATATATATATATGTGTGGCAGAAGAAAAAGGTGAAATGCAGTAATTTTATGTGTCTTTGTTGTTGGGGTTTTTTTTCTATCAGGGATTCAGCAGTACCTGTTTGAGAATGGACGTATCGACAATATCTTCACAGACTTCTACTATGAAAGATTCACAGAGTGTTTAACCCAGATCCTGTCCAAGTGTCAGCCCAAATTCAATGCATCAGGTAACTAGTCGCAGTGCAAATGTCTTGTCCAAATTGTTTATCCGGTCAGCGTTGCAGGCTTTACTTTTCAGTTCTTTGTGTGGCAGCGTTACTTTTCATTGGGAAGGGACTAGCAGCATAGGGATAGCACAGTCCTAACATCATGCAGACCGACCTTCTGTGTAAAAATCATACAGCTTGTATTACTTTCCCTTCACTTCCACCCTCCTCTTTTTCCTCTCCAAACGTTACTAATCCTGCTTCAGTAGTGATTGTGTTTTTTTCTAAGGGTCTGGCCTAGCCTTCCTTACTTCTACCCTAACCCCAGTAAATGTGGGGGGAAAATCTAATCAAATGATCAGTCAAGATGCTTGTTAATCGGTTCGCTGTCTTTGTCTACTTTGATAAGTTTAATAAGTGGCATTTGCAATATTTTACACTGTGCTTGTGTGATTTGTTTCTCCATGAAAAGGTAGGAATTGTACTTCAGTTTCTACCATCACTTTTGCCAAACTTTTCATTTTATGAACAGATGCCAGTCCAATAATGTCTCTTCTTTTCCTCCCCTTTAACTCCTGGAACTGTTTGTAATTTGGTGTAAAAAAAAAATCCTCGTCTAAATAAAATATCACAAAAATAAAAATAGGACTCAAAGTATGTAAAAGTATCATTTTCTTGAAGGAAAATGAACAGGAAATGTAATCATTATGTGCTCAATGTTGACAGTTTCAGTTTCAGTTTCTCAGAGAGGCGTCACTGCATTCAGACAAATCCATATAAGCTACACTTCATCTGCTAGGCAGATGCCTGAGAAGCAGCATAACCCAACATGCTTAGTCAGGCCTTAAGTGCATGCATATGTATATATATATGTATATTATATATGTTTTGCAGGCAGCATGTTTTTACCTGCCCAGTTTTACCTGGCTTTTTACTCACTGGTTGCTATTTTACCAGCCTGTAAAGCTTTCACTTCTGTACCCTTGCCTGAAGAAGCTGTTTGACAGCGAAAATTTGCTGCTTTTAAGAATACAAGTTTTAAGACATGAAAAGTCTACTGTTGTTTATATTTTTATATTTTACTGGTCTTGGTATTTACCTCAGTGCTTTCTGCAAGGAATAAATAAAATAAATAAAACAAAGTTGAAAACCAACACCTATTTTGTTAAACAAAAAAATAATAAAATCTGAATTTTCGCTGCCACCCGGCAAGTGGATTTCTTCAAATAGCAAGTGGATTTCTTCTACAGGATTTGCTAGAGGTCAGCACTCTCATTGCCATGTGTTCTTTTTCAGTGCATAAAGTGCTTTCTGCTTTCTACACACAGGACTTAAGTTAATCATCTCCTCTGAATGACTAGACACTCAGTTCAATTCCATATAGAAGAACACCTGTCCTGATAACATCTTCTCTTTTCTTCCTTCCCGTTCCAGGTCAGATGGTGTGTCGAATTGAAGAGGAACACTTGTGGGAATGCAAGCAGTTGGGTGCCCACTCACCGTATGTACTGCTCAACACTCTGATCTACTTCCACACCAAGTACTTCATGCTGAAGACCCCTGAGGACCACATGAAGCTGTCTTTTGCCCACATCCTCAAGTACTGGAAGAAGGGGCAGCCAGGCAAAGGGGGCCAGCCAGCACGCAGTGTCTCCCTGCGTTACTACAGCGTCAGCACTGCGAAGAAAGGTCAGAGGGTGAACAAAGTATGGCTGGATTCTATTTTATTGTTTTTGTTTGGGTTTGTTTTGTGTGTGTGTGTGTTTGTTTTTGTTTCTTATTCTGTCATTGAAGTCTTTGTGGACTTCCAGATGGGATTTTGACTATACAAAGTGGTTCTGTGCTTGCGGAAGTAGTAGCACTGCCAAGTACATATGAAATGAATCACCTCAGATTGTTCTGGCAGAATGGAAATTTGTTTTTCAGATGGATCAGCTCCAACCAGTGCCACAAAGAAAGGCAGCAAAGACGGAATTCCTGTGTATGAAGTGACAGAAAATCAGGAGAACCCTCTTCGATGCCCGGTCAAGCTTTATGAGTTTTACTTATCCAAATGGTAAGTAGACTCAAATGAGTGAAGGCCTAAAATATTCCTCTTAGTTTTTAAGCTCCAGCCCCACCCCCACCCAAATCCTCTTCACCCCCCTCCCAAAAAGATGATAAATTGAGGGAAATACATGCAACTGTTTGTCAAAAGTAAAGCTCATTTTCAGCTGTGCCAGGGTAATATATATGTTATTCAGTAAGTGGCACTTTTATGCATGTACACGTACTAACACATGAATACCATTGTCAGCTGCACTGCACTGTACAATGCTGCACAATACTTTTGCAAGAGCAGTTTCCTCCTCATGACGATAAAATTCAAAACTGATTTCATAAACATCAGTGTGTGTGCGGGCAAGCGTGTATGCATTACAGTTATGGTTGATAATTTTTTTTTATATGTATTTGAGTGTGTTAAATGCTTTAGCTCTTTTACATGAAATTCCTTTTATGTGAGAAACATGTGTTTAGTATTTTTTAAGGAGTTAACAAAAGTGGTACTATTGGTATATTTTGACTTTAAAAACGCTGTGAGGAGTATGGGTAGGGGTTGCAAGAGATGGTGAGGAATGGGACCCATGCGTGGGGTACCTAAGGTGGAGGGGGTGTGGGGGAGGGGGAGATGGCGATCAGGGATGGTGGAGAAGTTGGAGAATTTGTGAGAGAGAATTAATGTGTGATTTTCAGTATTATATTTCTTTCGTTTTGAGTGTGCTATAAAATAACAGTTATGTATATGTAAAACATTATTTTTATTATGTACTGTCTTACATTATCCTGTCACCCACAAGCCGGTTTTCCTTGTATTTTTATGTCAACATTTAAGTGATTTGATTGATTGAGTGATTGATGAATAAAAAATAACAAAAACGGCTCATATAAAAACAGCAAACTGCAATGGAAAAAGAACACAGAAAAATTACTGAACAGACAAAAAAAAACCTTACTTGTGCCAGTGCTGAACACACACTACTAGTAACAAAGTACCCTTATCCCTTTCTTCCATTTCAGTCCAGAGAGCATCAAGAACCGGAGCGACATTTTCTACCCGGTGCCGGAGCGGAGCTGTGTGCCAGACAGCCCTGTGTGGTACTCCACCATGCCCATCAGTCTGGAAGTCATGACCAAAATGCTGACACGGATCCTGCTGGTCCGTGAGATTCAGGAGGCTCATCTCCATGCTCAGCCTATATACGTGTGAAAGCAGCAGGTGTTTGTTTTTCTAACTCAAAGCAGCCGACTGACAGTGAAGATGATTCGATGTGGCATATTTCATGTGTTGTACATGGTGTGTTGTTCCCTTGCTTAAAAGCAAGGAGGGTTCGTGTTTTGATGTTACTGGCATATGCCGTTTGACATAAGAACAGAGTTGTTGGGGGTGTGCAGAATTTTTATCTGATGGGAAGATGTACAGTATTTTGATCAAGATGTGTTGAATGCTGTTGTGTGTGTTAATGATGAGAGGCATGTGTTCAGATATTTACAAGTGATTCTCTAATCAGACAGTAATGTGCTCTAGGTGAACAGTTGCCAGCAGTTCTTGTACACTGTGATTGTTGTTTGTGTGGTACACTGTTTTCCATTATAAGTTCCAGAGAAACAATAGTTACTTGCAATGCTTTTGTTTAGTTTGTGCCCATCTGTATGTAAGTGCATATGATTTCTCCCATATGTATGTTTGTGCCCATCTGTATGTAAGTGCATATGATTTCTCCCCAATGTATGTTTGTGCCCATCAGTATGTATGTGCATATGATTTCTCCCCAATGTATGTTTGTGCCCATCAGTATGTAAGTACATATGATTTCTCCCCAATGTGTGTTTGTGCCCATCAGTATGTATGTGCATATGATTTCTCCCCAATGTATTTTTGTGCCCATCAGTATGTATGTGCATATGATTTCTCCCCAATGTATGTTTGTGCCCATCAGTATGTATGTGCATATGATTTCTCCCCAATGTATGTTTGTGCCCATCAGTATGTATGTGCATATGATTTCTCCCCTAAGTATGTCATTTTATGTTCAGTCTTCCCTTTGAAAGCAACAGAAAGGTTAGTGGAACAGAAATAATTCAGCCTTCAAGCTGGACTTGGGTTTTCAAAAAAAACAAAAACAAAACATCAGTCAGTCAGTCTAGATTTATGTACTATGGGTCTTACACTGCATATTTGACATTAACTATTTCACATACACTTTACAATGTTACTGTTTTTATCATATTGAAAGTAAGAAGTGAGAAAAATATCCCAGTATTCTTTTTATCATATTGAAAGTAAGAAGTGAGAAAAATATCCCAGTATTCTTTTTATCATATTGAAAGTAAGAAGTGGGGGGAAAAATCCCAGAACAGCTTAAGTGCTTTTATGTGCATCGGTTCTAATTTCAGTCTTCAACTGGACATAACAATTTTTTGTTCCAAGCTTCTTGAATCATGACTGGCCTTAAAAAAAAAAAAAAAAGAATTCAAAGGAAAAAGAAAAAAATAGTCAAAAGGGTTGAGGGAGAGACTTTAAGAAGACTGCATTTGATGGAGATGGATCTTTATAAGATAATGATTGTATGTAAAGAGGATCTTTATGAGATAATGATTGTATGTAAAGAGGATCTTTATGAGATAATGATTGTATGTAGAGCAGAATATACATGACTGTGATTGTATGTTTTCTTCTCAGTATTTTGAGTGTATTTACTTAATTCTGTATCGACTTGAAAGGATGAATCGGTAGCATAAGCAGCATTTTTGTACCTTGTAAATGGAGAAATTAAGTTACCACTTTTTTTTTTCTTTTTTTTCTTTTTTCATACACATCTTCAGTTAGCTTCAAGGTTACCTGTACAGGTCCTGAGTCAAACCTGACATTGTTAATGATAGCACAATGATTGTTGCCCGTTGATGTGATTGTATCTGCAAGCTTGTTCAGTCATGAAGTTAGTGAATACACAGACCCAGTCTTTGTTCTCTCCGTTGCAATACATGTCCTGCAGAGACATCACTTTGTGACATTTTGACA
This sequence comes from Babylonia areolata, assembly GCF_041734735.1. NCBI lineage: Eukaryota > Metazoa > Mollusca > Gastropoda > Neogastropoda > Buccinidae > Babylonia > Babylonia areolata. The sequence goes on from NC_134881.1 coordinate 14,880,975, forward strand.
ATGACCTTTTTATGATTTTGTTTAAATGTCTGTCTGATCTTGGTTGAATAAAAAATTTTTAAAAAGTTTGTATCAAGCTGCCAGTAGTCGTAAGTAGTCAACACATTTTACCTGGGACCCCCCCAAAAAAAGTTATTTGCTCTTGTGACTATGCATACTGTACTTGTCTTCTGTGAAGCATAGAACAATGTAGTAATGTGTTGTTCGTTGTTTGAAGGTATGAAGGATCTCTGCCCTTTGTGTCGAGTGGTCTCTTGCCTGACCCCCCACCTTCCCTGTTTCTCCTTTCATTTCCATCCTTCCTACGTCCTTTCAAAATCATATTTGTATTGTATTTCTCTTTTTTTGTCGCAACAGATTTCTCTGTGTGAAATTCAGGCTGCTCTCCCCGGGGAGAGCGTGTCGCTACACTGAGAGCGCCACCCATGCTTTTTTTGCATTTTTTCCTGCATGCATTTCATTTGTTTTTTTTTCTATCAAAGTGGATCTTTCTACAGAATTTTGCCAGGAACAACCCTTTTGTTGCTGTGGGTTCTTTTACGTGCGCTAAGTGCATGCTACACACAGGACCTCAGTTTATTGTCTCATTCGAATGACTAGCGTCCAGACCACCACTCAAGGTCTAGTGGAGGGGGAGAAAATATTGGCGACTGAGGCGTGATTTGAACCAGGGCACTCAGATTCTCTCGTTTCCAAGGCGGACACGCTACCTCTAGGCCATCACTCCACATATCCAGACAGGTTGTGTGAAGGATGCATACAGTCAAGCAGTGGTGGCAGAAAGGTTGAGACGCTGTTCTGCCAATACAGTGTCTGTGTCCCTGGGGATCTGGGTTTGATTTTAGGTCTCGCCCTTTCTCAGAACTTTGACTGGAAAATCTGTGTGGCTTATTCAGGATTAAAGAGGCTATGCCTGTCTTGAATAAAAAGCTAATTTGTGTTTGCACATTTCTTCTGTCTTTGCTGCTGTGTGCACATGTCAAATGATTGGTATAAGAACAGGCCCGGCGCTTCCTTGTTTTTTGAGGAAGTGTCTGGGTTTGTTCCAATGTACCTTTTATTTACCTGTGTGCTAGCTGAATCGGTAGCGTAAGCATCACTGACTTGAAGTTGTGTACCTTGTGTAATGGAGCGAGTTACCACTCTTTACTATTTGTTAATCATATCGTCTCCTGGCCTCATTATTTGTTAATTTCCATTTGACTGGAAAATCAAACTGAGCATCTAGTCATTCAGATGAGACAATAAACTGTAGGCAGCATGCACTTGGCACACTGAAAAACCACCCATCCCCAATCAAAGGGTTGTCCTCTGGCAAAATTCTGTGGAAGAAATCCACTCAGATAAGTACACAAATATATCATATGCATGCACTCGTGGCCTGACAAGCGTGTTGGGATATGCTGTTGGTCAGGCATCTGCCTTGCAGATGTGTAGCTTTTATAGATTTGTTTGAACACGATGATGCCAGTGACACTTCCTTGAGAAACTGAAACTGAAATACCGTCTCTGTTCATTTTGTTACATTAAGAAATGAATGAATGACTATTAAAACTGCTTTTAAATAATACCCCAGCAAAGTCTTTGTGTTTTCTCAGCTTTAACCAGCCACATACGCATACACATGCATGTCCACACACACACACACACACACACACACACACACACACACACACACATGAATATATAGGTGTGTGTGTGTGTATAAATATATATATATATGTGTGTGTGCACACAGAACATATGCCAAAGCTGCAAAAGATTTTCATTTGCTTTAGAAGAAGAAAAAAGAATGTTTTCATACTGTGTTTGAAAAGAGCGGATCTTTCTCATACTCCTGAAAAATGCAGTCCATTTAGAAGTGACAAAACTGAGGCCATAGGACAAGGATGCACTGGGTATAAATCTTCACACAAAATCTGACAGGTGACAAAGTCTCAATTCATGTGTTGATCACTTTCCTATCTTGATTTTTAGAGTGAAAATTTTTTTTTTTTTTTTAAATATATAAATTGAATAAAGAGCCATTGGCTTGAGTGCATTAGTAGGTAAATAGTGAGAATATTAAAATTTTAAACTCTCCTTGATGTTTGTTTATGGTTTGTTTTTTTTTTGTTTTTTAATAAATGATTAACTCACTCAGTATGGCCAGTCCTCTCTTCTCCTCTACACAGACCCCTCGGATGTCCAGTGGGTGTCTGAATGACCCAACCTTTAGCTTCCGTCGTCAGAATTGTGGTATTCTTTGTCAACATTCACCTCTTCAGTATAAGAGCCTTCCACTTGCAATATTTTGATGATGGTAATTGGGGTGAAACGTTGTTAACGTTGTCTCTTTTGCCATTCGTATGGAGAGAGTTAAGATAATATAAGAACCATGGGCCTCAGTGCATTATTAGATCAGTAATGCAGAGGTTAATCTCTGTCAGTGTTCGGTTTTGTTGTTGTTCGGCTTTTCATTTATTGGTTCATCAAAATGGTTGTGATCATAGAAAAGTTGGTGTGATAAGCAGTCATATTTGTTTTGTTTTTATTTCTGATTTGAAGCCATGTCCGTGATCATGATGACAAAAAAAACAAGCTATCAGAAACTGTTGTCATTGTTGCTGTTTAATTCTCTCTCTCTCTCTTTTTTTTTTTTTTTTTTTTTTTTCCAACAAAGGACTGTTATATTATTTGAATAATTTGTGAGAAGTACATATGAATATAGGGCATTTAATAATCGATTTATTGTTGAGTTTTGTTTTTTTATCCTCTTCAGCAAATGTATTTCCTATTGCCTGATGTTGTACATGTGTGCATAAAGGTGACACACACATACAAGCTCACGTCCACTGACACTGTACACATATATGTGCAGACACCGAAACATGCTGTCATACACACACATTCAAAAGGGCACACATGTGCACGAACATGCAGATACACTTTTCTTGACATGTGTAATAGAATCAGTCTCTGTTATTTTCCTGATTGGGTAATCTGTGTGTGTCTGTGGTAAACTATTTTTTCTCAGGATCTACAAGTACTGGGAGAACCAAAGATGACTGATTAATGTAATGTGAGCAGTGAGGAGGCAGTTTTCTGTTCCATACTGAAGTCTGAACAGGGTGAGCTTTCACCTACAAAGGAAGGATCTAACATATGTAGTTATTCCATGAAAATAAAAGGCATGGCAAAAATGTGCACCTGCTGTTTGAAATGTATGAAAAATACACTGCTAACCAAAATGTTTGTTCAGTCCGGTTTATTGGAACTTGAGAAAGTTTATCTAAATGTTTACTGTCTACTTCAGTACCAATTTGTGAATTTCGTATATGCTCATGTGCAAGCCCTAATAGTTTTAAGTCTGTATACATGTGAGGGAGTGTGACGGAGAGAATGAGATATATGAACACACACACACACACACACACACACACACACACACACCATTCATTCATTCATTCATTCATTCAGGACAGTGAAAGATACCCAATGGCAGCATAACGTTTGTGAGATGAATCATCAACAACGCAAATCTGATGTACTATAATGAATGTATTTGAAAATTGGCTTTCAATGTATTGCTGCTGCTGTCTCAGTTTATTTGTTGACCGCTCTTTGTGCTTGAGCATGTCTGTAATATTCATATTCTGTATGTTAGATTTTTTCATGGTATTTGTTTGTGTGGGAATTCTGCTTTGTTGATACACTGTGGGCACTGTTGAGTGTTGTCAGTAGTGTTGAAAAAAAAATTACATGGGCCAGTTAGTGTCACTTTTATGATGGAGTTAATGATTCATGCTGCAGTTGTTATACAAATTGTTAGTACATATATGTTGTGATCATATTATATAGCTTTATATATTCTTTCTCTCAGTCTCCTTCCTCTTCCCATGCCCACCTTGTGCTAATTTCTTTTGATTTACAAATGATAATCATTCATCCCAGTGACCTAGGCATATGTGCATCACAAACTTCAAAAAGTTATGGCACATAGGCTTCATGGTCATGAATTCAATGAAACATTTTGGAAAGAATGTAATTGCAGCATTCAGTTTTATCTCTTGATATGAAATTGGTTATTGGTTAGTTTTGAGTTAGTTTTCAGATCAGAAATGTGTCCCCAAACCAAAATCATTTCAGTTCTTTTTCATCTTATGTTATACCTTTTAAGTGATAAGCACAGATAGTTTAAAAGAAAGTTTTTCAGTGGTTTATTCAATGAACAGGTATGTTCTTTGATCTTGAAAGTCCATTCTTGTTGAAGTTGTTTTTTTGTTTTTTTTATTAGAAGTACCTGAATGTAAATCACTAAATCCTTTCTCTTAGCTGTGCTAACCCCACCAACTATAAACATTGTTGTTTTAAAGATTCTGCTTTGTAACTGTCTTGGCTTGTATGCATTGGCAGTGTCATGGCTTTTATGCAGAAATAAAAACAATATGTAAATGACTTATCCCTTTTGTGTGTGTGTGTGTGAGAGAGAAAAACTATTTTAGACTTTATAGGCATACACATATCTGGACATACCAGAAATCAAACCTTGCAGTTCCTGAAAATTCAGAAGTGTCAGTTTCCAATATGGCTGCCATCACTACTGTGTTGCTTTATTCAAGAAAACTGACTTCAACAATGAGTAATTTGGGGAAACTGGTTTATCAAGTGTTAAATTGTGCAGGTAGTGTCACCTACACCACCTCACCCTGTCTCTTCCCCACCCCCCACCCCACGCCCTCATCCCTTAATCCCGCCCCACTCTTACATTTCATCTCCCTGCCTTGAGGTTGTGCTGACAACCATGCATCCACCCCCCACTTTCACTCCCAAGTCGGCTGTCATTGGTCAGTGAGTTTGCTCAGTCACTGGGCCCAGCTGTTGAGGTACTTGCTGGTGCAGGCAGTGTGGTGTGCAGTTATGCTGAAGTGGTAATCCCCATGCTGATGGAGTCTGTTCAGTGATCACTGACCTAATGATTGGGCACAGTTTATGAAAATATGGTGTTTATCTGGTTAGGTGATCTGGTATTCGCTGCGTTTGATTGTTCCTCTCCTTCTCCCATTCTCCTTTATATCCCCCTTCCCTGTTTCCCTCGAGATTCACGCCTTGTAGTCTTTTGAAGTAGATGTCGGTATGTCAGAAAAGTTTTGCTAAATTTATCTTTAAGAAGGCCGACTATCATACCCACAGTTTGTATCATCACCCCCTCTGCTCTCCTTTTGATGTAGAATGTTGAACTTTTCATCACATCGTGTGTGTAGTAGAAGTGGGTTTGAATTGTAGCGAATCAGAACTAACTGCTGGAAAAGCCGAATCAGAACAGAGTAGTGAATGTGTCAATCATTCACTAAGCATCACTAAGACAGGCCCAAGATTGGTTACTTTTAGTTCATCCATTTGGGAAGTGTTGTAGTTTGCAATTAGTAAGCACAGTATGTTGGAAGGGATAAAACTAGTGTGCACAAGCTAATTCTTAAAGAAATGGAACCTGGCACAGGTTGAGTGAAAGAAGTGCAAGAGAATCCTTGATGGGGGTTGTAGGCTGTTTAATGTAGGGTGTGCTTAATTTAGGGCTGTTTGCTGCTTAAGGATACTTGGGACATAGCAGGAACTGCTAGGCAGGAAATGAGTGCTGCTTATTCTTGGGTTATAGTGTCCCCCCCTATTTCTCTGGCCTTTCCCTTCCCCTTTTTTCCAATGTGGCGCTGCGAGCGGGATAATTATCTTCTCAACTTTCACCCTCCACCATCTTTTTTTTTTTTTTTTCTCATGGTTTTTTTTTTTTTGTTTGTTTGGTTGGTTGGTTGGTTTTTTGTTGTTGGGTTTGTTTGTTTTTTTTAACATGAGAAAATTGAAAAATGGAAAAAGATAAGCAAAAAAGAGCAAAAATGTAACTGAGATTGGTCAGTGTCAATTTGAATTAAAATGTAAAGATTCGCATCATGACCTCCACCATAGCAAAGTAGGTAGTGATGTGGACTGATGGCTTTGGGGTAGCACATTTGAGCCCCATCAGAGTTGGGTATTTTGGCCTGTGGCTGGCTTCTACTAAGAGTTGGATGTGCTATGGGTTCAGATGGGAAGACTGGGAACCACACAGCTGAGGGTCATCCAATTTCAACTAACACTGCCTGTGTCTGAATCTTTTAAACCTTGTGGAAGCCAGGATATATTATGAAAGCTTTGCTTGATTTGGGTTTTACATTGACATCCAGCTCAGAAGATCTGGTCAGTAAGGATAACCATTACAGGAAAATGAAAGTGGACCGATCCAATAATAGACTGACACCACAAGAATGACAACATAAATATGAAGATGGGCAGCGAGAATGGCAATTTTTTTGTATTGGGTGTCTGTGATTTGAATTCACAACATTTTGATTGTGAGCTCAATGTTCAACCAACTGAGCCAACAGGCATTGTTATGACACTGTGGAGTGATGGCCTAGAGGTAACGCGTCCGCCTTGGAAGCAAGAGAATCTGAGTGCGCTGGTTCGAATCACGGCTCAGTCGCCGATATTTTCTCCCCCACTAGACCTTGAGTGGTGGTCTGGACGCTAGTCATTCGGATGAGATAATAAACCGAGGTCCCGTGTGCAGCATGCACTTAGCACACATAAAAGAACCCATGGCAACAAAAGGGTTGTTCCTGGCAAAATTCTGTAGAAAAATCCATTTCGACAGGAAAAACAAATAAAAGTGCAAGCAGGAAAAAAAGAAAATGGGTGGTGCTGTGCCCCCCCCTCCCGTCCTACTCCCTCTTGCCACTACCACCCCACCTATCCTAGTCTCCACACACACACACACACCCACCCCCACCCCCACCCCCCCCCCCCCCCCCCCCCCATCTCTCGCCTGTCCTAATATATCCTATTTCCCCCTGTGCTACTCTCCCATCCCTCTCTCTCCCCCTTGTCCTACTTTCCCTTCCACACCCGCCCCCCTGTTCTACTCATCCATCTTCCATCTCCCCCCTGTCCTACTCTAACCCGACCCATCCTAGTCTCCGCCTCCCCCCCCCCCCCCCCCCCCCCTCCGTCCTACTCTCCCTTTCTCCTACCACCCCACCTATCCTAGTCTCCCATCCACCCATCTCTCACCTGTCCTACTCCCACGTCCAACTTTCCCTCAATGCCCCCGTCTACTTTCCCACTCCCCCCTCTCCCACTCTCCCATCCTCGCCCCCCTCCCTCCCACCCCCACTTTCTCGCCCTACTCTCCCTCCCTCCTGTCCTACTCTCCCTTTCCCCCATCTCCCACATGGTCCTACTCTCCCTCTTCCATCTCCCCACCTCTCACACTCTCCCATCCCACCTTCCCCCCTGTCCTACTCTCCAATTGCCCCATCTCCTCCTGTCCTACTCTCCCTCAACCCATCTCCCCCATCTTCCCCCTGTCCTATTCTCCCTTCTACTCCCGTTACCCTCAGCTCGACTTCCCCTCCACTGCCCATCCCCCTACTCTTTGCAGCAACCTTCCATTTGACACAATCACATGCAGATGCTTCTTAAAAAAGGGAGGGGGGGGGGGGGGAGTGAATGAGACCTGCAAAGAAGAGAATTATTGGGTGTGATCCCCTCCCACCTTTCTACTCCCCATGTCCTACTCTCCCTCCCCCATCTCACCCCTCTGTCCTGCTCTCCCACCCCCATCTCCTCCACAGTCCTACTCCCCAACCCCCATCTCGCCCTCGTCCTTTTCTCCCTCCTCCATCACCCCACCTCTCTTACTCTCCCATCCCACCTTCTCTCCCCTGTCCTACTGCCTCATCTCCTCCTGTCCTACTCTCCCTCAACCCATCTCCCCCATCTTCCCCCCTGTCCTACTCTCCCTCCCCCACATCTCTTTCCTCGTCCTACACTCCCCTCCCCCCCCCCCCCCCAGCCCCCATCGTCCCACTCTCCCTTCCCCCATCCTCCCCGTCCTACTCTCCCTCCCCCCTCTACCACTCTCCCATCCCCCATGATCCACTCTCCCTCCCCCTCTACCACTCTCCCCCCATGCCCCCCACCCCCTCTCCCTTCCTCCCATCTCCCTCCTTGCCCACTCTCCCCCCCATCTCCCCTCCCCCACTGTCCCTACCATCCCCCCCCTGTCCCCCATCTCCCCCTGTCCTACTCTCCCTCCCCCCATCTCCCCCGTCCTACACCCCACCCCATACCTCCCTGTCCTACCCCTCCACCCCCACCCCAGTCTTCCCCTTCCCCGTCCTACTATCCCCCTCACACACCCTCCTACTCCCATTACCCCCAACCTGACTTCCCCCTCCACTGCCCTACCTCCTACCTCCTGCAGTAACCCTGATCACCTGCAGACGCTTAAAAAAAAAATCAGGAAGAATGAAGAGCATACATTTTCCTTCCAAGAATGGGGAAGTAGAAGTATTGTGAGTGATCCTGTCCTCTTTCCAACCCTTTTCCTCATCTCATATGGTCCTCACCTCTCCCATCCCACCTTCTCCTCCCCTGCTACTCTCCATCAGTTTCTCTGTCCTGCCTTCTATCCATTCTTCTCTCCCCAATCATAATTTCCCTTCTCCTGAGTCAGTCCCTCCTGTCCTACTCACCACTATGTCCAACCCCCCCCCTCCTCCTTCTCCCTCCACCCCTATATCCTCCCTGTCCTACTCTCCCTCCCATGGTTTACCTTCCATCTGACCTATTCATCCACACACACACAAAAATGAAGAAAGACCACACATTTTCCTCCAAAGAACGGAGGAGTAGAATTATAGGATGTGATCCCCACAGAGGTCACCCTAACTCATAACTAAATTTTGCCTACGGTTTCCTACTACATGGCCACCCAACCAAACTAAAATACTTATAATGTCCACCTAAAAGCAAATTTTAGCATATTTCCTTCTTGGATTTCTTTTAACTTCCCCACCTTTACTGCTTTATCAATGAAATTAAAGCCCTATATTTAATTCATATAATGTTTTTGCATAATTCTATTTGGCATGATTACCATATTTTGTCAGATTTTCGCCCCTTTTATCAAAAAAAAAAGGAAGAAATATTGCATAATTACCTTATTTATAAAATTATATGAGACAAAAAAATAAGGTGTGATGCATCAGTAAAGTTACTCAATTGTTCTCAGCGTGTATACTGGTTCAAGCATTGTGTTAAACTGCATGTGAAGCAGAGAAATCAAAGGATTATGTCATTATGCAAAAAAAAAAAAAAAAAAAAAAAAAAAAAAAAAAACCCAACCCTAATGATTTGGTCGGAAATTACTGCCCTTTGCCTAACAGAGGGAACATCCATCTTCACTCCCCTTACTGCCAATATTCGACAACTGACTGAGTAATATCTGTCCCTCTCCACACCACCCTCCTGTCTCTGTCTAATTCTTCATCGTGATCAAAATGTAGAATGGTGATATAGGACAATGGGGATAGGACAAGGGGGGGACATAGGCAAAGGGTGAGAGTAAGACAGGGGGAGAATAGGACAAGGTTCAGATGGACAGGGTTAGATAGTGTGTGAGGGGGGGTGTTCACAACTGATAATACTACTACATTCTTTAGAGGAAAATATGTCGTCTTTTTCTTTCTTTCTGTTGAGAAGAGTCTGCAGATTATTATATCAAATACAGGGTTACTGCATGGGGTAGGAGGGATAGGAAGGGAGATGGACAGGAGGGGATCACACTCAATAATTCTACTCCTCCATTCTTTGGAGGAAAATGTAGGAGGGGTAAGGGAGAATAGGACAGGTGGTAAGATAGGGAAAGGGAGAGTAGGACAGGGGAGGTAGGACAGGTGGGAGATGGGGTAAGGGAGAATAGGACAGGGGGGGAGAAATGGATGGATGGCAGAGTAGGAGAGGGGGAATAAGGGGAGCAGGACTGGCGAGAGACAGAGGGGAATGGGAGACTAGGACAGGTGGGGTGGTAGGGGGAAGGGAGAGTAGGATAGGGGGGGGGGATCGGAGAGGGGGAAATCGGGGGAGTTGGACAGGCGAGAGATAGTGGTTGGTGGGGGGGGGGGGGACTAGGACAGGTGGGGGTGGTAGGGGAAAGGGAGAGTAGGACGGGGGGAGGGGGGGGGTGACAGGAGAGTAGGACAGGGGGGAGATGGAAGGTAGATGAGTAGAACGGGGAGGAGGGGGGGGAGGGAGAGGAGGACAGGGGATGGGCATGAGAGACTAGGGGAGGATGAGTAGGTGGGGGAAATGGGAGAGTAGGACTGGGCTGGGAAATGGGGGGATGGGAGAGTAGGACGGCGGTGGATCGGCATGGGGGAGAGTAGGACAGGAGGAAGATGGGGGATGGGAGAGTAGGACAGGGGTGAGATGGGGGAAGGGGGGGGGTAGGACAGGGTGGAGATGGAGGGGGAAGTAGGGTGGGGGAGATGGGAGAGTAGGACAGGTGGGAGATTGTTTGATGGGAGAGTTGGACAGGGGGGTGGTTGGTGAGTAGGACGGGGTGGGGGATATGGGGTGAGGTGAGTAGGATGGGGGTGGGGGAGAGATGGGATGAGATGGAGGTGGGAGAGTAGGACTGGGGAGATGAGGGGAGGGAGAGTAGGACAGGAAGGGAGATAACACGAGAGAGACTGAGAGAGAGAGAATCTGACAGAGGAGGGGAGAGAGACAGAGAGACTGAAAATGAGAGATATATATATATAGAGAGAGAGAGAGAGACGGGGAGATAGAGACGGGGAGAGAGAATCTGAGAGACAGAGGGACAGAGAGAGAATCTGAGAGACAGACAGAGAAAATCTCAAACACACACACACACGCACACACACACACACACACACAGAGAGAGAGAGAGAGAGAGAGAGAGAGAGAGAGAGAGAGAGAGAGAGAGAGAGAGAGAGAGAGAGAGAGAGAGAAAGAACGAACGAACGAACGAACGAATCTTTTTTAATGAGGGAAGTGGAATAAGCATGCATATGCTTTTTTGCATCCAGCCCTCAGGGCAAAGAGAAATGAAATCAAAGTGTTCACAAGATAACAAAAGGTTATAGAAAAACATACGTGATATTCAAATACACTCAGTTGCACAGTAAGCATTTACAAGTACATAATCATGATACCTGCATTCATGACAATAATGTATGTGAATAAAGTAATGAGAGAGAGTGAGTGAGTGAGTGAGAGAGAGAGAGAGAGAGAGAGAGAGAGAGAGAGAGAGAATGAAGGAAGGAAGGAAGGAAGGAAGGAATGAACGGAAAGGAAGGAATTCTATTTCCGATAGCATTAGAGAAAGCAAACAATTGCTTTCTCCAGCCCTCGAACGGGAAACATGTCAAAAGAAAAGGTATGAAGAAGACCCCAAGAAATGAGTAAATGTGTGTGAGAGAGAGAGAGCGGAGAGAGAGAGAGAGAGAGAGAGAGAGATAGAGAGAGAGAGAGAGAGAGAGAGAGAGAGAGAGAGAGAGAGAGAACACTGAACACTTAACATTGAACACTGAAATGTTTAATGTGATTAGCTGCAAAGCTCTGGTGACATAGTAGGTACAAATAAAAACAAAATAGTGCAAATAGATGAAATGGAACAGAACCCCCCCCCCCCCCAAAAAAAAAAAAAAAAAAAAAAAAACCCAACGCGAAACCAGAATTGAAACAACATAAACTAATAAGAGATTTGCGACACTTTGGCACATTGTCATTAGCTTGAAAGTAAATGTGACTGGGGGTAATTTGCTTTTTTTTCAGTCGTTCGTCTCCAAGCTTTGGACAGTACACATAAAACAAAGTACAGATAAATCATATAAAAAATATTTGCGCATGTAACATCGATACACATCATATCAGTACGAACACATCAAATAATTACAATGTCGACATTGACCATCCAAATGTAGCCCTTCCTTTTTTGTCTGTTTTTTTTTTCTCATAGAACCCATACTAATTTTTAATTGACTAATGAGTATTTGGACCGATGATGGACGTTTTCCGTATATGCCTCAGATACATATTTTGCTAGTGAAAGTATCATATCTTCATTTTCTGTCATTAGTATGTCGAACAAATCTTTTCTCTGCGCTGGAGCTGTATTGAAAATGATGCAGTTTTTTCGTAATTCATCGTATCTTTTGCAGTTAAATATAAAATGATTTTCATCTTCTGGGCTTTCGCCACACATTGAGCAAGGAGATGTTACTACGTCTGAATCGAACCATCTTCTGTTGCCCGGACATTCAGTCCAACTGAAGTGTTCTCAATCTGAGCTTCGCAAAGCAGATTTTATGTCATTTATTTATTATAATCTTTATATACTTCTCTGTTTGAAATATTGATTTAAATGAATAAAACCATTTATACCTATCATTGCTCTCCGAGTATTTCTCCGTGCCAATTTTGTTTATAACATGGTAACATGCTATAAGTCTATCTTTAAATTCCGATACAAAGCCGCTCTCGTGCCCTACTCCTTGGCTCATCCAAACAAGACCGAATCCATGTTCCGTTAGTGTTTTCTTGATGTGGAATACCCGCAGTTCTGTCAGTTTGCCCTTCTGCTCTTGCAGTAGCAGCATCTCGTATGCTTGTCTACACAATCGTGATGTTGGCAGTCTTGTTAGTTTGAGTCAATATTTTATGCATTTAACAATTGATCTAATATGCAATGGGTACCTGCCGGCTTCGCAATACATTATAGTGTTTGATGAGTGTCAGTAATGGGATACCAAAAAAGCGCTTCGTTGCAAATGTATGTACTTTTTCTATTTGGTTACTTGGCATGAGTCCCCATATTTCCGCTCCATAGTTCAAGGCTGGTTCAATTTGTGTGTCGAAAAGTTTCCAAAAAAGCTGTGCGTCAGTGCGTCTCTTGAGTGATTTTATAATTTGGATTACACATTTTTCTCCTCAGTTTTCTATTTGCTTCATCCCACGGAGACGTCAAACTCAATTTTGTTGTGAATAACATTCCTAAACATTTATATGTGTTGGTTACTTTTATTTCCCTATCACCATAGCACCGTCCTTTTTCACGAGTCGAAAGATGACCTCCATTGCGGAAAACTATAATATTGGTCTTATCGAGAAGCCTGTCTGTTTCTTGCTTAAGGACATTTAATTGATTTTGTAACTCTATGGGTGTGTCAGACAAGAGAACAACATCATCAGCAAATAGCATTAAGAACAATTCTGTTGCGCCAGGTATCATTTGTATTCCACTGATGTCTACCCTTCTTTGCCGGATAACTCCACTGCCAATTCATGGATGAAAAAGGAAAACAGCTGTGGGCTTAACCCCTCTTGGACACTGAAAAAAGTCTGAATATTACATCAGTGATGGGCACAATAATCGATCCCCTAGCTATTATGAGATAATTATGTGTCCATGCTGCAGGCGCACAGATGGTTTGTCTCAGTCTCGATCACTTCCTTTGATGTTCCTCGATTTTCATAATGTTGGCAGCTGCTTTTTATTTGCAGTAAAATAATTCCCAAGTTAGGTGTTGTTGCTTTTGAGAGTAAAGCTTCCAAAAAAAAAAAAAAAAAAAAAAAAAATCTTCATTTTAATAACTTGTGACCGATGTAGTGTGAACTATCACGGATGTACATAGAGTGGGAGAAAATCGAAGCACTGGTCATATGAATAAAGTCGCCTGATAAGACTCTCGTTAGAAAGAAAACACAATCGGACAAGAAAACTTCTGCTTGTTTACACTGTGGAAACGTGATGCGATTAGGTTTGAACGAACTGGTTGGTTGGTTTACAGTTTATGTTAACGGTCTTGATATCATGTGCGTATTCCCGAAATTTTGCTTTCGTGGCTGGCTCTTCCATTTATACAGCATTTAGGTTTTCAGTAAATCCCAAACCATTCGAGAGTACTGTATCAGTAAACTGAATTAAAATGGGAGTGGTGGGGGAAGGGGATGGGATTGATCTTTGGAGATGATACCTGGTAAAGCAGCCCAAAAAATCTTCACCCTTCAGCATCTTGTTAAGATTGATTTTATGAATTAGGATGCTAAAGTGGGACATTACTCAAATGCTTTTCTTTGGAAAGTTGACCCAGACTCCTTTTGGGCCGGCCAAGATCACCAAGACGAAGGTCTGGGTAGATGAGGTTAGAGACGGGGATGAAGGGGGAAGGGAGGGGTGGAGTGGAATGTATTCATACAATGTGCGTGTTTGTGCATATACTTTATATATGTGTGTGTGTTTTGAAGGGTACCAGCAATGCTTAAGAATGATTATCATAATCTGGCACTACATTGCAGATTGATTATAATAATCTGACACTGCACTGCAGTATCGTATCACTTTCGGAATCTTGCACCCATTTGACTATTTCAAGTATATGAGTTTCAACTTTAGTTTAATTATAATGATTTTATAAATTCACATTAAAATAAACAATGTTGAGCTGATACTGCACATGCCTGACTGGTTCAGAACCAGCTATGATTCACCTACCAACCAAAACCTGCCAGACAGAAATGAAAACAAACCACAAAGTAGACATTTTTATGGGATGGTCTCAGCATGACGTGATTTACTGAATTTGCTGGTCAATATATAAATTATTATAATGTTCATATACTTCTCTCTGTGTGTGTGTGTGTGTGTGTGTGATTATGAAATACATATGTGTGTGTGTGTGTTCTTTCTTTTTTCATTCTAAGCACTTCATTCATGCCTGTTGGTGTGCAGATTTTAAATGCACTATATGAGAGATTTTTTTAAATCAGTAAATTGATATATTATTCAATCTGTTGTTGACATGTAACTAGTGGGATGCAACAGCCAAGTGGTTACTGTTAGACTTGCACATAGCTGGTGTATGACACCCAGGTGACCAGAGATAGCACTAGAAAAGAAAAGAAAGAAAGATAATTTGAAATACTCCATTTCTGCTTTTGAAATGAAGAATCGCATGAATTCTTGACCCATACGTCTTCTTGTTTTATAACCAAGGGAATTAGCTTAATTTTAGATTCATCTGACTGATTCCCAATTTGGAATATTCTAGAAAGCTAGAGTCTAATTTAGCTAGTGCATTTGCATCTAATCTTATAACTTTATAACTAAGTTTCAACAAATAAATGATGGGGCATCTTGTGAGCAATTCTTTGAACAGTAGGCCATTGTTGATCTGTTTATTTGAGCTGTTTAGAATCGTTAAGACGCCTTTTCAGCATTAGACTAACAGGTTAAGATATTCTAGCATGTTATTTTTTTGGGGTCTGTATCATAGTATTTTTAAAAGATTCAGATGGTTATTATGATTTATGTTATAAATGTTTGTTGTGCAGATATTATGAAGAGACCTGTTTAGAGAAAGACCATGCGGTGGGGTGCACTATTTTCTGTCACAGTGTTGTTGATCATTTTTGCTGCTACAGCCACTGCTAGACGTGAGTAATCATAAGTGACTAGTTCATTTCAGATTGATTAATTACTGTGTTTCAAATTCACCAATAAAAAAAAAAAAAAAAAAAAAAAAAAAAAAAAAAATTCTTACTGTATTTAACCTCCTCAGTGCCAGAGAATTTTGTAAAAAAAAAAAAAAAAAAAAAAGTGCTCTCCCCATGCCAGGGAATTTTGAGGAATCATGGGTAATAAATTTTTTTTTTTTTTTTTTTAAAGATTCTAACACAAAAACTGTTGGAGACACTGAAAGAAAGTGAGTATTTTTTTGTGAAGGAAACTGGATGAGGATTCTGAATCTGGGCTATTTTCCCAGTTATTTTGATTATATTGTAAATTATTATTCAGGCATTTCAAAGTGAAGATTTGATTTCTGTGCAACAAAAGATTCTATTTCCGCTGCCATATATCATACCCAAAATGAAAACAAACAAAATACAGTTGGGAATGACATGCTTATTGCCAGTTTTTACCTGCAGATGAAAATAAAACAGATCATTTGTTCGTGATAACAGCCACAACTCGTGCAGACATGAAAGTGAATGACTGTCCTGACAATGACAAACGTGGGTTCTGTCAGCATGAAGGGTTAATCATATCCTCAGAAGCTGCACATTCAAGCATCATAACACCAAAGAACTTTCCCCTACTGAGGGAGCAGTTCTTTGATGACACTCAATCAGTCCATGCTGCACGTGGGCTTAAAAAATAATCTTCTTTACATGCTAATTTGCTTCTTCTGTGACCATTGTCTTCTGATTAGGGACAAAAAAACGTGAAAAAAATCAAAACAGTTTTTCATGTCTTTTTTACATGCAACCCTGGGTTTCAGGAAAATCGTGGATTGTTGGCTGTTGTCCAAACCGCAGCAGTTATCAGTGACAACAGTTCTGGCATCCATTGCCATGCCCATTTCGATACCTTCTGACTGGCCTAGGACCTATCGTCTCACACCACTCCTTTCCCTCTCCTCCCCACCCCCTCCGAAACTACACCACATACCAGCCTTTATTGCTGTTTGTCACTGTCATCTGCTCAAGAGTGATGTCCGTTATGACAGATAAGATTGACCAGTAGTTGAATGTTGATGTCAGTTTGATTACTGTCATTGTCATAGTCTTTATGTTCAAATGACTCATCAAACAGGAGAGATCCATCTCTGTCGTTACACATACTATTATTAGCCAAACCCCCTTTACATGCTCGCTTCACATGGCCCAGTAAGCCAATCATTATCAAGAAGAAAGGGGTCTTCCACTTGATGTATGCTAACCTAACCAGTATTTTTATCATTCAGACTCATCAAACTAACTGTTCAGAGTATGTTTATGTTCATTGAACAAAACTCAGATGAGGGAAAAATCACAGTAGATGCAGGATGTCAGTGGATGTCTTCTTGGCACTATGGCAACACTTTGTCCAGGACATCAGCTGACTACTTATAGGCTCTGAAGGGGTAGGCCCTAATGTCCACATAGCTGATTGCTGCACATGTATAGTAAGTATACAGGATTTGTATCATAGATCTCTATGATGTAGCAACTTTGGTATGTTTACTTTGTTATTGCCTCTAAACTGTAGGGAAACCTAACCCCACCGTCCCCCTCTCCATCATACTTGTATCATGATAAGGAGACACAAAGGATAGAAGAATTAGATAGAAAAATATCCATTTATATTTCTTTTTGTATCAGTTTATTTTTTAGATTATGTAAACACAAACTGCACTATATATATGCATGCATGTTTATTATATATGTATAAATACATGCATTTGTGTTCACACCCAAGTACTCATGTATGCACAGTCACACACAAACATGTACACACCTGCATGCACACTTTCTCAAAACACACAAGCCCTTGCTCGTGTTCGCTAGGAAAGCTTTAAAAAAAATTTCAGCAAAAAGAAGAAAGAAGTTGTACAGACTGAACCAGAACTTAACAATTACTCTTCCATGTGAGTCAGTCCTACACTGTTTATGTATGTAGCTTGGGGGTGGATGGGTGATTTTTCTAGACTCAGCGTAAGTAATGTGATTTCCATTTGTTCCCAGCCCCATTTACAGAATAAATAACTTTTACTGTATTGAATTGAATATTCAGTTTGAGTCTTGGTGTTTTGTTTGCTTTGTTTTCTTTTCTTTTTTTTTCATAGTATAGTAGCATCTTACTCTTTATCATTACTTTGATTTTGCTTTTTGTTTATCCTATAGGTTGTAAATATGAGAAAAAAGCTGTGGTGAAATGGTCTCCCTGTGACCCAGTCTTGCATGTGAAGACAAAGTCCATTCCACTTCGCAAAGGAAAGGAGGACTGTCCAAAAACTAAAGTAATTACCAAGCCTTGCAATGCTGGAGTAGAAGTTAATGGTGAGTTTTGTATCCTATCTCAGTTTTTTGTGTGTCAACTTTATCCACAACACATGCATGCATTCCTTCCCGCACGCCAATTTTTTTTTTCCTTGTTTTTTTTACAAATGAATGTCAGTAATTTGTAAATCTAAGGTTTTGTAACAAATAAAACTACTACAAGTCACTGCAGTTCACACACACACACACACACACACACACACACACATACCCCTCCACCCTCCTCCCCCTATCCTCCACACATTCACATACACAACAATTTTGCAATTTTTCGTATATATATATATATGTGCACATATAATTGTGTATGCAAATGTGCACACATATAATCACAAAATGTGTATTTGTATGCAAATATTTATTCACATAAAACTTAAACAATAATATGAAATGACATATGACAGTGCAATATATTAAATAATCATTCAACTGATAAAAAAAATCAAAATAGTGGGTGGAAGTGTGCATGAATATATGAGTGTATGTGCAATAGTGTTTGTGTGGCTGTTTTTAAATTGTGTGTGTATGGTTTGCATATGTGTGTTCCATACATAAATGTACAAAGTTTACCGTTATGTTGTTGTTTTTTCTTGCTGCCCACTGACCTGCATTGTTTCAATAGCATTACTCCAACACCGCTCATTCCAAGTTCCCTAAAAACGCCCACATCTGGATTTGTCTGATGCCCTTCACTGCTGCCAAGTCGCTTCAGTGGTGTTTAGTAGTGCCTGTTCTGATTTAGCATAAATAAGACACCACCTGCTTAGCCACCTACTGACAACAATAATTATTTAATCCTGGAGCCACACTGAGAGAGCTGCTCCTCCAGAGTGCCACCACCTGGTCTCTCCAGCGAGTCCCCCATGCATCTGCAGACACCAAAGACCTCAACAGGACTCACCCCAAGCATGGAAGTAGAATGGGATTGAAAGCGAGATCACCATGAAAGCAGGGCATGAAAGACCACAGAACTTGGGACAATTTTTTTCATATATTGATGATGAAGGTAGAAGAGGAGGATGACGATGTTGCTATCGTGATCCGTTTTAGGTTTGATATTACGTGACAAGGCTGTACTCAGTGCCTCCTTTCATAATGATGTCCATGTGTTAACCGGTCCCGAGAGATACAGACACTTGCAGTGCTGGTCAGGAAATTTGAGCAACACACCCAAAGATGCATCTGTGAAGTGGTCCCAGTCTTCCCATTTAAGCCCATAACACACTCATCTCTGGGTAGGAGCCAGCTGCGGGCAGAAAACCCCCCACCTCTGCTGGGAATCGAACCTGTGTCCTCCCAGATGTCAGACTGGGACATAAACCACTTCAAGTACTGAAGTAGATAAGGTTTGTTATGGTGAAAAGGTGGTTCTGTTTCAGGCTGTATATATGTGCCGGTCAGTAGCTGGAGTGACTGTGATCCAGTAACCCAGACAACATCTCGTACGTTAGAACTTCATTCTCAAACGTCTGACTATTGTGAGAACAATGAAGTGGAGAGCAAGGATTGTGGGAAAGGTGGTGACAAACGGCGAGGCAACGGCAAAAAAAAGAAGAAAAAAGGAAAGAGGAAGGATAGAAACATAAGTCAGAAAGGTATGGTTGATTGTATTGCTTTTCTCTAGTATGCTATGCATTGAGAAAAAACAACAAAAGAGGATGGTTCTATATGAGATAACACAAAGAGAGTTCAGATAACAAAAGGAAACAGTGAAAGGGTGTGAGGGTTTAGAATGAGAGAAATGATGATAACAAGGGGTGGTGGTTCTAAGTTTGCAGAAGATAGGACGATGTGGTCAGATTAAAAAATGGCTATTAACACTCACGCACACACTCACGCGCGCGCGCACACACACACACACACACACACACACACAAACACATTTGTAATGTTTAGCAATTTTGCAACCCTTAACTGAATAACACTTAACCTCTTGTTTCTTTCCATATCCTTTTTGCTTTCTTTGAAACTTTCTTTTTCTCTTTTTTACGCAAAAAAGAAAAAAAAATTATTGAGGTGTTTTCATTTGTTTCCAAGTCTTAACTAACAGTTCTTGTGACCGAAAAGCTTACTCTGCCTCTTTTAAAACTTTTCAGGTAAAAAGCATTGCAAGTACAAAAAAGGAAAATGGGGTGACTGTGACCCTTCCACGAAGAAAAAGATTCGCGTCACGGAGCTGAAGCGGGGTCCTGCCTCATGCAAGAAGAAGAAGGTACACAGCCGACACTGCATCCCCCGCAAGAGCAAGAGCAAGAGCAAGAGCAAGTCCCACAGACGCAGGGGGAAAGGCAACAAGAAGAAGAAACACAAGAAGGGGAGGAAACACAAGAAAGAAAAAGGATCTGTTGATGGTCGGTATTCTTTTCCACCTGGAGTTGCTAGATTCCCACATTTTTTCGGCTTTAACTCGGAGGTTTTTGTGAAAATAATTTGAATTGCAGGTTGTTAGAGTAAAAATTGAAAATGAATTGAGTAAAGCCAGAGCTTAATGATTTGGTTCTGGTACAAGTAAAACTTATCATAGATGTAACACATCTCCACATCTATGCATGTGTGTATTTGCACATGCAAGCTTTTGTAGACTAAAAGGTGATTGTGTGTATGCATGTGTGCATCCATGAGTGCATACATGCATACTTACCTGTGTATTGCAAATGAATGCAGGATTATTATACACATGCCGAGGACCATGTATCTCAGTTGTGAATGATTATAAAAGAGACTAATAAAAAAAAAAAAAAAAAGATGTAGACGTTTTCTGCATTCGCTTTCCAGTGTTAGCACACCTGTTGGGTAAAGGATGGAGATTTTTCCTATCTTCCAGGTCAACATATGTGCACACCTGCTAGTCTTGGAATGCCTTTTGTGTGTTGACATATGCAGAATATCAAATACGCATATTATTTAACTAAGATCCTCACATTATTCAACTAAGATCCTGTAATCCATGCCAGTGTTTTATGGGTGATGGAAACAAGAGCATCCCCAGCATGCACAGCCATGAAAATGGAGTATGGCTGCCTACATATATAGTGGGGTTAAAAACAGTCACACACATACTGTATATATACATGTGAATGTAGGAGTTGCAGTCTATGAATGCAGAAGAAGGAGATGTAGAGGATATAATTTCTGAATACACTTTTCAATTTTGAACAGACTTTTCAAGTGTGGATAGACTTTTCAGTTTGTTATTTCAAAACACAGACTTTTCAGCAATGACAGACTTCAGTAATGACAGACAGTTTTCAGTTTAGAAAAAAAAAACTGGTTAGTTTTGATCAGTTTTCAATTCTGAACAGAATCTCAACCAGCTCCACCCAAGCTGACAGAGATGCGGGTGTGGCCTCTGTCAACGTCAGTGGAGGTGTCATGGAAACCACCTGATCACGGCACTGTTCGGGGTTACCAGGTGGGCTATGGCATCAGTATCCCTGACGTCTACAAAATTGAGGTCAACGCTTCTGTCCTTCATTACATCATTCAGAACTTAGGTGCGTTTGTGTAGTGCCTACTGTGTGATTAGAATTAGAATGTGCAGTGTCAGGAAATGTGAATGATGTTATGTATATTGGTGCTGTTGTTTCTGTGTGCTAAACTATGGTAGTAATTGGTAGTCTCTATCGTGATACAGATGTGTTTGTGTATGTTATTCTCTTCTTTTCTTTTTTTTAATTTTGTGCTTACCAGTGCAGTTATGCTTATACAGTCCTTAAGTAGATAAAGGTAGAAATGAATTCCTGAGAATTTTTAATCCTGACTGGACCCAAAGCTGGATTTCCTGTGAGTTTATATGGAAAGACAGGGCCTGTACATTTGTGCATCATGCCCATTATGGATGTATGTTGCCCAAATACCCTGACTGACTCGGCAGTGTCTTGGACTTTTTCCATGTCAGGTTTTGCTACTTCAGAGTATAGCCTGCCTTGGGGTTTTAAACCAAGATGGATCAGCACAGCAGTGGATACCATTGCCACCATCCTCATCCTCCTGTTCATTATTTGTCACAAGAAGTCTCAAAATACCATGGCTCCTCAAGCTCTGCTATGATCATTTTAGTTTCTCCTCCCAGTCCATGTTTTGTGGTGAGGTTTTCTTTTAAAATAAAAAAGTACAAGGGTTCTTTCCTTTTCAGGGGATTTCCACTCAGAGGAGTTACTATTTTTTGTACTATTTTTTGTACTATTTTTTGTGAGGGGTTAAAGTAGATTGTGTCCTTATTTGTTGAAACAGAACAGGCACAAGTGACACAACTCAACAACACTGATCAAGACATCATTTGTCATTTGGGCATGATTTATAGTTGTGTTTGTGATTGTGTGTGGTGTGATATGTTGTTGTAGGGATTGTGCTCATGATTAATGAAGAAATTTCGAACTCGGGGAAACCAGTAATTAACTTGTCATGGGTATGCATCCCTCACTCTGCGTGCAGAGCCAGAACAGGAGTACATAGTCAGTGTGCGAGCAAGGAACAAGGCAGGTCTGGGAAGCCCTCTGTATGAAACAGTCAGGACTGGACGAGACAAAGGTATGCTTGGTTTTTACCTCTGTGTGTGTGACAGTGTGGATGAGACAAAGGTATGCGTGGTTTTTACCTGTGTGTGTGTGACAGTGTGGAGTGACAGGGTAGTGGTGCAGTCTGCCCAATTTGGATGATATTTTGTTACACACATGGAAGTATTCAGTTGTTTGATACCTTTTTCTTGATAACAAGAATAGCAAGTTGTTCCTCTGAATTAATCAGGTTTATAAATGGCGTTCAGTGTATGTTTTTTAACTCATGTTAACTGATATTCCTGCTGAGAGTCTTCACAGACAGTGATTGAAAGCTGCTTACTCATAGAAAAATAAGGATTCGTGTTTTGTTGTTTTTTTTCAAAATGCAGCTATGCAACGCATTGCTTTCATGCTTTCTCTGGTTCTTCACCAAACTATCTTTCTGATCATCCTCACTGTCTACCTTCCAAAAGACAACTAAGTTCATCATCAGACAGTCATATTCTTGAAATTCCCTTTGTCATGACTAAGCCCTACCATCCTTTATATTCGCCACCTCCATCCAGTGGAACTCCTTGCCGTATGAATTAAGATACTCTCAGTTCATTTGCAGCTTCAAAACCAACCTCAGCACTTATCTGTGTAATCTTTAATTGATCTGCTGATGCCTGCAACAGTGTGGGTGCATGCTTGTTTCTGTTTTCAGTGTGTCGTTTAGGTGGTGTGTGGAGGGGAGGGAGGAAGCGAGAGAGTGTGACTGGTTTTGGGGTGTTGTAGTAGGGTTTTGCTTTGTTTGGGTGTTGTGATGTATGTGATTGGTTTTGGCTGTACAAAGTAGTTTTTGGGTGTTTACTGTGGACACAGAGTTTAGTATGTACTTTTTGATGCAATATCTTATCAAAATTTGTCATCTTTGTTTGATTTGTTGTACTAACCTGCATGTTTTGATGGATGATATCTGTTTATAGTGTAATTGTAAAATGCTTTATATAGAAATTGTAAAACGCTTTGAGCAAAATCGTTTGATTAGGCACAATATAAATAAACTTATGTATTGTTATTATTACTACATCTATTACTACTACTAATACTACTACTGCTTCCACAAACAATGCTGCTGCTATACAATATTTAGCAGATACTCAACTTAATATATGTTTATAAAAAGAGGGAGTGGTATTTGGAAAGGGAGTGTGCCAGAAAAAAAAAAAGGCTTGGTAGTTACCTAAGCAGCTGAGAAAAGATCTGTAACACGTGCAAAATGATAATCCTGTATGGCTGTCATTCAAACAGAATTGTAACTCTCCCTCTCCAGAGTCCAGCAACTCTGGACCACTGCTGCTGGCCCCAGTGGGGGTCAGAGCTGTGACAGTGTCAGCCCACACCATTGTGGTGACCTGGACAGACTCCTCAGTTCTCAAGCTGAGAGGAGGGGTTGAGGATAGCGCAGGTTGGTATCATGGCGTCATACTGCTGCACTTTATCTCCCACTCCTCTTGTTGCTTGTTTATGTACTGAAACTGAAACTTATGTTCAGCTGTCTCCTTTTTGTCTGAAGCTCTGTTTATCTTCCCTGGTTTTCTTTTTTTTTTTCGTCTGTGTTTGTTATTTCTGTTAGTCTGTTTTACTCTGTGTGTGTGTGTGAGTGAGTGTGTGTGTTTGTGTGTGTCTGTGTGTGTGAATTCCACACTCCGTAAAATACTGTTGAACAGCATGATTTTAGAAATACGTCTATGTTTAACTGTATTATGGTATTTTATGTCTGTTATTTTGTCATATGTATGCTGAAGTTTTCTCATGGTCATTTTCAGCACTTTCAACATCATCATCAACAAAAAGGACAGAACCATTGTTTTTCTGTACAGTTTGTGTAAAAAACCTTCAAAGACTGTGCTATGGAGTACCATGTTTGTCACTTCAAGTGGATTACATGGTTATTTTAAGAAAGGCAATTTGTACACATGAAGAAATAGTAAGGTGTGCTATTTGATTATTTTTGTTATTTCAACATTTCTGTTGTTCACCTGACTTTTTTATGCTCAAACTACTAACCTTGCTAATAAAAGAATAGGAAATAATGACAACTAACATAAAAATTAAAAAAAACAATGCTTCAAAATTGTTTATTTTTGAAAAATACTTGTGGGTCACATATTTATTCAATCATAACAAAACATTTTTTTCTGAACTGTCCATTCATTTTCCTTTCAGAAAAAAACACACTTTTACCTGTGTCAGTGAAGAAATGTTTCCAGAATTTTTTTTTTTCTACACCAACCCATTTCTTTATGAAAATTCCCTGGCAAACAGGATTTAGTTATTTGCCAAATCTCTAGGCAGGCTAGTGTGTCAAGACTGACTGTAATTTCAGAACATAAGTGACAGGGTTCAAAGGCTTTTCAGTTTGGGGAATCAGTAGCAGTAGCCTGAAAGATTCTTCTTCTTCATCTGCGTTCGTGGGCTGCCACTCCCACGTTCACTCATATATACGCGAGTGGGCTTTTATGTGTATGACCGTTTTTAACCCGCCATGTAGGCAGCCATACTCCGCTTTCGGGGGTGTGCATGCTGGTATGTTCTTGTTTCCATAACCCACCAAACACTGACATGGATTACAGGATTTTTAACGTGCGTATTTGATCTTCTGCTTGCATATACACACAATAACCATTCAGCTTTTGCGTCCATCACTCGAAGGATTAATATTTGTATTTGTATTTCTATTTATCACAACAGATTCTGCTCTCCCCAGGAAGAGCGCGTCGCTATACTACAGCGCCATCCTTTTTTTTTTTTCCCCTGCGTGCAGTTTTTTTTGTTTTTTCTATCGAAGTGGATTTTTCTGCAGAATGTTGCCAGGAACAGCCCATTTGTTGCCGTGGGTTCTTTTACATGCGCTAAGTGCATGCTGCACACAGGACCTCGGTTTATCATCTCATCCGAATGACTAGCATCCAGACCACCACTCAATGTCTAGTGGAGGGGGAGAAAATATCGGCGGCTGAACCGTGATTCGAACCAGCGCGCTCAGATTCTCTTGCTTCCAAGGCGCACGCGTTACCTCTAGGCCATCGCTCCGCTATATATGTTCACAGTCCTCTTGTCTTCCAGGGAAGATGTACACTGTGCGCTACATGCAGCTGAACCACCTGAGCAAAGAGGACAAGCCCAAGTTCGTCATGATAAACACCACGGAATCCTACCTGCAGGTGGAGGGACTGATGCCTTACACCACGTTTGAGTTTGCTGTGCGGGTGTCCCAAGGATCCGCACGCAGCGTGTGGAGCATGGCAGTCACCAACACTACGTTTGCTTCAGGTCAGTGTGTTCTCTTCTTCTTCTTGTTTGTTGGTCGTGTTTTTTTTTTTACTTCCTGAATTGGAAGTCAGGAGGAAAAGTTGTAGTGAGTGTCTGTCTTGTTTACTGTGTATCATTTGCTTGATCTTACTTCTTGCCTGAGTGATGCTACTACCTCCTACAGTGATGATATGGTTTACTGTGTAGTGAGAACTTTCTCCTTTTGGTACAGGATTTTTTTTATATTAAAAAAATTTTTTTTTAGTCTTTAATTGACAGTTTTATTTTTTCATGGATGTTTCAACTCTTTAAATACAATTTAATTCTTTCATCAAGCATTGAGTTATTTCTCCTGTGTTTAGATCTTGTATCATTACTTTTTTTTGTTTTGTTTGTTTTTCATTAACATTTTTGGTAGGTACATGTGAAAACACTTCCATCATGCTTATAAACAAGGAAACAAGTGCAAGTTCTGTATATATATATATATATATATATATATATATATATATATGAATATTTACTTGTTATTACTTAACTGCATCATAACCCATGTAGCGTATGCATTAAAACTAGGAATAGTGTTCTCCATTGTTAATAGATTTACAGTGTACTATGAAAAATATTACAAAATAATCACAGATTGACTTGTAATGCAGGGTTTCAAGTTTCCAGAACACCCTGACCCCCTTAATTTTAAATAGAAAAAAAAAATACCTTTGTCTGAGCTTGATCAATAAAATGTTATTATAAAAGACAAAACAAAACAAAAGCAACAAAACAGCAACAATATGTAATTTGCTCTTGAACAACATTGAATGCTGACTGTAAAAAAAAGAAGAAAAAATTGTGGCAATGTGTTTGACATATTTCTAGGAATACATTTCTGCTGTTAATTATTTCACTTGCTTTCGTGTGTAGTACATTCCAGCTGTGTATACATATTGCAGCTCCGTCATCCAAGCCCGCAGAATTCACAGCAGACATTGAGCAGTCTGATCCAACTACAGTAAAGCTTACTTGGCAACCACCCGAAGAATCCAATGGACCAATCACAGGTCAGTTTCTTCTTCTTCTTCTTCTTCTGCGTTCACTCGTATGCACACGAGTGGGCTTTTACGTGTATGACCATTTTTACCCCGCCATGTAGGCAGCCATACTCTGTTTTCGGGGATGTGCATGCTCGGTATGTTCTTGTTTCCACAACCCACTGAACGCTGACATGGATTACAGGATCTTTAACGTGCGTATTTGATCTTCTGCTTGCATATACACACGAAGGGGGTTCAGGCACTAGCAGGTCTGCACAAATGTTGACCTGGGAGATCATAAAATCTCCACCCTTTACCCACCAGGCGCCGTCACCGTGATTCGAACCTGGGATCCTCAGATTGAAAGTCCAACGTTTTAACCACTCGGCTATTGCGCCTGTCAGTCAGTTTATTCATACTTCGATCCTGTTTGTCAAGAAGAAAATGTAGGTAAAGTATGATAAAAGTGAAACACTTCAGAACTCTAACCAGATAAGTGACACTGTGCAGGACGCTGTGAAAGTCTGTTTTTCATTCAGAGTTTTAGAATGTTTGTTAATGGTTTTATTCTAAAAATCATGTATGTAAAATCTGTGTGTTAACCATAACCATGTTAAAAAAAAAAAAAAAAAAAGCTAAAGGCTAGTGAATATCAGTATTGCATAAAAAATTTTCCTGCAAGAAATAATTGTAAATATTTGACACGGGATTTTTTTTTTTAGATATATATTTTTTTATCTAATGTTATGATTTGTAACATATGGACACGTGAAAAGGAAAGGGTAGACTGCATACATAACCTGATAAAATTGCCTTGTTTTACTGTTTTGTTTTTAAAAGTCATGGTTGGGTTGTTTGTTCATGCACATGTGAATTGATTTATTTGTATGAGTTTTATGCAGGTTATGTGATCTTTTACTCCATTGTCCATGTACTCATTAATCAATTCGTTTGTATGATAATTTCTGCAAGTTATGTGATCTTTTTCTCCATTGTTCATGAATCCATTAATCAGTTACTTTGTATGATCATTTCTGCAGGTAATGAAATCTTTTACGCCATTGTTGATGAACCTGTTAATCAGTTCATTTGTGTGATTTTTCCTGCAGTCGATGTGAAGTTTTACCCCACAGCCCTTTTATTCCATTGTTCATGTACTTGTGATCTTTGTATTCCACTGTTCTGTTACTTTGTTGTTCATGTACCTGATGATTCATTCTTTTGTATAATCTTTTTTTGCAGGCTGTGTGATCTTTTACTCCTAGGATCCCATCCTGTGTATCATTATTTTTGCAGGCTGTGTGATCTTTTACTCCTAGGATCCCATCCTGTGTATCATTATTTTTGCAGGCTGTGTGATCTTTTACTCCAAGGATCCCATCCTGTGTATCATTATTTTTGCAGGCTGTGTGATCTTTTACTCCTAGGATCCCATCCTGTGTATCATTATTTTTGCAGGCTGTGTGATCTTTTACTCCAAGGATCCCATCCTGTGTATCATTATTTTTGCAGGCTGTGTGATCTTTTACTCCTAGGATCCCATCCTGTGTATCATTATTTTTGCAGGCTGTGTGATCTTTTACTCCAAGGATCCCATCCTGTGTATCATTATTTTTGCAGGCTGTGTGATCTTTTACTCCTAGGATCCCATCCTGTGTATCATTATTTTTGCAGGCTGTGTGATCTTTTACTCCTAGGATCCCATCCTGTGTATCATTATTTTTGCAGGCTGTGTGATCTTTTACTCCTAGGATCCCATCCTGTGTATCATTATTTTTGCAGGCTGTGTGATCTTTTACTCCTAGGATCCCATCCTGTGTATCATTATTTTTGCAGGCTGTGTGATCTTTTACTCCAAGGATCCCATCCTGTGTATCATTATTTTTGCAGGCTCTGTGATCTTTTACTGCTGTGTATTATTGTTTTTGCAGGCTGTGTGATATTTTACTCCAAGGATCCCATCCTGTGTATCATTGTTTTTGCAGGCTATATGATCTTTTACTGCTGTGTGTCATTGTTTTTGCAGGCTCTATGATCTTTTACTGCTGTGTGTCATTGTTTTTGCAGGCTCTATGATCTTTTACTGCTGTGTGTCATTGTTTTTGCAGGCTCTGTGATCTTTTACTGCTGTGTATCATTGTTTTTGCAGGCTCTGTGATCTTTTACTCCAAGGATGCCATCCTGTGTATCATTGTTTTTGCAGGCTGTGTGATCATTTACTGTGGTGTATCATTATTTTTGCAGGCTATATGATCTTTTACTCCAAGGATCCCATCCTGTGTCTCATTATTTCTGCAGGCTGTGTGATTTTTTACTGCTGTGTGTCATTGTTTTCGCAGGCTATGATCTTTTACTCTAAGGATGCCATCCTGTGTATCATTGTTTTTGCAGGCTGTGTGGTCTCTTACTGCTGTGCATCATTGTTTTTGCAAGCTGTGTGATCATTTACTGCTGTGTGTCATTGTTTTTGCAGGCTATGATCTTTTACTCCAAGGATGCCATCCTGTGTATCATTGTTTTTGCAGGCTATATGAGCTTTTACTCCAAGGATGCCATCCTGTGTATCATTGTTTTTGCAGGCTATATGATCTTTTACTCCAAGGATGCCATCCTGTGTATCATTGTTTTTGCAGGCTATATGAGCTTTTACTCCAAGGATGCCATCCTGTGTATCATTGTTTTTGCAGGCTATATGATCTTTTACTCCAAGGATCCCATCCTGTGTATCATTGTTTTTGCAGGCTATATGATCTTTTACTCCAAGGATCCCATCCTGTGTATCATTGTTTTTGCAGGCTATATGATCTTTTACTCCTAGGATCCCATCCTGTGTATCATTATTTTTGCAGGCTATATGATCTTTTACTGCTGTGTGTCATTGTTTTTGCAGGCTCTATGATCTTTTACTGCTGTGTGTCATTGTTTTTGCAGGCTATATGATCTTTTACTGCTGTGTGTCATTGTTTTTGCAGGCTATATGATCTATTACTCCAAGGACCCCATCCTGCCCGATGCTGCCTGGGCCACGTCTGTCATCACAGGGGACCGGCTGTCCACCCTGATCAAAGACCTGGACCCCAATGCCGCCTACTTCTTCAAGATCCAGGCCCGCAACAAAGAGGGTGTAGGTCCCACCACGTCCCCGGTCACTGTCACTGTGCCTGACGGTGAGGACACTGTCACTGATTTGTATTTGTATTTCTTTTTTTTATCACAACAGATTTCTCTCCCCAGAGAGAGCGCTTTGCTACACTACCCATTTTTTTTTAGTATTTTTTCCTGCATGCGGTTTTATTTCTTTTTTCTTATCGAAGTGGATTTTTCTACAGAGTTTTGCCAGGAACAACTCTTTTGTTGCCATGGGTTCTTTTACGTGCGCTGAGCGCATGCTGCACACGGGACCTTGGTTTATCGTCTCGTCCGAATGTCCAGATCACCACTCAAGGTCTAGTGGAGGGGGAGAAAATACTGGCGGCTGAGCCGTGTATGTGTGTGTGTGTGTGTGTGTATATATATATATATATTTTTTTTTTAAAGAATATTTAAGAAGATATTTTACCCATCCAACGCAATTCATTTTGCTTTTTTTGCAAACAGAAGGCATTTGGTTGATTAAATATATAAACACAAGTTTATCCACTGCACATTTGCATGCATATGTGATTATAGGCAGAGACTGCCTCTTAATTAAGGCATTTTAACCTTTTGAATTATTTTTTTGTACACTTTATAAAACTTATTGTTATTTGATGCTAAGCTGAATGAAGTAGAGCACTTTATATAAAACAACTATTTTCAATATCTTGCATGTGAGAATTGAAATGATATTGTATAACAGGAAGGAAACGGTTGAAGTTTAATGTGGAGGTGTTGGTACATGTTTGTGTCAGAGTGTTGTGTCAATGGAGGTGAAAATTCAGCTTTATTCATGTCTCTTTAATCTCCTCAGTCCTGCCCTCTGTTCCACGGAACCTGACATCAGTTGGTTTTGAACACAATCCCAGTGCAGTGATGCTGAAGTGGCAGCGACCAGAGAAAGTCGTAGAACCTATCACAGGTATGTACAGTGTGCTGTGTTGTAACTGATTGCTTTCTCCTCATTGTTATTTTGGGTTTTTTGACTCACTTGTGTAAACAAAGTGAGTCTATTTTTTAACCCGGGTGTTCGGTTGTCTGTTTGTGTGTGTGTGTGTGTCCGTGTGTCTGTGTGTCCGTGGTAAACTTTAACCTTGACATTTTCTCTGCAACTACTTTGTCAGTTGACACCAAATTTGGCGTAAAAATAGGAAGGAAAAATTCAGTTCTTTCCAGTCATCTTGTTTAAAACAATATTGCACCTCTGGGATGGGCACAAAAAAATTAAAAAAAGAAGCCTAATTATATGCAAACTGCATTTACTGTTATATTTTTTGTATTCTCTAAACTTGGCACTTTGACCTCTTATTCTGACACAACACAAGAGGAGTCATTATTATCATTTTTTGTTCAAACAGGAACTTCTTTTGCTAAGCATGGAATTTTTATTTATTTTGCAAACGTTTTGGCGCAGATAGTAAAAAAGGGAAATTACTCTGTAATTAATGCTAGGGGACTTAATTTATCACAAGTGAGTCTTGAAGGCCTTGCCTCTCTTGTTTTTTATACAATAGTTGGAAACTGACAGTACCTGCCAGCAGCGTGCTAGTAAAGCTCTTTTTCCTAGTCAGTGACCTGTTAGTGCTTCAAATCATGTGTATACATACACAGAAGATTAAAATATCCATGTTAAAGATTCTGTGATCAGTGTGAGTTAGGTAATCATGGAGATGTGAACACGCTCAGCATGCACCTCCTCTGGGGTTATCCTGTGTTGGAAAAAAAGAAAAAGATATTGATCACGCATGTCAAAGTCCGTATGTGGAAATAAATTGATGCTTGAGTTGAAGCCCATGAACATTGAAGTAAAAAACAACAACAACAACCCCCCCCCCCCCAATCCCCCAACGTCCCTCCCCCCCAAAAAAAACACACAAAAAAAAATCTGTAAGAGATCTGCTGTTAACTCACTCAGGACAGTGAGTTTTCTCACTTGTTTTTCCCAACAGATGGCCCACTTGTTAGGGTTAGGGAAAAAAAATCACAAAAAATACAAAACAGGAAGTAACAGAATGAAACTAGCTGTACTTGACCCACTGACCCCTCTCCTCTTGTCGCGTCAAAGCCCACCTCCGTCCCTATTCACTGCCCTCTGAATCTTGAGTCACTGTCAGTACCTTCTTGCTGGTAGCTTTTTTCAATGCAGATACTTTATTCAGTGACTTCATTATCCTTGTCGATGTCAGAACCTTCAGTTTGAAGCATTTCAACCACTTCAGCAGCAGTAAAAGCCGCTGTCGTGATCAATTTTGCTCCAAGAATTTACACTTGTATCGCCTGTGACATCATTTTTGATACGTGTGCAGATTAGCTTGTCATGTGGGGTGCCCAAGTCAGTGGCTCACCGGCGAGTGTGTTGTTGTGGAATCTCATGATAAATTTTCCATTCGACCCTTGACATGTTCGCAATGCCTGTTGAAGCTGCGGTTGTTATGCTAACCCCATGAGGAAAATGTGGAAACATTTTCAGTTGTTGAAACCGCTATAGCGTTCCGTCGTCCGGAACCATGCCTTACGTCAGGAACGCTATAGCTTTCCATCGTACAGAGTGAGTGAAGGCAGGATCTCTTTCTGTCTGCAGGTTATGTGATCTACTACACAGACGACCCCAACCTGCCGGAGCAATCATGGGTATTGCACTATGTGAGAGGCGACCATCAGAACAACACCATCACAGACCTCCGACCCAGCGCCAAGTACTTCTTCAAACTGCAGGCCAGGAACAAGGCTGGTTACGGCCCTTTCACCAATCCCATCTCTCACCTTGTGCCCGATGGTGAGGTCCTTCTGCAGAGGACTGGAGCAGCATTTCACTCCACTTTAAATAGATCTTACCATTGAAGAGGATGAACATGCCAGCTTACTCATCAATGATATATGCTTAGAAGTACACTGTCTTAGTAAACCCATTGTCTGTTTTTCTATTCTTTCTTTATGATTTCTTTGTAAGTATTTCGATACATACTGTTTTTATTTACCCTAAAGTTCTGTCTATTGAGCGCACTGGTGTATAAGCCACACCCACTAAATTTTGAAAAAAAATTGAACTTCATACACACATAAGCCGCACCGGCTTATAAGCCACACTTATTACTGGTACCAGAACACATACTGATACTACAGAAAAGCTGTCAATACTGTAGGTTATGAAATAAACACAAGTGGAAACAACACAAAGAAAAGCAAGCGAAAATACTGCTAATTCCACAAAAAAAGCAAACAAAAAAAAACACAACTAAAATAAGATCCATAATTTATGGATAGTCATTTTTATTCAACATCGTCCTGCTCACTGAATCCACTGAAATCTTCGTCTTCGTCTTCAGTGTCCGAGTTGAAGAGAGCCAGCGCAGCTTCCTCCGCCATCTTGTTGCTGACTTAGCTTCACTTTCACTTGATGAACATGAACTCAAGGTGGAGGTTGCTGCTGGTTCGTTGCTTGCACTGTCGTCTGCTAAGTCAATCATCTTCAATTTGAAGGCTGCATCATAAGCATTATGTCATGTTTTCAGCATGATGAGGGTGTGCGCTTGAGCAGAGTAGAACTGAATGCTGATCTGAAGGCTTTAATGTGTGTGGATTTGATTTTTAAAACGTGAACAGTTAGCACACTAACCTGAAGCTCATCCAAAAATTCATGGACAGAAATCATGATTTTGGTGAGTTGAAGAGCAGCTAAGAATAGACGAAAATGTGACACTCTTGGGAACGTTAAAATCTTCAAATAAGCCACATCATTGTATAAGCCGCAGAGGTTGAAGATGAGAAAAAAGTTGCGGCTTATAGACTGAACTTTACAGTACTTTTGCTGTTATAAATTTCTCTCTATTCAGATATTGACTTGTTTGTTTGTTTATTCCTTTCATGTTTATATATATATATATGATTGTTTGTTTATTCCTTTCATGGGTTTGTTTTTTGTTTGTTTTTTTTTTGCTCTGTGTCTTCCTGAGTGTATTCTCCCCCATCCACTGTTTGGAACTTCTTTTTTTTTTCTTTTTTTTTTTTATAAATATATGAATTATAATGCAGACAGAAGAGAAGAATAGCTTGTTTTATTCTCTATTAGATTCATTTTACTTTCAATTTGGTGCACTTTGGAAGTGTTTGTGTGTATATGTGTGTGTGCGCACACTGCATAACTCTGTGCGTGTGTGTGTGTGTGTGTGTGTGTGTGTGTGTGTGTGAACTTATATGGTGATAATGATTGTGACACCAGATAATGCTCTTTTGAGTTAGGAATATTGTTTATTGACAGTAGTGCATGTGTTTCAGTGCCCCCCACTGTACCCAGGAACATGACTGTGACACAGTTTGCACAGCTTCCTGGAGCTGTGATGGTCTCCTGGCTGCCTCCTGAAAACATGGGGGAACCCATCAGTGGTGTGTGTGTATGTGTAGTGTGTGTGTGTATGTGTAGAGTGTGTGTGTGTGTGTATGTGTAGTGTGTGTGTGTAGAGTGTGTGTATGTGTAGTGTGTGTGTGTAGAGTGTGTGTGTGTGTATGTGTAGAGTGTGTGTGTGTATGTGTAGAGTGTGTGTGTGTGTGTGTGTGTGTGTATTTGTGTATGCATAAATGTATGCATGTGTGTATATCTGTGTGTGCATATTTAAGTATGCACCTGAAGGGAGGGGACTGTTAGTTTAACTTATTTGTCCACTTTTCTAGACTCAAGGCTGAAGATGGTGGTTGATTGTCAATACCTAGGTACAGAAATTCATTGTTTTACATACAGATAAAAGAAATTAGAATTGAAAGAAGAAAACTTAAACAAAAAGCCAGCATAATTACGAATGCATTTATGAATACAGTGTGTCATTGAATCGGATGGAGTGACTGGTCTTGCTGAGTGGGTTCTTGAGAAACTGAAAGAGCATTTAATGTGGGCTTTTAAAGTGATCAGTGGTAATGTTTAGGTATTAACTTTCCATCACAAAAATCTTTCATCATATAGAATATAATAGAATATGTCTTTATTACCAAGTGTACCGGGGTCACAAGGAATATTGGGGGGGGGATAGTACATAACAAGATACAAACATAAATCGAAAATCATACACAAACACAGATACAGTAGAAATAAGATACATACAAGTGCATATCAATATAAAAACTTGTGCATACTCACACATGCACGCACTGCACACACACACACACATGCACACACACACACATGCACACACACACACACACACACACATTTGAACAGAAGCTGCATATTACATGTGGATGGGGCTGATGACTAGATATTCAGGTAGATGGTTGTTGGTTGCACAGTTCTATTTATCACACTGGATTTGTTCGAGTTGCTGAACTGTATGGCTGGCCAAGTTCCATTTGAGAAATTGTGTTACTCCATTGCGTTGCCTTGTCTGCGCGGGGCGCTCTGTTGGTTTTCACCGAATAGATTTTGAAGACTGTGTCTGTCTTATCTCATTGAGGTGACAGCCCTTCACTGACAAGCTAACTCATCAGCAAAGTCCAGTGATTAGTGACTTTGATGTTTTGATGGGAAAGGATATAAGGTAGGTCAGAGGGAAGGATATAAGTTGTAAGTCAGGGTATTTTTGAATTGTTCAGATGCCATTCCAGAACAGGTAGAGCCACTATTTTGTGACAACAGGGATCGATTGATTCAAAGCCTGTGAGGTTATTCTGACCACAGGCAGTAATGCACACCATCAGCTACAATGCTTTCCTCTTTCCCGACTGAATGTCTGCAACATAAAAGACAGATGACAGCATATAATCACATCCCTGACAGTTTCCGTGGCACCCATGTGTGTGGGCAGGCTATGTGGTGTCGTATCGCGAGGAGGGTTCCACACAGTGGTCGGCGGAGGGAGTTCTAGGGGAGTCGCTGTCCCTCATCCTGCCGAACCTGCAGCCCAGCACCACCTACAGTATCAAGGTCCGGGCACGCACAGAGGACTCACTGGGGCCTGCCTCGCCCATCGTCACCTACACCACGCCGGAGGGTAAGTGCTGCGATGGCGCCGTTGCCTCCGTGACCCCTGTGATTGCTGAAGCTGGGTGATGTGAACAGTATGGCACGAGTCTGATGTGCTGTTCTACTTATCAATGGTGTGATTGATTTTGATGAAGAAAAATAATTGCAGAACCTAGAGAAATTGAGATAAGTGTGATGACAGACAACCTGACCTGTAAGTTCAGTCTTGTTTCACTGACGAGCATATTCAGAAGCAGATGTCAGGTGGCTAATGACTGTATGTTCTGGTGCGAGAGGATATGTCTTAACTCAGTGGGCCTTTTTGCATCGCTCAGATGCTGTTCCGGAACACAGAGAGCTACTATTTTTTGACAAAAGAGATCGGTTGATTCAAGTCCAAGTCTCTAAGGTTGAGAAATCATGCTGACTACACTAAGTACAGGCATTGTTTGTGCATGATGACACATTTGTTTCACTTTAGTCAGAAAGGGACATTTCAATATAAATACATCTGAGTAAAAACGAAGGTGTTTTTTTCTAAGATTGTCCCTTGTTGGTATTTTAAGCAACAGTTCTTCTTTCCTGGTTGTTAGCTCATTAGATTTTCTTGTATGACTGAGCCAAGTGAGTGCTTGATACACCAAACAAGATGAGTTGAACAGCAAGCATTGAAAGAAAATGCTTCATTAAGGTGTTCCTTTTTCCTCCACCAACTTCTCTGTAAGATGGGACAACAAAACTCCAGTTTTCCACAAAACCAAAGGGTCAAAAGACAAGCTGTTTGTTTCAGACACTTCAGGGCAGCTGAAAACCCCAACAGACCTCAAAGTGTTCATCCTGTCCTCTAGCTCAGCCGTCATGAGCTGGCGTGACCCCATGCTCAGCTTGGGATACTCTGACGGGAGCTCCAACAGCTCCTCTACCTACTCCGTGCGCCACCGAGCGCTCCTGAACAGCACCACCCGCACCTTTTCCAACTTCACCTACCTCAGCCCTCCCTACTTCCCCAGTCTCTACTTGGTCGACCTGACCCCCAACACCATGTACGAGTTTTCTGTGCGCGTCAATCGTGGTGACCAGCACAGCGCCTGGAGCAAAACTGTGTTCAATAAAACCTTAGAGGCAGGTGAGTGAGTGTTGGCTTCATTTTTGTTCAGTTTTAGGTGAAGAGTTGTTGCTCTGTGTGGGTGTCATGATTATTGACTCACTTGTGTAAACAAAGTGAGTCTGTGTTTTAACCCGGTGTTCGGTTGTGTGTCTGTGTGTCCGTGGTAAACTTTAACATTGACATTTTCTCTGCAAATACTTTGTCAGTTGACACCAAATCTGGCATAAAAATAGGGAAAATTCAGTTCTTTCCAGTCATCTTGTTTAAAACAATATTGCACCTCTGGGATGGGCACAAAAAATAAAATGAAGCCTAATTATATGCAAACTGCATTTACTGTTATATTTATATTTTTTGTATTCTCTAAACTTGGCACTTTGATCTGATATTCTGCCCCAACAAGAGCAGTCATTATTATCATTTTTTGTTCAAACAGAAACTTCTTTTGCTAAGCATGGAAGTTTTATTTATTTTGCAAACGTTTTGGTGCAGAGTGTAGGAAAGGGAAATTACTCTGTAATTAATGCTAGGGGACTTAATTTGCTTTAAACTGATCTTTCTCATCTTATATATTACATTTTGAAATTATACTCAGTACATAAAAAGCTTGGATTTTTTTTTAAAGTGTATCACAAGTGAGTCTTGAAGGCCTTGCCTCTCTTGTTATTCTTATTATTGTTGTTATTATTGATACCTGTGTCAGAGACCAAACTCCAAACACTTTACAAACATGGAGTCATTTTCACAACAGGCTGCCTACCAGAGTAGAGCCGACTGACTGGTGTGTTTGTGCAGTCATTTCATTGATTATTTTGAAATAAATTGCAGTTTCTGCACAAGAACAGATATTGTGCTTAAACTTGTTGTGGTACTGCTTTGTGTATCATGAAAATGGAATGGATTGTTGGTGTTTCAATTTAACAGAGGCAGTGGTAGTCATTTGGGAAATCTATACAAAGAAATCAGATTTAGTTTAAAGCTGAGTAAGAGGCTATTATAGGGAAAAAAATCAGAAGAAAGGAAGTCATATACTTTGTATATTTTTAAAATATATATTTACAAAGAAGAAAAGTTTCTAAATGGTGTAAGGTTCTTTGTTTTGTTTTTTTCTATCAGTTTACAGGAATTGGTCATGGGCTTACACAGGCTTACTTGTAAATTAGTAAGAGGTAAATCACTTCCTTTTTTGAAAGGGTCAGTGAAGACCGTAGCCAGAAAGTAGGGAATTGTCCCAAGGGGCTGCACAGATAAGGAAGAAGGTGGTGTCTGTCATAGCTCCTACTTCGCCACCTGCCAACGTGGGTGTGGATCAGGCTGAGGAGGACCCCACAGTGGCCACTGTCACCTGGAATCCACCTCTGAAATCCAATGGCATTATCACAGGTAAATTTTAAATCATGACAGATAACACTTTTCCACTGTCCCTTCTTTTGTTTTCTTCCTCTATCCATCTCTTCTCCCTCCCAATCCCCAAACTCTATCTCTCTCTCTCTCTCTGTTGGTCTCTCTCTTGTCTGTCTCTGCCTCCATCTCTCTCTCTCTCTCTCTCTCTCTCTCTCTCTTTATAAAGATCCATCTAACTTTAGATTGAATTTGCTCATGTCGTCAAGACATGAGTCTACTCTGTGTAACTTGGCCATTTATATATATGAGGCATTGAAGAGATTGAGAATAGTTACCACGTGAATGTTGTTGAACATCTGTGTTAGATATTTTTTGGTTGGTTTGTGTTGAAGATGCATAGTGTGTCATGAAAAATCTTATTTATCTTTCTTTAATGTCACCCCCTTCAGTAAGGGGCTTTGCCCTTTATCTGAATAAAAAATCGTTATGGTTATCGTTTTATCTCTCTCTCTCTGTCACTCATTTGTTCTTGTAAAGAAAATTATAGTTGGTTTTTCTCATGTAAGAATGTATTTCAACCTGAAAAAAATTGTAAATGTTATTACAAACAGATGGCACAGAATTAGTAATGCACGTTTTAAATTACGGTCATTTGACTTTGATGCAAATAAGGAATGGTTTAAACTTCTGACTTCCACAGAACTACCTTGCCCTGCATGTGGATTCCAAATTGATGATGAAAAACATTTTCTCTTTCAGTGGAAAGCTTATGAGGTTGTGCAAGAAAAATGTCAACTCTTTGATTCGAATGTAGCTAGAAAGTAGAATGCATGATGTTGTTTCTGTTTTATCGTCTGAGGATGATATCATAATTAGATCAGTTGCTAAGTTCATCACAGAGGCACAGAAAAATCAGACAAGGTTTTCTTAACAATAATTGAAACAATTAATTTGAAAGAAGTTAACCATGGTTGATGTTGATGCTTTATTGTTCTTAAAGAAAAGTAGAGACTACAAGAAATAACATGTGAATGGATGATCAAATCTCAAAGTATTTTGTGTTGTTATTGTGTACTGTTTCTTGTTTGTTTGCTTCATATATTTGCAGATTATGTTGTAAGAGTGCTGCAAATCTTATTTTATCTTCAGTGTTTATAATTTATTTGATCATTCTGGAAAATATAATCAGTTGGCAATGATGAAAAAAATCACCCCCCTTGTCAAAAGACCTTTCTGTAGACAATGACAATAAAAAATTTCAAGTTTCAAGTTTCTCTCTGTCTGTCTCTCACACTCAAGTCTCTTAATGCCTGTCTGTCTGTCTCTGTCTCTCTTTCTCTCTCATGTTGTTACGATCCATTTTGTCTGAAATGAACATTGGATCTGCTTTGCCTTCAGCAGGTTTGCAGTTCATGTTGAGTTGATGGTCAGCAACACCATGAAGTACAGTATTTCACCCAGATGACACAGTCTTCTTTCATTTGTTTTCCTCTTTTTTCTTTCTTTTTTTTTTTTAACCCTTCTATAGGCTCATTTCTACAATCCTTACCTAATAATTTAGCAAACACAGATAGTGCATAGCTATACTGTTTTCATTTCTGCAGGCTGCTAAATTTTTTTTAATCCACTCACAAAAACACAACGTCAAAAGAGGAAGCTAGTCAGGGATACAGAGGGGAGGTAACCTACTTCCGGGAGGTTATCGGCCGTAGCTACTTTCGTTTTCTTCGCATAGGCAGATAGTAGTTTGCACAGGACAGGAATCGGGCTCCCTGCCAGAGTCTGCACTAGTGAGTCACAGTAAGTATGTTAGATAAACGTAATTTTAGGGAAAATATTTCCTTTTGTGTCTTATTTCTACAGGCTACTTAGTATTTTTATCAACCCGCCGAAAGCAGCCAATCAGAGACTGGCTAGTGGAGGCTGTGCGTGGTGATCAGACATCACTGACGATCCGAGACCTCTCTCCCAGCACCAAGTATTTCATCAAACTTCAGGCACGCAATGTCAAGGGGTTCGGGCCTCTGTCAGCTGCCGTGCCCTACAAAACCCCTGCCGGTATGTTTACCTTGCTTGTTTCATTTGCCAGTCACTTTTTCATTTTATGTACATTTATTGTCTCCACATTTGCAGTATCGACAAGTAATGGGGTGAGGATATTTAGTTGTACCATCTCCTATAACCGCTTCAATCTCTATGCTCTGTCAGAACAGAAGGAGATGTGTTGTCTTAATTCTTTCACAGTGATGCAAGCGTAGCGCAACAGATCCATGTTGCTAACCTTTTGCGTGCATATACAGCTGTTGCTGATGCACAATCACAAGTTTGTTTTATTTTACGCTACTGTTTATTTTACACCCTCATACTATTAACTTAGCAGCATAGTGACATACACCAACAGAAGGAGCAACACTGAAAGAAGGCCGCTGTCAAAACCACTGCTTCTTGATGAACTGGCACAGTCTTTGACCTGACCAACTTTTGGCCAAGTCTGGAAATAGTACATGCTTGGGAATTCTCACCTTACCCACACATGTCTTTATTTGAATGATGCTCACGTCCCAGGCAAGACAGTGAGCACAGTTGCTTACATAAGACACTGATGTACGTGTCTAAAGTCATGCTGTTTATACAGATAAAAGAAAGGTGTAGAATTGTTAACTGTTCTGCCCGCTACATGTGACTGGCTCATCCCCAGGGAATAATAATTCATCTGCCAGCCACTTGTGGTTGACTCCTCATGAAAAAGTAATTACAAGAGAGGCAAGGCCTTCAAGACTCACTTGTGACACACGCGGTATCCAGTAAAGGAATCATGAGAAAAAAAGATTGAAAAAAAAATCATTAAAATGGGTCCTGTGTTAAATATAGATAAACTTTTAAAAAATTAAAAAACTGGCCTGCTAGTGGGATCGAACCACGGATGTTCTGTTCAGAGACAAATAGTCTAATCCCCAACACTACACCGCATCTGATATCAATCGAACAAATTCAGTATCTAAAGCTATGGGTCTTTTTTAGCGCGATAAAAAAAAATGTATTTGAGTTAATAACACAATTCAAATCATGTTTTCTTCACATATCTCGATTATTTAAGACATCCTTTTAATTGGGCCATAGAGGAGACGTTGACAATGCCTGAGGCACACAGCAAATTGTATAGATCTGCAAAAACCAGTCCGACAGCAGGGTGCTTGTGACGGAAACTGAAAGAAAAGTTTGATTCTTCTTCTTCTTCTTCTGCGTTCACTCGTATGCACACGAGTGGGCTTTTACATGTATGACCGTTTTTACCCCGCCATGTAGGCAGCCATACTCCGTTTTTGGGGGTGGGCATGCTGGGTATGTTCTTGTTTCCATAACCCACCGAACGCTGACATGGATTACAGGATCTTTAACGTGCGTATTTGATCTTCTGCATGCATATACACACGAAGGGGGTTCAGGCACTAGCAGGAATGCACATATGTTGACCTGGGAAATCGTAAAAATCTCCACCCTTTACCCACCAGGCGCCGTCACCGTGATTCGAACCCGGGACCCTCAGATCGAAAGTCCAACGCTTTAACCACTCGGCTATTGCGCCCGTCGAAAGTTTGATTCAATTTGTCTTTTATGTTCCTTCAGTATTTACTTTAGAATATTCACATGCAGTGAACATGTGGGTGGTGTAGTTAGTGTCATTGTATGTGTTCTGTCCAGAATTTGTTTTTCTTTTCTTGTAATTGCGAATAAGAAAAATGATGTTGCCTTCTCACCAAGCATAAAGCCTACATTCCAGCAGTTGGGAAGCAGGAAATGGCGTTTTTGGATTCCAGATAAAGCCTCAACAAAATAAACCATTCATGATATGGAAATATGGCTTAATTTGCAAGACTTACAACATATTATAGGTATGACTGTGAAGATTTTTCGCAACTATATTTAAGCCAAATTTGGTATTGGCAGACAAAGTATTTCCAGAGAAAATGGCAGTTTTAAAGTTTACCACAGACACACACACACACACACACACACACACACAAAACCAAACACTGGGTTATAACATAGACTCACTTTGTTTACACAAGTTATAAGCATACTGCAGTTGACAGGAAGTCAAGTGTGATAACATAATGTAGCCACCATAGTAGAACAATCATTCCAAATTCACTGGTTTGGACAACAGTGGTCCATAATCCGTTCCGCCTGCTTACAGGCAAGATTATTATTTGTAACATTTGCATTATTCCTTTATTTAGGTGTCAACTATGATTTAAGATGTTTGCTTTAGAATTAAAAAAAACAAACAAAAAAAAACAAACCCATTGTTGATATAATTTTTGAAACAATGTCAGGATTGTCGCTCATTTATGAAGTAATGGCATTGTTTTTTTGGGTTGTTTTTTTGTGTTTTTTTGGAGAAATCAGTGGATGCGTAAAATTTCTGCAAATGGGCAGGATAGTCTCAGCATCCTTGGAAGGTTCTTTCCCACTTTTTTTTTTTTTTTTTTTCTCTTTCTTTTTTTTTCTTTCTTTTTTTGTTTTTGTTTTTGTTTGTTTGTTTCTTTTTGTTCCTTCCATCATCATTTTTCTCCTTTCTGTTGTCTTTTCTTTCTCTTTCTTTTTTTTCTTCTTCTCTCATCTCTTTATTCTGCCTTTTTTCTCTCTCTCTCCCTCTCTCTTTATTCCCCCTGTAATCTGTCTTCTTACCATTGTCATGCTCAAACATTGTCAAGGTCATGCAACATATAAAATCACATACAGGGTAGTTTCATGCACAATATCTGAAAGAGGCAAGGTAATGGCATTGTCATGAAGATGAAGTGAAACACTTTGTGCCTATGAGCAGTTCACGGGGGGATGGTAGAGGATGTGACGGTGGTGCCTTCGCCAGAGGACCCGTATTCTGCCATCGTCAGCTGGCAGCCGCCTGCCAAGAAGAAAAGCCAGATCTCGTGTGAGTCTTTGCTGTGGAATTATTGTGTGTGCATGAAAGTGTGTGTGTGCGGGTGTGCATGTGTGCGTGCGTGTGTGTGTGTGTTTGTGTGTGTGTGTGTGTGTGTGTGCATGAACTTAAACAATTACATACATGCATGTATGCTTGTATGCATACTTGTATATGAGAGTGTATGAGTGGGGTTTGTGCATACAAAGAGAGAGAGAAGGAAGAGATCTTGCAGAAGGGGAAAAATGAATTTATATGTCAAGCATGTTTTGTTTTGTTTTTTTCATTTTCAAAAAAAAAAAAAAATTGTGTTTTGTTTTTTATGTATA
Organism: Babylonia areolata; assembly: GCF_041734735.1. Taxonomy (NCBI): domain Eukaryota; kingdom Metazoa; phylum Mollusca; class Gastropoda; order Neogastropoda; family Buccinidae; genus Babylonia; species Babylonia areolata. The sequence goes on from NC_134881.1 coordinate 14,924,295, forward strand.
TATGTAATTTGTTGTTGTTTTTGTAACAACTATTTCTCTTATTTCTCATCCTATTTCTCTTTCCTCCAGACTACATCTTGGTGCGTCTGGACGTGGAGGCAGAGGAAACGCAGCGCGTCCAGGTGCTAGGGGACCAGCTGACGGCGGTGGTCCCTGACCTGCTGCCTGCCAGGAGCTACCGCTTTACCGTGCAACCCAGGTACCCACACACCTCGGGGCCCCACTCGCTGCCTGTCGACTACGTTGTCCCCAAAGAGCTTCTGGACCATGAGGAATGAATCAAGAGAAGAGGAAACAAATGAGGAAATTTCATCTTTGAAGAAAAAAAAAAGAATGACATGATAGTGAGGAAGCTGACTAGGAGTTTACAAAGTGTCCCCAGTGGGATGAAATGTTTCTGATTTGTTGCTAGACAGATCTTGTAACATTGTTTTTTTGTTGTTTTTTTTTTTTTCCATTCATTGTATTTTCACTACGCAGATCTTGCAGCATTGTTTTTTAAAAAAATTCATTCTATCATTGGAAATCAGTGATCTTGCATTCAACTTTCTTCTTCTTCTTCTTTTTTTTTTTTTTGCTTTTGATTAACAGGGAAATAATTATTGTATACCCCCAAATATTCTGTAATTCCCCTTTATTCGTTCATTTATTGTTTGATTTCCATATATTCAGTTTAAACTGGAAAATGCATGATTTCATTTTTAAAGTGAATTATTACATAATGGTGAGTGCATGATGACTTTGACTGTTCAGAACTGAATGTAAAGAAAATTTGTTGACAACTTGAGTTTGATCCATCTCTTTGGGTAGGTTTTGATAAAACATGTGGGACTCTGGTATTTCATGTAGTTTGTTGCCCATTGACAGCGTATTCAGTGCCAGTTGTTTCAGGACTGTTTTCAGCCCTGAAATGGTGTTTAGGATGGCAGGGTCATAAGGAAAATCATTTTATCTGACTTGAACCTGTATCTGTTTTAAAATGTATGATATACATTGCCAGCACATTGGAGGGTGGGTGTGGGTGTTAAATGTTATATATTCTGTGTATACTTGAGAAATGTTGATTAATTAGCTTTAGTTGTAAAATGTAGTACTTTTTTTTTTTAGCAGTGAAAAGATTAAACAATTTAAAGGTGTGTTTTTGTTTTGTTTTTTCCATTCCTTCTATTGAAGGTTCTTTTCGGAGTAAACAGTGTAATGCACATTGCCCATACAAATAGACATGTTTACTAAAACGTTATTGCCTTTTCTCCTCCCTGCCCTTTTGATAAATATTCTGTCTTCACTGTAAGTGGGATTTAGATCAGTCAGTACTCACATGTTCCCCCCTTTCACCACCCAGGTTCTACAGAGTAGTATGTCTCTCTGTTGAATATGAAATAATGTCATTGATTTTTTTTTTTTTTTTCGTTGTACAGTTTCTTGTGTAGAATGGCAGGCAGCTTCAGCTGCTGAATGCTTTTTGTACACATTTTTTTTTTTTTTTTTACACATTTGCATTTGTTGTATTTTTTTAGACTTCAGTCTTGTTATTTGTGCCAGTCAGTTTATGTATCATAAACTTACATCATTTATTAAATAGCTCAGGTGAAGAGAGCTCTGGACATGTCAGGGAGAACTGATATTTCATATTTGGTTTTGAGTTTGGGTGAGTTTGTTGTTTGTGCTCTGTAATAGCTTATCTGCTTTTATCGTTTAATGCTTGTGAATATATATGCAGCAGAGAGAATACGAAAACAAACATTTTTGTGGTATGTCAGACTGTGCAGCATTATTTCCTTTTAACATTATACAAGAGGTTTGATTTTTGAAATGTTTATTTGATGAGGTTTTAAACTGTATGTGAGAGCAGAACATGTGTACTTAATAACTGTGATGTTTGTCATGGTTAAATATTCCAGGCATTTACCTCTATCCTTGTATGATTTATTTGCCACAAAACAGTGAATTTATATTTGTGCTTATCTAAATGTAATATATTGTGCTTTTTGAGGTCACAAACTGAGCTCATTACAATGCATTTAACATTAAAAGTAAGATAGAAATGCATCATACAGTACGGTACCATATTGTATTGTACTGTATTTTGTTGTTGATCTTTTACTGTAAGATAGAAATGCGTCATACAGTATAGCACCATGTATTGGACTGTATTTTGTTGTTGGGTCTTTTACACACGTGAAGGCATGTCACACCCATAATTTTGGTTTATCATAACATCTGAAAGGCCGCAGAACACTGTCGTCTACTTCCTTGGTCTACTGGAAGGAGTGGGTGAGGAAAAAAAAAAAAGAAGTCCCAGTCGTTTCATGACTTCAACTTTGGATCTCTCACTTCCTAGATAGGTATAGACTGCTGACCAAGTCACCATTCCTCTTAAAATTATTGTTGTATACTATTATATTACCTTGTACTTGACAAGACCTGTTTCTGTCCATTGTATTTTCATGAAAGATTTTGAGGTAAGCATGTTACAGTAATTCAAAAATGGCTGCCACTCCATTTTAAATGATTACCATATAAGGCTATACTTGGCAGTATTAGTTTACACTGAGCTACTGTTGAAAGGCAACATAATGTCACCTGATCATGATTCTTTCATGAAAGTTGATTAGTTGATAGATTATGAGTCTTTCATGAAAGTTGATTCTTGTTAGTTAAAGATAGATATGTTATAATCAAAAAGACAGTTTTGCTACTAATTGTGATCTGTGTTTTGATTCAGTATCGTGGTTAAAATGCAAATTTCTTTCTTTTCTTTCTTTTTTTAAATTGTGCTTTGGACATTTTCTTGAAGTTAACATTCGATATTCGTAATAAAAGAAATATAGTGATGAAGTATGAAATGTATTGGTTTGTTTTGTTGACAGTGTATGTCCATTTTACCTTGCAGCTGTTGCAACAAATATGCACATAACACACACACACACATTACTGCACATGTGCACACATGCACACTGTACCACTTGGGATATTTGTATTTTATTCTAAAAGCTAGTCTGTACCTAAGTTCAAAGCCAACAGATGATATAGATATGATATAGTCTGTGTCTGTGTCTGCGTCTGCGTGTCTTTATCTGTGTCTGTGTTTGTGTATGCGTGAGTGAGTAATAGAAAGGCGCACAGCTTAACTCTCTCCATACGAACGGCGAAAGAGACGACGTTAACAGCGTTTCACCCCAATAACCACCATCAAAATATTACCAGCGGAAGGCTCTTACACTGAAGAGGTGAATGTTGACAAAGAATACCACAATTCTGACGACGGAAGCTAAAGGTTGGGTCATTGAGACACCCACTGGACATCCGAGGGGTCTGTGTAGAGGAGAACAGAGGACTGGCCGTACTGAGTGAGTTAAAGCCATTGCAGTGTAGCTCTACCCATCAGGGAAACAGAATTTTTTTTTTTTTTTCTGTGTTTCATCTGTGCCAGTTTACTCATCCTGAATCACCCATACCCAGGTTCTTCTGCTGTAGTCCCAGTGCCAGCAGTCCACAGTTAGTATTTTGTAAGCATTTTCTTGGTGTTGTACATCATATTCCCAAATCAAAACAATTGTTGTTGTGTGTTTTTTTTTGTTTTGTTTTGTTTTTGTTGTTGTTTTTTGTCCAACAGAAGACACATCTTTCATCATCAGAAGACTTCATTTCATTTGAGTATTTGTTCCAGTTATTCTTTGGACTAATCTAAACTTAAGTTTACTCTATCTACTCTGTGTATTTTACATTTTCCAAAAAAAATGCTTTCTTAGTAAAAGTACTATTCAAATTTACTTTCCATTTTGAAAAAAAAACGATTATGATTTTATGTTTCCTGGTGGGCTCATTAGTCAAGCAGCAAGAGCATTGTACTTCCAGTCTACAGGTCCGTGTTAAATCCTAGTGTGTTAAGCATGGAGATTTTTCCAATCTCGATGTCAACATATATGTAGTACCCCCAGGAGCGTAAAACCTCTTCCTGTGCATACACATGCAGAAGATGAAATATGCACATTTAAAATAATAATAATAATAATGGATACTTATATAGCACACTATCCAGAAATCTGCTCTAGGTGTCAGTGTGTTCTGGAAACAAGAAAATGACCTGCATGCACACCCCTGAAAATGGAGTATGGCTACTTGAACAGTTGCGTAAAACCTGTTTTACACATAATTTAGTCCACTTATTCTTACATGTGAACGCAGGAGTTGCAGCCTACGTACACAGAAATAAATATTTATGTTTCCTGATACTTCCAAACACAAGAAAAGCAACACGACCCAACAGAATACTTCCAAACACAAGAAAAGCAAGAAAAGCAACACGACCCAACAGAATACTTCCAAACACAAGAAAAGCAACATGACCCAACAGAATACATCCAAACACAAGAAAAGCAAGAAAAGCAACACAACCCAACAGAATACTTCCAAACACAAGAAAAGCAACATGACCCAACAGAATACTTCCAAACACAAGAAAAGCAAGAAAAGCAACACGACCCAACAGAATACTTCCAAACACAAGAAAAGCAACATGACCCAACATTCTGTAGAAACTGTTACTAATTATTCTCTCCAGCTGTCACAACCACGACGGTCTTTCAGCTGGCTTAAACTAATGAGTAGCAGTGTGAAAATAAAAGTAGCATGAAAGAAGATAGCATGACTCAAAACAATTTCAAGAATAGATAGCCAAGAGAGCCAATCAGAATAAAAGTGCACTGGTCCTGACTGCAAGCGAAAGCCACCTTGCCACGCCCAAGGATCCGGTCACCAGGCCTGTATGGGATTCCTGCCCCCCCCCCCCCCCCCCTTTTTTTTTGTGCCCCAGTATTGGGGACATTTTGTTTTCTATATTTTGTTGATGATGAATGATAATGACGGGCGCAATAGCCGAGTGGTTAAAGCGTTGGACTGTCAATCTGAGGGTCCCGGGTTCGAATCACGGTGACGGCGCCTGGTGGGTAAAGGGTGGAGATTTTAACGATCTCCCAGGTCAACATATGTGCAGACCTGCTAGTGCCTGAACCCCCTTCGTGTGTATACGCAAGCAGAAGATTAAATACCCACGTTAAAGATCCTGTAATCCATGTCAGCGTTCGGTGGGTTATGGAAACAAGAACATACCCAGCATGCACACCCCCGAAAACGGAGTATGACTGCCTACATGGCGGGGTAAAAACGGTCATACATGTAAAAAGCCCACTCGTGTGCATACGAGTGAACACAGAAGAAGAAGAAGAATGATAATGAGTGTGATGAAGGTGCTGCTATAGGGGTCAGTTTTCGTTTTGGACTACTTGACGGGGCTATGATCACTTAATATATCACAGTGTCAACCAGGCTGAGAGATACAACCATCTGCAGTGTTGGTCAGGAATTACTAACAACACAACCAAAGATGCATCTGTGAAGTGGATGCATGACCATTGACTGTGATCCCAGTCTACCCAGTTGAGCCCTGTGCCTAGCAGTGGGCCACGGGCCGAATTAGCCACCTCTGATGGGGAACAAACTCACTTTCTCCCAATTGTTAGTCCATGATGCTAACCACTTGTATTTGTATTTGTATTTCTTTTTATCACAACAGATTTCTCTGTGTGAAATTCAGGCTGCTCTCCCCAGGGAGAGTGCGTCACTATACTACAGCGCCACCCCCTTTTTTTTTTCTTTTTTTTTTTTTGTATTTTTTCCTGCATGCAGTTTTATTTGTTTTTCCTATAGAAGTGGATTTTTCTACAGAATTTTGCCAGGAACAACCCTTTTGTTGCCATGGGTTCTTTTACGTGCGCTAAGTGCATGCTGCATACAGGACCACGGTTTATTGTCTCGTCCGAATGACTAGCGTCCAGACCACCACTCAAGGTCTAGTGGAGGGGGAGAAAATATTGGTGGCTCAGCCGTGATTTGAACCGGCGCGCTCAGATTCTCTCGCTTCCGAGGCGGACGCATTACCTCTAGGCCATCACTCCACATTCCACTTAGCGGCTAGCTGGATACCATCTGCAGAGAAAGCCCACAACATGTGCAAGAATCAGCTACCACCGCCTTCCTGCTCTCCCCCCACCCTCCTCCACACAACATTTTTTTTTAATTCTCAACACCCGCCATATCTGTGGACTCATAACCTGAGACGAATAAACCAGTAGATATAAAATGCATAGTGCAAACAACCAATGTACATGCAGGAACAGAAATATATCAATTTTCTCACATTTCTGCTTTTATGTGATTGTGTGAATAATGTAGCAAGCCCATCACTTCAAGGGGCGATGACACCACATGGACTGGAGTGCTGGCTGACTGGCTGAAAAAAAAAAAGACAAAGGAAAGAGGAGTACATAATTACTGGCTCGTCTCCAGCCAGACCTTCTTCTTCTTCTTCTTTTGTGTTCACTCGTATGCACACGAGTGGGCTTTTACGTGTATGACCATTTTTACCCCGCCATGTAGGCAGCCATACTCCGTTTTCAGGGGTGTGCAGGCTGGGTATGTTCTTGTTTCCATAACCCACCGAACGCTGACATGGATTACAGAATCTTTAACATGCGTATTTGATCTTCTGCTTGCATATACACACAAAGGGGGTTCAGGCACTAGCAGGTCTGCACAAATGTTGACCTGGGAGATCGTAAAAATTTCCACCCTTTACCCACCAGGCGCCGTCACCGTGGTTCGAACCCGGGACCCTCAGATTGACAGTCCAATGGTTTAACCACTCGGCTATTGCGCCCGTCAGCCAGACCAATCTGCTTAGTTTAGTGTTCCCTGGAAATACATCCAACCAGCACAGCCCAAGCCTTCACTGACCCTACCTACCAATGGAGGGTAGAGACGGTCAACTGACATTATTTGGTTTTGCCCAGCCCTTTGCGTCTGCCCTGAAGACAGCTATGGAGCCAGAACGAGCTAGGGAGAGGGCGGGTATTATTCAAATGGACGAAAAGTCAATTCTAGATGATTTATTTTGAAACATAACAAGTAGGTTACAAAAAATAATAAAACCCTTGCTTCACACCCACACACACATACACACCCACCCCGACACACACGCGCGCGCACACACACACACACATTTGTACTCTGTCTCTCTGTCTCTTTTTCTCTCTGTCTCTGCACACACACACACACACACACACACACACACACACACACACACACACACACACACACACACACACACACACATATATATATATATATATATATATACATACATAAATATGAATATGTGGGGAGGGGGCGGGGGTATCAATCTATCCATCTATCTGTAATGTACCAGGGTCAAACATGTATCTGTAATTTTTATCAATCTATATAATGCACCAGGCTCAAATTTCAGGAGGGTACATTTGCATATGGATCCCGGAAGTAACGGTAACTAGTGACTTGTTGCTATCACAAAAAATGGCGCTGTGATGTGAATTCATAGAAACTCAAGCAAACGGGAACATCATTTGTGGTGAGTTTTTAACAGAAATGTTTCCTTTCTCATGTGTTACAGTTGCTCATGATGAGAATAACGGAGGAAACGGGAAGAACATTACGAAATTGCCGTAATAGATAACCAAGACCACAATCAGTGTTGCACATTGGTGGTCCACGCATGCCACCATGAGTTTTGGGGTTTATGTTATTATTATTATTTTTTTTTTAGACCGATAGATTTACGAACAGACCTACCCAGGCATAAAACGTATACAAAGTTCAAGTTGAAGACGCTGTCACCGAACCGTTGATTACTTGACAACAATTGTGTTTACACCTTTCTTCTCCTGACGTTGTCTTCATTCTGACGCTCGATTATAACTTTCGCTTTACTCTGGGTCAGAAGAAATGATTTGTCATGGGTGTGTGTGCGTGCATGTGTGTGTGTGTGTGTGTGTGTGTGTGTGTGTGTGTGTGTGTAAATTTGTCATAAGTTCCATTAATTAGTAATTACTCTTTAACTTCTGAGTTTCTCTCACATTCACGCATAGATCCGTACATCATTATTCACACATGCATATAGTGATATACACAGCTTTTTTCACGCATTTTTCACCACACCTATCTGTTTTTCTTTATCTTGCTCACACACTTGCTCATTGTTACCCACTTTGATGTACAAATACACACATTCATGCACACACTGTATTAGCGGCCACACATACACATGCACCACACACAGGCACACAGATTAATACATACACCTTACCACACAAATTTATGCACACTTGTATACACAAATACACTCACACGCATGTATGCATGCATGCATGGACACATACACACAGAGACGCGTGCATGTGTGCGCGCGCGTGCGCGCGCGCACACACACACACACACACACACACACACACAATCCAGAGCAATATACCTTTCAAAAGCCAAAGATATCTCCATAACCATGCCATCTGTTGTGAACAGTTAACAGCATGGTGGACCAGCTATCCAAATACCGCATGTACAGCTATGGGTACACTGCTGTCACCCCACGCACTGCAGTTCCCACCCTGAGGGAGCTGTACCATGAGACTAATCGTAGCGTCTTGGGTGCTGCTCGTAAAGACCGACCAGGTACATCTTTCTTTTAACCTTACTTTTGTTTTTATTTGTTTGTTAGTTTGTGGTTGAGTGGTGGAGCATTTTGTGAAAAATTTGGTGAACATGGCACATTATTAAAATTTCAAATGATGTTTTAACTTTATTAATATCTGCTATCTGCTGTGTGCACACATTCAACAGCCACACATGCATACATATATAGATCTTCAAATGTTTTTGTATTCAAGTATTGTACCCCAAAAACACACTTGCACAGAGAGAGACAGACACAGAGAGAGATAGAGACAGAGAGAGAGAGAGAGGTTCATGACTCCAGACATGTTTCTGAAAAAGAATGATAAAGAGTTTGAGTCAAGAACTTTGTCTTGATATCAGTAGAATAGATCACTGAGATGAACACTTATATATATATATATATATATATATATATATATATATATATATATATATATATATATATATATTGTAACACATTTTTTGTTGTTCTCTGTCTGTTTCTCTCTCTTATTTCAACTCTGTCTCTCTGTGTTTTGTCTGTACCAGACATACACACATACAGGAAAACAGTCACAATCTCTCTCTGTGTCTGTCTCTTCTCTTCCTGTATATGGAATGCGACCTGTGGGTGACTATTTTGATGTGTTTATTCTGATTTTTGGTTATGATTATTACTAAACCCAGTTCATGCAGAATACCAGAAACCCTTCCTGATTCTGGAGCAAGCTTAAATCGTTTTCATGTAGAAAATCTGTTGAAAATAACGTCAGTAAAGAAGAGTGGTGTAAACACTTTTTCTCAAGTTTTTCAGCCTGAAGAATAGGTCAGCGATGGGCAAAACCATCTTGATATTGAGTACCTTTAACGTGATATCACAGAAAGTGAAGTCTATGCTGCAGTCTGTTGATTTAAAAATTGCAAGGCAGCAAGCCCTTCCAGGATTATTGGAGAAATCTTTAAAAATTCTGTAACTGTACGTGATCGCTCCATTTTGAGTCTTTCTCTTCAAGCAATTGTTCTTTTATGGAAGTTATCCTTTACAGTGGATAGAAGCTATCATCCAACCTCTGTTTAAAAAAGGTGACAGAAGCATAGCAGATGATTACTGAGGAATGTCATTGTTGAACATATGTAGTAAACTGCACAGCCACATTTCAAACAAAGGATTGAACGAATGGAGTGAGAGTAACAATGTCATTAACAGTTGTTACGCATGTATTAGATAGAAACATGGCACAGTTGATTGTATCTTTACATTATTTGCTATATTTCAATACCAGTTACAGCTGCACAAGAATATATCTTATTTTCATCAATTTTAGAAAAAGTGTGTGATTCCATTGTACAAACTCATGGAACATTTTTAAGAAAAGAGGAATTAATGGGGAACATGTACTGTGCTTATTATAAGCATTTATAACATTGATTGTGAAAGCAAAAGTAGAATTGGAGGTGAACTTACTGATTGTTTATGTGTCCTTTGGGGTTAAAACAAGTTCTGGTAGTCCAGCTCTGTTTTCACTCTGTATAAATGAATTGGCAGAAAAAATAATTCAGAAAGGTAAACATGGAATATGCTTATTCCTTTCTTCTTAGAAATCTTAATTTTTATGTTTGTCAATGATGTTAATATTTTGATTTTTGACTCAATCACATGCATGCAGACTCATTAAATGTTCTGTTTGACACAGCTAAGAAACTTGGTTTGATAGTTAGATTGATGTTAATATTTTGATTTTTGACTCAATCACATGCATGCAGACTCATTAAATGTTCTATTTGACACAGCTAAGAAACTTGGTTTGATAGTTAGATTAATCAGATGTTGTGATTATTTAGAAATGGTGATAACCACCATCTCTGAACAAGAAAAAATGGTTTTACAGCCAGACCAAGCTGACAGTTGTTAACATGTATTAGGTTTTAGGAATTATTATGTCCACCAGACTTTTACTTATACGCAGTTTAAATGACATAGCTAGTCAGATGTGCTTGAGTGGTAATGCATATGTGTGTGTGTGTAGTTTCATTAAAGCTAGTATACTTGTATTTCACCTTATTGACAAGGACTGCAGGAGGATATAATGTCAGAACTGTGCTTCATTGTATGCAGGGTTCTTCAGTTTTCTCTGGGACAGCTGGTGCTAGATGGATGACAGGTAGAGTTGAGTTTAACGACCTATTGGCTTCACACCCTTAAGGTCAAATGATGACAGGTTCCACTTAGTATTCTGAATTAGTGTGTTTCCATTTTGTTCTGGTTCTGTTAACTGAAATATGTTCAAATTAATTTCAACTCTTAATTCTAGACCTGTTTAGATTTGCTTGATTTTATTTTCCTCTTTTTTTTTCTTTAAAAATGTTGTGCTAAAATCGTATGTTTGAATGAGTGCATTAAACATGATTTGATAGTGTTAACAATTGGGAGAAAAATCAGTATTCTGAATTAGTATTCTGAATGACGGTACATTTTATAACAGCTTTTTGTTTTTACAAATAACTACTTAATTTCTTTGATTTTAGTTTCATCTTAGCTGTGTTTTCATTATGTTCTGGTTGTGTTAACGGAAATATATTCATCTTAATTCAAACTCTTGTAATATTTTTACCTGTTTAGTTTTGTTTGATTTTCATTTTACTCATTTTTTCCTATAAAGTTATTGTGCTGGAATCTTATGTTTGAAGGAGTGCATTAAACATGCATTGATTTGACAAGTGTAAACCACTGGGAAAAAGTCAGAGGTGGTGTCAAGTTTTGAACTTTCTGAACTTTGTCAACACAGTGTTTGGGACACCCGGCAAGGACAGCATTTCCATAGTCTAGTCTAGATAGGACAAGCGCACAAACCAATTTCATTGTGGTCTCTGTGCTTACATATTGGCGAATGGAGCTAATTTGTCAGAGTGCTTCCTATATGCTGATCTACAAATGTGGTTGACAGGTGATCAGTTTTAAAATGATCTTTCTAAGTTTAATTACTGATGGAAGCAGTCAAAAACACTAGAAACTAAATTCGTAGCTCGATTCCAACTGATCACAGATAATGATCAAGTTCTTGTCTATGTCAGACACTTTCTTTGAAAAATAGTCTGAAAACAGACCAACTAAAACCATACATTTCAACTACGTCATTCATTTTGATAGTACTGGGATGAGATGGAACATCAAACTGAAAGTTTGTATCAACTAAAATGACTGTACTGCTGGTGGTAGATTACACAAGTCAATCATTTCAGGGAGTTCCCAAAAGAACACACTGACACACTGTCAGTAAGTTTATTTTCATCACTGGGACTAGTGCGGTAGATGTTCCAAAAGCTGACACTGTGGTGTTGTGATGAAAAAGTTACATGCACTGCTTCAAAAGATGTATGAGGGAGGGAGGTGTTAGTGTTAAAAGTGATATTACCGGTCAGAGTGTTTCTGAAAAGCATGGCAGGGCCCCCCACAATGATGGTATCAGTATCAGTATCAGTAGCTCAAGGAGGCGTCACTGCGTTTAGTCAAATCCGTATACGCTACACCACATCTGTCAAGCAGATGCCTGACCAGCAGCGTAACCCAACACGCTTAGTCAGGCCTTGAGGAAAAAAAATAAATAAATAAAAAAATAAAATAAAATGAAATAAAATAAAATAACAAAAATTAAAATGAATAAATAAATAAATAAAATGATGGGAGTGAGGGACCGACCTGGCAGTAAACCCAGATGGGGCCAGTTCAGTGCACTTGCCTCACTGGCCAGGTTTCATGAATGAATGAAATGTCAATCCGATTGTCACTGATAGATTCATTTACTTCTCTTCGTTTATCTTGGCAGTGGTGGCCGAGTGACTGTGCGTTGAATGAAGCTACGTTGTGATTCTTTGCAAGTTTAGTGGGCTGTGTGCAGGGAGAGAAGAACAGAACATTTCATATTGCTATTATGACAGATCTAAAGCAAAATAAAAAAAATTAAAAAATCCTTTCCTCCAGGTTATTTTATTTTGTTTGTGTGCAAATCATTTAATCAAAGATTGAACAATTATAAAATGGATGATTGTTTATTCAGACAGAATGATTGTTGGTGCATTGACTATGGATGATAAGCTTTTTATACTGACTTATTTTTGTTTCAGTTTTTTTTGTTTTTTTTATTTTTTTTACTTTGTCCAGGTATCAGCTTTGAATGCTGGTTTTTGGATTGACCAGTCTTGTTTTGTTTCTTTAATGCAGAAAAACCTGTATATGTAACTTCTTTTTTCTCTTTAGAAAAATGATAGTATAAACATTAACATGTAATAGAACTATATTATTCAATAAATATGCAAGGACATATGTGTGTGCTAAATTTTGTATATGCAGTGTGTTTGTGTTGAGTACTGTATTTGTTAAAGACAAGTTCAAGTTATGTTTCAGGCTAGCTAGAAGCAAGGATATGAAAAAGATATGCAAATAATGCTTGTCAATGAGCAGAAGATATTTGGAACTTTGGCAGATTTCTATTTTGGTCTGTGCGTAACAGTAGAGAAGACTGAAACTAACAGCAAACAAACAATGACAACGAAAGCAGCACAAAATCCAGACAGAAACATGATCTATGCACACAGTAAACATATATATATATATATATATATATATATATATATATATATATATATATGTATGTATGTACACACACTGTCCTTTGTACCATGTCTAGGTAATGAATAGATGTGTGCATAGTATACTAGGAAGATATGTAATTTAAAATTGGAGTAGGGCCTGTATATTGAAATTACATAAAGATATTTCATGCTTCTTTCCTAACACAAAAAAAATCCCCAAAATATTTTGGAAGTAAAATTATCCCTTTAAAAGTGTAATAACAGTCCACACTGCGGCCAAAGATTCACCATGATTAACACAGTGTGACAACAGCAGATAAAGTGTAGAATTTTGTGTGTGTGTGTGTTTGTTTTTGTATTTGTTCATTTGAACAGTATGAAAACACATTGTGTGTAAACATTTTATCAGCTCACATTGATATTTCATATTTTACAATAACATTTGTACTGATAATGTTTGCAACTGATGATGATTACAGTATGAAAGGTAACATACACTGTTGATATTCATGGTATTTAGATGATCATGACAAAATCATAAAATTACTCTGAATATTGATTGATATGGATACTTATATAGCGCCTATTCTCGGTCAGAGACCAAGCTCTAAGTGCTTTACAAACACGGGGTCATTTGCAGCAACAGGCTGCTTACCTGGGTAGAGCCGACTGACTGCTGCCACTGGGCGCTCATCATTCGTTTTTTGTGTCATTCAATCAGATTTCAGGCACGCACACATACACACTCAGACAGACTTGTAACATTTTACATGTATGACCGTTTTGTTTGTTTAACCCACCATGTAGGCAGCCATACTCCGTTTTGGTGGTGTGTGTGTGTGTGGGGTGGGGGGGGGGGGGGGGTGCAAGCTGGGTATGTTCTTGTTTCCATAACTCACCAAACGCTGACATGGATTACAAGATCTTTAACGTGCATATTTGATCTTCTGTGTGCGTATACACACGAAGGGGGTTCAGGCACTAGCAGGTCTGCACATATGTTGACCTGAGAGATCGCAAAAAATTATATTAGCAATACAGAATGGTAAACTCATCTGCCAATACAAAGTCCTTGCGGGTCTGTGTTTTAAATTCCGCTCTCACCTTTTGACTGGAAAACCAAACAGAGTGTCTAGTCATTTGGATGAGATGATAAACCATGGTCCTGTACGCAGCATGCACTCGGCGCACTGAAAAATGAACCCATGGCAACAAAAGTGTTGTCCTCTGGCAAAATTCGGTTGAAGAAATCCACTCTGATAGGTACACAAAATATGTATATGCATCACTGGAGGCTTGACTAAGCACTTTGGGTCATGCTGATGGTCAGGCATCTGCCCAGTAGATGGGGCGTAGCACATATGGATTTGCCTGAGGGCAGTGACGCCTCCTGGAGAAGCTGAAACTAAAACATCATTCATTCATTCATTTTGACAATCGCTCCTGGTGGAGCATAGGCCATCGACGACCCCTCGCCATCGCACTCTGTTCTGGGCTGTTCTCGCCATTCCAGTCCAGTTGGTCCCTTGCTGCTTCAGCTCTGCCTCGGTATCTCGCCTCCAGCTGTTGCGAGGCCGGCCTCTCTTCCTCTTTCCCTGCGGGTTCCAGGTCAGGGCTTGGCGTGTGATGCTGGACGCTGGCTTCGTAAGGGTGTGTCCGATCCAGCCCCACTTCCTCCGCAGTATCTGCTTGGCCACTGGTTCCTGTCCCGCTCGCTCCCACAGATCTTCGTTTCATATCTTCTCCTGCCATCGGATCTTGTAGATGCGCCTCAGACAGGTGTAAACTAAAACATAGCAGTGCAGAATTATGGTGATACCAACCATGTTGGCGATCTTGAACTTGATCCGGGTTGGCGGTGACAATGATCATGAATTATTTTTTGATGATGATGGAACTTGAGGAGGCTGGTGATGATGACAGTGATGATGGCTGATTTCAGTTCACGACTGTCGTGCTGAGGTGATAAAGAAACACACGGCATCAGAGCGGTGGGATGCCTGGCTCCTGTCCCACGGACTCCGCTCAACCTATGATGACGTTCTGGCTTCACACGAAAAGCGAGACACCGACACACCCAGCAGCAAGAAACAGTAGGATCTCTTCGGCATCATATTGTATTTGTATTTGTATTTCTTTTTATCACAACATATTTCTCTGTGTGTTTGCATCACTACACTACAGCGCCACCCATTTTTTTGTGTTTTTTCCTGTCTTTTTTCTTGTCTTTTCCAGTGTGCAGTTTTATTTGTTTTTCCTATCGCAGTGGATTTTTCTACAGAATTTTGCAAGGAACAACCCTTTTGTTGCCATGGGTTCTTTTACGTGCGCTAAGTGCATGCTGCGCACGGGACCTTGGTTTATCATCTCATCCGAATGACTAGCATTCAGACCACCACTCAAGGTCTAGTGGAGGGGAAGAAAATATCGGCGGTTGAGCCATGATTCGAACCAGCACGCTCAGATTCTCTCGCTTCCTAGGCAGGCACGTTACCTCTAGGCCATCACCCCACTTTTCTTTTGTTTCTTGTTGTGTGTGTGTGTTTGTTTTTTATTTTTTATTTTATTTTATTTTTTTTAAGTTTTAGATGAAAATGCATTTCTATGGATGGACCCACTGCAGTCTTTTATATTGTTCAGATCAGTTTTGCTGCTTTGTTCGTTTGTTCATTCATGCATGCCCTGTTCCTTTTTTTTTTTTTTTTTTTTTTTTTTTAATCTTTCAGTTCCTGCTTCCGAATCTTCTTTTGATTTGTCATTCTCATCTTTTATATCGGAGGAAGATGGCTGGATGGTTAAGACGCCCGTCTGCCAATACAGAGAGTCTGTGAGGGCCAGGGTTCAAATCCTGATCTCGCTCTTTCTCCCAAGGGTATGACTGGAATATCAAACTGAGCATCTAATTCAGATATGATGATAAACTGAGGTCCCGTGTGCAGGAAGTGCTTGTTGCACTGAAAAAGAACCCATGGCAACAAGAGTGATGTCCTCTGGCAACATTTTGTAGAAGAAATTCACTCTGGTAGGAACACAAATACATATGCATGCACTCAAGGCCTGAACAAGCGCGTTGGGTTATGCTGCTGGTGAGGCATCTGCCCAGCAGGTGTGGTGTAGCGTATATGGATTTGTCCGAACGCAGTGATGCCTCCGTGAGAAACTGAAAGTGAAAGTGAAAGATCTTTTATTTCCATGTTGTCTGTGCTTCCTCTTTGTTTCTTCTTGGCCCTCTGCCTTGTGACTGTTCTTGTAGAATCATAAACACATGAATGTGAAAATTGTGTGCATAATACACAGACAAGTGCACTAAATGCAAAGCATGGATGTGTATAAAACCTTCAGTAGATTTGCACATCAACCCCTTCCCGAGCCACACACTTGTACATAGACATGCGCACGCACACTCACAGACACACACACACACACACACACACACACACACACACACACACACACACACACACACACAGATGTTCTAGCTTTTACAGAAAAGAAACTAAAAACAGCAGTATATGCAAATAAAACAGACACCACCACCATCATCATCATCAGTAATCATCACCATCATCATGTGCAGCAGCACATAAAACCCACCAATATGACACAAATCAACTCAACCTCCTGCTTCTTCTTTGTTCATGGGTTGCAACTCCCACGTTCATCAGTATACATGTACACGAGCAGGCTTTTACGTGCATGACCGTTTTTACCCCGCCATGTAGGCATGTAGGCAGCCATACTCCATTTTCGGGGATGTGCATGCTGGGTATGATCTTGTTTCCATAACCCACCAAACGCTGACATGGATTACATGATCTTTAACGTGCGTATTTGATATTCTGCTTGCGCATACACATCAAGGGGGTTCAGGCACTAGCAGGTCTGCACATATGCTGACATGGGAGATCGGAAAAATCTCCATCCTTCACCCACCAGGCGCCATTACCGAGATTCGAACTGGGGACCCTCAGATTGAAAGTCCAACGCTTTAACCACTCGGCTATTGGGCTGTTGTGCTGACAACCTTGTTGTACTGCTGTGAAACATGGACGACGTATCGCCATCACATTCAACAACTTGAGCAGTTTCACCAGAGATGCCTACGAAAGATCCTCGGCATAAAGTGGCAAGACAGGGTCTCCAACCTCCAGGTCCTGGAGAGGAGCGGCCAACCCAGCATAGAAAGCCTGCTGATCCAGTGCCAGCTACGATGGACAGGACACGTTGTCCACATGACAGACAGCAGGATCCCTAAGATGCTTTTGTATGGCCAGCTGAAGGAAGGCCACCGTGAACTTGGAAGACCCTGCAGGCGCTTCAAGGACACCTTGAAGACAAACCTCAAAGCCTGTGACAGACATCGCTTCCTGGGAAACTGATGCCCTTGACCGCTCTCGCTGGAGGATGCTGTGCTCTAGTGGCATAACGATGTTTGAAAACAAGAGAACGCTGACCATTAAGGAGAAGCGTCAGCGAAGGAAGCAGGGCTCAACTTCTGGAGACGTTTTCCCTTGCAACACCTGTGGGAAGTGCTGCGCATCCAGAATCGGCCTCTTCTCCCATATGAGGACACACACCGACAGATAAGCCTGCCTGCCTACTCATCCGTCAGACCAACGGGAGACTCCATCATCATTGTGCCCGTCATCAACTCAGCCAACATCCCTGTCTTGTTTCGGCAGACCGGACAAACTGCTGTACCAGGTGGGCAAGAGAGGGTCAGGCAACGGAGAGTTCAGCTTCCCCAGAGGACTGTGCGCGACACTGGAGTGTGACATCATCCTTGCCGACAGTCACAACCACCGCGTTCAGATCCTCAACCAGTTTGGCGTCTTTAAAAGGGCCTTCGGACGGCGGGGGTCGGGCCCTGGGGAGTTCAACGAACCGACCGATGTGGCCGAGTTGCCCAACGGTGACATTGCTGTAGCGGACAGGAGGAACAAGCGAGTGCAGGTGTGTGTGTGTGTGTGTGTGTGTGTGTGTGTGTGTAGATTTGTGTATGCATGCGTGATGTGTGCGTGTGTGTATGTAGCTGTGTGGTTGGTTGTGTGTGTGTGTGTGTGTGTGTGTGTGCGCGCGCGTGTGTGTTTTAGTATTAATATGCATATGTGTGTTAGAGAGAGAGAAAGTGTGTGTGTGTGGTTGTTTTTTTGCCCTAGGCATTTTCAAGATTGTGTCTTAGTGTGCAATTGTTTGTTTTATTGGTAACCATAGGAAAGGCAAACACTCTGAAGACAACTGCACAGATCTGATGTCTGTGTTCCATCCAAGTGTCATACACACACACACACACACACACACACACACACACACACACACACACAGAGAGAAAAGCATACACAAAAAATGATAATGCAGTGTTTAATGATGAAGAGGCTGTACCTGTGACAGAAAGTGGCCACACGTCAAAACCCAGCATGGCTGCGTTTGTCGCCAGGTGTTTTCCGAGGTGGGGGAGTTCCTCAGCCAGCACCCCATCCGGCACGAGCCCTACAGCCTGGCCTGCGACCAGCAGTACAACCTGGTGGTCTGCACCATGGACAGGACCCTGGAGCTCTTCACGGAAATGGAGCCAGTCACCACCTTCCCGATCCCAATCAGCGGAGGAGGAGGAGGACAGCGGAAAGGCTCCCCGCTTCACGTGGGCATCAGCGAGCAGGAGGAGATCTTTGTCAGCGACCCTGCCGATCAGCACATCAAGGTGTTCAACTTCAGCGGGGACATGCTCCGCCAGTTCCAGCCCCAGTCACACGCGGGAGGGTTGGCGTGCTCTCTGGGCGGGATCTTTGTCAGCGTGCTGGGTCAGGTCCTGGTGGCGGACACTCTGAACCACTCGGTCAGCCTGTTCACCGACACCGGCACCTTTCTCAAGCAGGTGGCGGTGCCCCTGGACGAGGTGGGGTGCGTGCACTCACTGGCCGTCGGCCCTGAGGGCCATCTGATTGTGTCGGAGTTCTCCATGACGGGGCCTCACTGTGTCAAGATTTTCCGCTACCGGGAGTGTCCATGTCATGAAGGGAAAGTGCTTTCCAGCAGAAAGCGAACCCCCGTCGCTTCCCCGGATGCTTGACGATGTTAGTTGTGGGTTTTTTTTTGTTTTTTGTTTTTTTTTTTGGTTGGTTTTTAAACTTGCACTTTGTGGTATTATGTTCTGCAAACTTTCACATCATAATCATAGCATTTCTGTGAATATATTGTATGTGATGGTAAATGTAGGGACATAGTCATCTCTTTTTGTTTTGCATTTGGAGGCAGTGTTTTTTTAATTGGCTGTTGAGACTTTTCACAATAAGGACACATAGTTTTTGTGATCAAAATCTCTTTCGCTTTTCTCATTTTGTTTGAATTTTATTTTATCAGTTTGATTTTTTAAAATAGTAAATATCATTTTATCAACAACAAAAAAAAGCTTCAGCTGTTCATTGTTCACTTTGTAAGTTAAGTTAGGTTTTCACATGATATTACTGTCACAATTCTTCATTCAACAATAGCTTCTTTTTCCCTTGGTAGCAGTGCAAAGTTTGTTTTAAAAAAAAAAGAAAAAAAAGAAAAATGATAATAATAATCCAGTTTATATAGTGCCCTTCCATGTAAAAAATGCTCATTTACACAGTACAAAGTAAAAAACTAAAACCAAAACAAGAAAAAACAAAACAAAATGAGAAAAAAAAGATGAATTGAACATACATTTAAACACTAAAATGAAAATCTTACATCCATAACTTTGCACAGACATCAAACGAAGCACTGAAGTACGTTCAGACTCACACAAAAATCATTGCACACAATTTTAACACAACACACATCACACATATACATCACAATACCTAAATAATGCACATTTCATACCACCAATACTTAACCTCGGAACCGTATGGAAACCACCTGTGTCTCAATGTATTTTCTACCTGTTTTGCTGAGTCATGTGTGTGTGGTCCGGCATTTATAGTAATTGATAATTTTCATCACAATATTGTTCATTCTGTAATAATGCATAAATTCACTTTGTCCTTGTTAAGCAATTCGGTGCTTTCTTATTGCAGAGATAATTGCCTTTTAATGTCTTTTACTGCTACATTTACAGTGAGTTACTGTATATTCTTTTTTCTCCTGTTATATGTCCTAAAATGAAAAAAAGAAAGAAAAAAAGATGAATAGTGGTGACGTGAATGGATTTAGGAAGTATAAAATCTGTTGAAAATGATCAAATATTTGTTTTTGAAGTGTTGACATTGTGTCAGAGTAATAAAATTCACAATCACGGTTTTCATTTTTGTGATGGTAGTCACAAGTTCACAATCGGTTTTTAAATTCTTTGTCGTCTGTTCAAGACAACTTTGTTAAGCTAACTAAATGTGGGGAGAAAAAAACAATAAAATCATTGAAAGATTAGTTTTCCACTTGCCTAATTTCCTATACGCATTCTCTTTGTTATTGTTCATGTTGTTTGTGCCGTTGTACAACAAATTCTGAACAATTCAGATAATAACTTAAACACATTATTTCATTTATCATACATACATGTTGTTCATTATGTACAGTGTAATCATGCCATTTACATTGTCACCATGATTTGTTCGCCTTTTTTGTTCTCTTCATTTTGGTTTTTTCCATGTCCCCCCATGAGGTAATTTGCAGAATAAAACCCTAACATTGACCTGTGTATATTTGTGGAAATAACCGCTTGTCTCGTGTTGACTTAATGCGCAGTGGTGTCATTGTGATGTAGTTCATCGTAAATCTTCCCAAAGGGGAATACAGACCAACATCCAAGATAAGTGTTGGAAATTTTCTTGGCAGTGTGGATTTTTATTCGTAAGATTTGGGATCATTTCCAATCAGTTTGGGTTAGATTACACGGAAAGTCAACAACAAAAAATCTTTTCTTCTTCTTCTTCTTCTTCTTCTGCGTTGGTGGGCTCCAACTCCCACGTTTACTCGTATGTACACGAGTGGGCTTTTACGTGTATGAACATTTTTAACCTGCCATGTAGGCAGCCATACTCCGCTTTCGGGGGGTGTATGCTGGGTATGTTCTTGTTTCCATAACCCACCGAACGCTGACATGGATTACAGGATCTTTAACGTGCATATTTGATCTTCTGCTTGCGTATACACACGAAGGGGGTTCAGGCACTAGCAGGTCTGCACATATGTTGACTTGGGAGATCGGAAAAATCTCCACCCTTTACCCACCAGGCGCTATCACTGAGATTCGAACCCGGGACCCTCAGATTGAAAGTCTAACGCTTTAACCTACTCGGCTATGGTGCATGTCAAAAAATCTTTTGAATGGTAGGGCTTGCTCCCAGAATGCAGTGTGGCTTCCTAAACAGTGGGGTCGACATGGTCATGCATGTGAAAACCCTCTCAAAGATACCAGTGAACATGGGAGTTGCATAGATGATGATCTTGTTCAGCTGACTTTGTCAGAGAATAAGTGCTGGTTCTTGATTTTGGTTTATCTGTCAGAAACACTATCAGTATCAATGGATCTGGTTGAAGCAAGTGTTGAATTCAACATGATTGTTTCTAAACTAGTTCTGTATGCAGTCTGACATGGCTTTATGATTGGCTGGACCATAAACAATGTTATTTGATTTTGTTTATTAAATGAAGAGTTACTGCCAAGAAATCATCCGAGTAAACAGATACCATTGATGTGGTGGGCAGATTCTTGTTTGTTGGTGGTGTTGTTTAGTGAAATAACTCACAGTAAGTGAAAATGAAACATTTTGGTTTTTTTCTATATATTTCATCTCATAGCTACAAAAAGATTATTTTAAAAAAAAAACACTGAAATCTATTGTATGTTTTTTCTTTAAAATATAATAAAAAGGACTATGGGCCTCATTACTTGTTTTCTGTATGTTGCAATAATCTTATGAATTGCACTGTTTAATCAGTATTGTTTGTGATGAGCCTTCAGAGTTATGGGATCATCACATGGTTTTCTGTGATAATGATAAGAGCTGTCTGTGCAATCTTCTTGAAACAGTATTCTTACATTTGTTGCAAAGTCATATCCATTATATTTGATGGTGGTGATTTTCATCTGCAGAGTTATTGAACGCTTGTTGGTTGGTGTTTTTTTTGTTGCAAATTTTATCACCTTATCAGTTTACAAAAGTTGTGTATAAATGTAAGTTTGTACATGTGTTTGTGCATTTGTGAACAACTGGAGATTTTCAGGCATTCGTATCATGACTGACAAGCTCATGTTTACAGCACAGCAATCATACGAAGATGTAGTGTGAAGGCAAGACAAAACAATAAGTTTATTTTATGTACCCACTGGGGAATTGAAACATTGCACACCTGCAACAGTTACATACTTACATACACCGTACAAAACAAACAGGGTAAATACATGGAGGAGATGCAGTTTGGAAGCCAGTTGTTAGATCCAGGATTACATTGCGTCACAGTGAGTGCTCTCTGTGTGTGTGTGTGTGTGTGTGTGTGTGTATTATTAATTTTTATATTATTATTATTATTGTTATTTTTACTTTATTTTATTGTTATTTATTTATTTTTTGTTGTTGTTATTTTTACTTTTTTATTTTATTTTATTTTATTTATCTGTATATTATTATTATTTTTAAATTTTATTTTCTATTGTTTTTTTTTTCTTGTTTTTTTCTCAAGGCCTGACTAAGCACGTTGGGTTACGCAGCTGGTCAGGCATCTACTTGGCAGATGTGGTGTAGTGTATATGGATTTGACCGAACGCAGTGATGCCTCCTTGAGCTACTGATACTGATACTGATTACATTGCTGTATTATATTGTGTCAACTGAATGACATGACACTAAATAAATGCAGGCATTATATTTGTGCAGTCACAGTGTACTTCAAGAAGTGAAGATGTCAGTGTGTGGAAAACAGACTACCAATGATTTCTGAAAAATAGTTGTTTTTGTTGTTGTTTTTTTTCCATTTGTATTCTAACTGAACATTAGAGCCAGTTCATATAGTGTTATCATAAAAGTTTGAACTTGAAATATAGCTCAAATTTTATTTTGAAAATAATTCCAGGAAAATATTTTGAATTATTAACATATTCTGCATTAAAAGCTTAAAAAGTTGTTGGAACAAGTTTTGGTGTTCCATTTGTCAATGATATATCATTTTTGATCATGGTTACTGAATTAGAAATAGTGTTATATCATGGCTACAAGAAAGTGTTTTCCTTCGCCAGTTGCCCACAATGTTTAGAAGTGAAGCATTTACACTTGGAATGTCATGCATTTGCAAAAAAAAAAAAAAAAAAAAAAATTGCTTATTTGTCATCGTGTTTGTTGTTGTTGTTGTTGTTTTCTTTTATGAGATGGTGAAGGTAAGAGCAAGGAGGCTCAGAAGTATGAGTGATGGTCATTGAATATTTTTGGAACTAATTTTTGACCACCAAACACGTACTGTGTCAGTTGATGTTGAATGCATTGTAACGGTTCTTGGTCAATTGAAAAAATAGTGTGTGTGTGTGTGTGTGTGTCTCTCTCTCTCTCTCTCTCTCTCTCTCTCTCTCTCTCTCTCTCTATATATATATATATATATATATATATATAATGTCTACACACACACACACACACACACACACACACACACATATATATATATATATATATATATGTCTATACATGCATACATATATGTGTGTGTGTGTGTGTGCGTGTGTGTGCATACACTTCTGAATGATGAAAACACAGGTCATGTACTGCATATGTCAACTGATGCAATCTTCTGATAAACCCACATGTTTGTATGCCTTCATTGTGTATTTTGTAGCTAATTGAGAACACCACATTAAAGTATAGATAAGCATTGTGCATTTTTCTTCTTTTCGTTTTTTAAATCAGTGAAAATGAAATCGACAGAATGAGAGGAAGGGGAGATGCATGTGTGTGTGTTTTTGTGTGTGTGTGTGTGCCTACCTCTCTGTCAGTCTGTGTTTGTGTCTATGTCTGTGTGTGTCTATGTGTGTGTGTGTGTGTGTGTGTGTTGTGTTGTGTTGTGTACAATGGTGTACATGCATATGAATGTACATGTGTACTCACATGCACTTGCATATGAATGTGAGATAACAAGCACATACACACACATGCACACACACATGTACTTTGAAGGGGAGTTTAGTTCTGTGTTATACTGAAACTGATCCCTCCACCCCCCCACCCCCTGCCCCTCTGAACTGCTTTTACTGCTGTGGGTATTTCTGGATTCACAGACTTAGTCCCTGAAATACTTCCCGATAATTGGTATTTCTGGATTCACAGAATTATTCCCAGAAATACTTCTAGACAATTAACTCGCTCCATACGAACGGCGAAAGAGACGACGTTAACAGCGTTTCGCCCCAATTACCACCATCAAAATATTGCAAGCGGAAGGCTCTTATACTGAAGAGGTGAATGTTGACAAAGAACACCACAATTTTGACGACGGAAGCTAAAGGTTGGGTCATTGAGACACCCACTGGACATCCGAGGGGTCTGTGTAGAGGAGAAAAGAGGACTGGCCGTACTGAGTGAGTTAAGGGGGTAAGTCTGAGATAATATCCCACCAGCCGCCGTAGCGAAGTGGTTAGCATCACGGACTGACGGCTGGGAGGATGCGGGTTCGAATCCCAGTGGATGTGGGTTTTTCGGCCCTCGGCTCACTCCTGCCTAGAGTTCAGTGTGCTATGGGCTTAAATGGGAAGACTTGGGACCACACAGTCGAGTATCAACCACTTCATGGATGCATCTTTGGGTGTGTTGCTCTAATTTCCTGACCAATACTGCAAGTGTTTGTATCTCTCGGGCCTGGTTAACGCCAGGATATTTTTAAGACAGGAAGTATAGAGTACAGCCTTGTCACGTAGTCCCAAACCTAAATGGACCTCCATAGCAGCATCGTCATCATTATCATTGTTATCTTCCTCCTTCTTCTTGAACATTGATATAAAGAAAAAGTCCCAAATTATGCAGCCTTTCATGGCTTGCTCTCATGGTGATCTCAGTTTCGATGCCCATCCACTTCCGTTCTTGCTGTAAGTCTTATCAAGGTTTGTGGTGTCAGCAGATTCAATGCAGTGGGGAGTGTGGTTTGAGGGACACTGGGGGTGGGGGAGTGGGGGGGGGGGGGGCGCTGTCTCAGTCTGGCTCTGCGACAAAGCCATTATTGTTGTCGTCAGTAGGGGGTTTAGTAGGTGGTGTCCTAAGTAC
The DNA here is from genome assembly GCF_041734735.1 of Babylonia areolata. Classification (NCBI taxonomy): domain Eukaryota; kingdom Metazoa; phylum Mollusca; class Gastropoda; order Neogastropoda; family Buccinidae; genus Babylonia; species Babylonia areolata. The sequence goes on from NC_134881.1 coordinate 14,949,617, forward strand.
GTTACATCAGAAGAGGTAATACTGAACACTACCAAAGTGACACAGCAGTAGTACAGGGTCTCCTGCGGTGTGTGGCATTCTGGCGACCTAACATTGATGGCCCCCTGTGAGTTGCCAGCTTTGGGACTGTAACAGACAAACCAGAGTGTGGCCACGAGGGGCATAGAAGTAATGTCACAGAAACAGTGCAGATGATGGACAGCAAGAAAAAGAAAACAGAAAGAAAAAAAAAAGAAAGGCCGGTTATCCCAGAAATGTCCACGGGGGGTGAATCTGAGCCATACCAGAATTATCCCCCGTGAGTTAATCTGGATTAAGAGGGGGGGAGCTGTGGGTTATCCCAAAATTACCTCCCTCCTGCTTTTTCACATTTTCCTTTGATTTGTGCCTTTTGAAGTATTTCTTCAAAAAGAGGAGGTGGTAGATCTGGATTTAGTTGTATTTGTATTTATATTCCTTTTTATCACAACAGATTTCTCTGTGTGAAATTCGGGCTACACAACAGCGCCACCTTTTTTTTTCCCTGCGTGCAGTTTTATTTGTTTTTTCCTATCGAAGTGGATTTTTCTACAGAATGTTGCCAGGAACAACCCTTTTGTTGCCGTGGGTTATTTTACGTGTGCTAAGTGCATGCTGCACACGGGACCTCGGTTTATCGTGTCATCCAAATGGCTAGCGCCTAGACCACCACTCAAGGTCTAGTGGAGGGGGAGAAAATATCGGCGGCTGAGCCGTGATTCGAACCAGCGCGCTCAGATTCTCTTGCTTACTAGGCGGACGCGTTACCTCTAGGCCATCATCACTCCACTATCCCAGAAAAGTCCATGGCGGCCCCCCGGAGAGTAAGTTTAAAGCCATACCAAGTCTACCCCCGGGAGTAAGAGTGAGAAGGAGGATAAATCCAGTTCCATACACCAGCACTGACACAACGATGGTTAACTCACTCAGTACGGCCAGTCCTCTCTTCTCCTCAACACAGACCCCTCGGATGTCCAGTGGGTGTCTCAATGACCCAACCTTTAGCTTCCGTCGTCAGAATTGTGGTATTCTTTGTAAACATTCACGTCTTCAGTATAAGAGCCTTCCGCTTGCAATATTTTGATGGTGGTAATTGGGGTGAAACGCTGTTAATGTCGTCTCTTTCGCCGTTCGTATGGAAAGAGTTAAACCTGGATATGGGCATGGAACGAGTGACATGGTCGAAAGGCCACTGGAACACCGTGGAAGATGGAGCAGAAGAAGAAGCATGCAGCATATGCAGCACGTGCAACACGTGCACACACAGAGAGACAGACAGACAGACTCGACTTGGAAAAGTATGTGTGTGTGTGTGTGTGTGTGTGAGAGAGAGAGAGAGAGAGAGAGAGAGAGAGAGAGAGAGATCTGGCTGGGCGGCTTGGACTTTGACAACAATTGATTAACACTGAGAGGTCCGGTTTTTGTTGTTGATATTGACAAGTTGTTTCGGAAAAGAAAATATGTGTGTGTGTGTGTGTGTGTGTGTGTGTGTGTGTGTGTGTGTGTGTGTGTGTGTGTGTGTGTGTGTGTGTGTGTGTGTGTGTGTGTGTGTGTGTGTGTGTGTGTGTGTGTGTGTGTGTGTGTGTGTGTGAGTGTGTGTGTGTGTGTGTGTGAGTGTGTGTGTGTGTGTGTGTGTGTGTGTGTGTGTGAGTGTGTGTGTGTGTGTGTGTGTGTGTGTGTGTGTGTGTGTGTGTGTGTGTGTGTGTGTGTGTGTGTGTGTGTGTGTGTGTGTGTGTTGTCACTGTTCTTTGATTATCTTAGGGTGCATCCGGTCCATGGCCATTTGACCCATCTGTGATTCCTTCAAGTGTCAACCTCAAATTGTTTCCTTGTGACAAGACTGGCAATTGCTCCAGGTGTCGCCCGTTGTAATTGGACAGTGATGGGGATTAGAATTTCAAAGTAATCCTATAATGATACCCCGTGCCCCACACGGGTACCTCCCTATCCCCCTCCCACACCCTCCTCTCCCAAAAGTCTTCCGTGTCGGCAAGAGGAAGATGCACGGTGGTTCGCGATCTCTGCTTGGATCCAGATGGAACACAAGTTCAGTCTGGTTCCGCGACAAAACGAGTTGGTTTTTTTGGGGTTTTTTCCTCTACTTCTCCTTTTTCTTTCACGTTCATGGACTGCAATTCACACTTTCACTCCGCGTTTGTATACCTTCGAGTGGATTTTTACGTATACGTATATAACACGACCGTTTTCACCCCGCCATGCAGGCAAATACACTTCGTTTTTATGCTCTGTGTGTTCGTGTTTCCCCAACCCAACGACTGACATGGATTTCGGGATCTTTACCGTACGTGTTTTGATCTTGTGCATGGGAATACTCAGGAAGAAGTCAGTTTCAGGCACCAGCATGTCTGCACATTTTTTTGGCCAAGTAGATCGGAAAAATCTCCACCCTGAACGCTTTCACCGCCAGTCAATTTTCGAGTACAAAATTCTTTTGTGGTATAAACACAAAAGACAGTGGCTAAGAACAGCTGGGGATTCCCCCTGCGATGTATAGCAAGTATGGCCTATCCTACCACTGAACATTAAGAACATTAGGTTCATGTATAACAGACCAGTGAATGGCCCTCTTTCAATGACATGGGTCCTCTACCACGCCTGTGCATAAATGCGAGCTTGGCGGTGAAAGGGTTAACCCACCAGGCTGAGGGTTGAAAGTTTAACGCTTAACTCACTCAGTACGGCCAGTCCTCTCTTCTCCTCTACACAGACCCCTCGGATGTCCAGTGGGTGTCTCAATGACCCAACCTTTAGCTTCCGTCGTCAGAATTGTGGTATTCTTTGTCAACATTCACGTCTTCAGTATAAGAGCCTTCCGCTTGCAATATTTTGATGATGGTAATTGGGGTGAAACGCTGTTAACGTCGTCTCTTTCGCCGTTCGTATGGAGAGAGTTAACCACTCGGCTGTTACACCCGTAAGAACGATGATTGTCCTCAGCGGGTGGTATCCCCCGTGACGTCTGTTGACTCAGACCTTGCACGTCAGTGCTGGAACTCCACGGAAGTGAGGCGGCAGCAGCAGCGGTGCAGGGTAACCTGTGGAGGGTGGCCTCATGGTGACCCGGCAGTGACGGCTTCCTGTGGAATGCTGGGAACTGTGACAGGACGAGAGTCTGGGTGTGGATGTGTATGTCAGGGGTACACGGGCTTAGTGGCTCGGGGGGGTCAATGCTGCTTGGAAAGGCACGGGGTATATGGGGCAGCGATTCCCCCACCCCCTCCCCCCTGGTTTGTTTTGGTTTGCTTGTTTGTTTGTTGTAGGCTGGGGGATTCAGTCATTGCAGTAATGGCAGTGAACATTTTGTCGGTATAGTTTGAACGCTCATTTATACACTCAACAACCAATCATCGACTGGCAAAGCGGTTGCCACTTACCGCTATTCTCTCACTCAGCCCCACCTTCCTTTCAGTAAACTGAACGACAGACGCCTGGTCCACCCCACCATCGATTTTCCATTGGCGCGAATGCTGTTTGTCTTTGTGTGATGTGTACAAAGGTCTCCCTGACAAAGAAATATGGAAACTGCACTGCAAGGCAGGGTGATTTGGAATCATCGATTCCAGTCGATTGGTGTGGTATCTGTACAGAAACTCCTGGGTGGAGAAAGACATAGAGAGACAGAGACAGAGAAAGCCAAAAGCGGAGAGATTGTGTGTGTGTGTGTGTGTGTGTGTGTGTGTGTGTGTGTGTGTGTGTGTGTGTTGTGTGTGTGTGTGAGTTTGTGTATGTGTTTGTGAGAGAGAGAGAGAGAGTGTGTGTGTGTGTGTGTGTGTGTGAGTAGAGAGAGAAAGAGAGAGGGGGTTGGGGGGGGGGGGGGGCGAAGATCAGTTTGTTTCAAAGAGGCGTCAAAGTGTGCAGACTTAAACTGATCCATGTACACTACACAAATGACAGAGATAGAGACACAGACAGACAGATACAGGGAAATGAAGACTGAGTGATGAAGTCGAACAAACAAGCAGAGCAGCGAACAATACAGCCATTCGGTTAGCCATCTCTCTTGTTTCACATCGATTTCTTCTTCTTGTCTTTCCAAGTCTTCATTTCATCTCTTCCTTCACCTCTTCTTTCCTCTTCTTTCCTTCCTTCCACCTT
>NC_134881.1:14963750-15006250 GCF_041734735.1 Babylonia areolata
TCCGATCTCTCAGGTCAAGATATGTACAGACCTGCTTGTACCTGAACACCCTTCGTGTGTATACGCAAACAAAACATCAAATACGCACGTTAAAGATCACATTAAAGATCCTGTAATCCATGTCAGCGTTCGATGGGTTATGGAAACAAAAACATACCCAGCATGCACACCCCCGAAAACGGACATGGCAGCCTACATGGCAGGATAAAAACGGTCATACACGTAAATGCCCACTTGTGCACTTACCAGTGAACGTGGGAATTACAGCCCATGAACGAAGGAGAGGAGGAAGGTTTCCCTAACGAAATGCCATACAAAGTACAATTACCGATGTGATTATAAAAAAAAGGATAAACAAAAACAACAAACAAAAAAACAACACACAAAAAACCCTTGTGCACATAAAACGAAAAGCAACACTCCTTGTGTGTAGATGGGAACTAATGTTTTTAAGACAAGAAATATCACATGGTCTTGCGAATAAAATAAATTAATATCACCCCTGAACCTGTCCTCACCTGTGATGTTATGAAGCGATATATTCCAGTACTTTTAAAACACTCTGTTCAAAATATTTTTGAATCAAAAACGCTAGGAATTTTTTTTGTTTCATAATCAAACAATCCAGTAAGCAAGTATCAAATATCATTTTTAGTGAACTGACGCAAAATCGACCAACAACAACAACAATAACAACACACGCACACACACACACACACACACACACACACACTTTATTGTTGTGTCTATAAACCTTATTTTACGGTTTTCATGACAAAAAATATTATTCTGATTCTGATTTTGATTCACACACACACACATACGCACACACACACACACACATAGATAACACACACACACACACACACACATACACACACACACACACACACACACACACACACACACACTCACAGACAGACACAGACACACATACAGAGAGAGAGAGAGAGAGAGAGAATCAAATCATCCCTGTGAAACGTAACTTGTCAGCAGAAATATGTAAATCACACTTTTCATGACAGCTTTACACATCGTTTTCAATTCAAAGTTAGCGAGACAATAAAAAAAAATTAAAAAAAAGAAAGAAAAAGGAAGCTTTCTATTCAGTTTACTATCCTTATGCATTTTGAAAACGTTGGCAAACCGGTCGATTCGTGTTCTCGAACAGGTTTTTTCATTTCTTTCTTTCTTTCTTTTTCAAAGACAGTTCCAGGAATGGCAGGCGTTTTTGTTTGTTTTCCCCTGAACACACCAAAGCATGTGGAGATGAAGAGGGTGGGTTTGTGGGGAGGGGGACGGGTGGGGGTGTGGGGGTGGGGGTGGAGCAAAGTGGAGAATTTACAATAATTCCAGATGGCATTGCGTACAGCAAAACACCTTCTTCATGTTTGATTGACATTGTTGTGAATTACACACACACACACACACACACACATACATACATACACACACCCCCGCACACACACACAGCACACACACACACACATACACACACACACACACACACACACGCATACATACACACACACACACAGAGCACACACACACACACACAGCACACACACACATACACACGCACACAACACACACACACACACAGTACACACACGCACACACACACAGTACACACAGCACAGCACAGCACACACACACACACACACACACAGCACAGCACACACACACACACACACACACACACACACACGCAAACATGCACGCACACGCACACGCACAGCACAGCACAGCACACACACACACACACACACACACACACTGAAGCACGTCGTACTTTCCCCATTTACCACAGTATGCTAGGAACAGATGACTGGGAAGGGGGGGTGGCAGTGGAGATTGAGGGGGGGTGGGGGGTGGGGGGCAAAGTTTTACAGAAAAGAAAAAAAAACACCTCGGTCGTTAAACAAAACAATTCATTTCGCTTCTGATCAGACTATAATACGTTTACTTGTGTGTGTGTGTGTGTGTGTGTGTGTGTGTGTGTGTGTGTGTGTGTGTGTGCTTATTTTGCGTTTCTCCGTCAGGTAAATAGTATTGTATTGATGTGCCCCACGGTAAAACGACGTTATCTTTGGAAGAAGAGAGTCTAGAACGCAAAGAAAGAAAGAAGAAGTAAGAAAAGAAGAAAAAAATGTTGTTCAATTGCCCCCCCTTTTTTTTTCTTTTTTTTTAGGACTTTCCTGGAGAATGCTTGATATGTCTCTGTTTGCTTTAAGACCTACCCCGCCCCCCCCCCCCCCCCCCCCCCCCCTTTTTTTTCTAGGATTTCCTTCGTTCGATAGGCTTCGATTTTTTCATTTAAAAAAAATTCTTATTTGTTTTTTTTAGCTCTTTCAGGAAAAAGACGGGAACACGTATAAAACGTGCGAAAAGGAAATCACACCCAGACATATTTCACGTCTTTTCTGTCTTCTACATTTTGAAATTATACTCTCTTTTTTTTATCTTTTTTTTAAAGTGTATCACAAGTGAGTCTTGAAGGCCTTGCCTCTCTTGTTTTATTTTGTTTGTTTTTTTTGTTTTTGTTTTTTTCCCTTTCCACCCACACACACATATACACACGTGAAGACAATCGGATATTGCACAACAATATATACAGATAAAAACATCCAACAAATAAACGGTATATATGAGTAAAATAAAACACACTGAAACCATTTATTGTCAGATTAACTTTTTGTTGTACTGACATTTTCGCAACCATTTGAATAAATATTAACTGAGCATATTAAATGTTAACTGAGTTGATAACACACACACACACACACACACACACACACACACACACACACCGCTACTCTATCCCGGCCACAAAAACAAAAGCAATGAAAATCAAAATCACAAAACAACAACAAAAACTAACAAAGCAAACAAGTGCACAAACAGAGACCTGTTTTTATTTTAAACAGAATCACAACATCCATGTACATCATCTTCTCTCTCTGTCTGTCTCTCTCTCTTTGTGTCTCTCTCTGTCTGTCTCTGTGTGTCTCTCTCTCTGTCTGTCTCTGTGTGTCTGTCTCTGTATAAAGCACTCAAAAGGAGAAATGTATATGTTACATCATGAAGACTTTTGAATGTATGACTTTAGCATTTTACTGTATATCCCCCTTCAAAGGGGCTGTGGCCTATATGAATAAACCATCTCAATCTCAATCTCAATCTCTCTGTGTGTCTGTCTCTGTGTGTCTCTGTCTGTGTCTCTCTCTGTCTGTCTCTGTCTGTCTCTGTGTGTCTGTCTCTGTGTGTCTCTGTCTGTCTCTGTCTGTATCTCTCTCTCTGTCTGTCTCTGTGTCTCTCTCTGTGTGTCTCTGTCTGTGTCTCTCTCTCTTTGTGTCTCTCTCTGTCTGTCTCTCTGTCTGTCTGTCTCTGTGTCTCTCTCTCTGTGTGTCTGTGTCTCTCTCTCTTTGTGTCTCTCTCTGTCTGTCTCTCTGTGTGTCTCTCTCTGTGTGTCTCTGTCTGTGTCTCTCTCTCTTTGTGTGTCTCTCTGTCTGTCTCTGTGTGTCTCTCTGTGTGTCTCTATGTGTCTCTGTGTGTCTCTCTCTGTCTGTCTGTCTCTCTCTCTCTTTGTGTCTCTCTCTGTCTGTCTCTGTGTGTCTCTCTCTGTCTGTGTCTCTCTCTTTGTGTCTCTCTCTGTCTGTGTCTCTGTCTCTCTCTCTCTTTGTGTCTCTCTCTGTCTGTCTCTGTGTGTCTCTCTCTGTCTGTGTCTCTCTCTTTGTGTCTCTCTCTGTCTGTCTCTGTGTGTCTCGGTGTGTCTCTGTCTGTGTGTCTCTCTCTGTCTGTGTCTCTCTCTCTGTCTGTCTCTCTCTCTGTCTGTCTGTGTGTCTCTCTCTGTCTGTGTGTCTCTCTCAGTCTGTCTCTCTCTCTGTCTGTCTCTGTGTGTCTCTCTCTGTCTGTCTGTCTGTCTGTGTGTGTGTCTGTGTGTGTGTGTCTCTCTCTCTCTGTCTGTCTGTGTGTGTGTCTCTCTCTCTGTGTCTCTGTGTGTCTCTATCTGTCTCTGTCTCTCTATCTCTGTCTGTGTGTGTCTGTGTGTGTGTGTGTGTGTGTGTGTCTCTCTCTCTCTCTGTGTCTCTCTCTGTCTCTGTCTCTCTCGTTTCTTTAACACAGCCAGTCCGGCGCAGCAAGACAGCAAGTCTAGAGGGACAGATGGACAGAATCAGCTTCGGATATTCGCGAGCAAAACACGTGGAACCGCGCGTGAGCTCTTGAGAGTGTCTGCGTCACAGCACGTTGGTGCCATGCGTGTCAGCTGACTCTGGGGGAGCGGAGACAGGCACTTTGCGCATTCCTGATTGGTTTGTGGCCATGAAGTCTTCCGTCACTTGGGGGAGTGGTGGTGTGGTGGGGTGGGGGGGTGGTTGGTGATGGTGAAGGGAGGTGTCTTCTTCCATTGCAGACGCCGGTCCTGTGCCGCCGTGTCCAGTAAACTGCTCAGTGCCAGCCTAACTCTCCTCCAGTCAGCTTGACATCAGCATCAATGTTTCTTTATTTGTATTTGTATTTCATTTTATCACAACAGATTTCTCTGTCACTGTCAAATTCGGGCTGCTCTCCCCGGGAAGAGCGCGTCGCTACACTACAGCGCTACCCTTTTTTTTTTTTTTTTCTTTTTTTTTTTTCCTGCGTGCAGTTTTATTTGTTTTTCGTATCGAAGTGGATTTTTCTACAGGATTTTGCCAGGAACAACCCTTTTGTTGCCGTGGGTTCTTTTACGTGCGCTAAGTGCATACTGCACACGGGACCTCGGTTTATCGTCTCATCCGAATGACTAGTGTCCAGACCACCACTCAAGGTCTAGTGGAGGGGGAGAAAATATCGGCGGCTGAGCAGTGATTCGAACCAGCGCGCTCAGATTCTCTCGCTTCCTATGCGGACGCGTTACCTCTGGGCCATCACTCCACTTTACCAAGTGGTCTTCGTGCTTTCTTGTTCTCTCTTCCCCTGAAGATTCCGTGACAGAGCCTGACACTGGCGGTGTTGGTTGCGGTGTTTTTAACTCTCTCCATACGAACGGCGAAAGAGACGACGTTAACAGCGCTTCATCCCAATTACCATCATCAAAATATTACAAGCGGAACGCTCTTATACTGAAGAGGTGAATGTTGACAAAGAATACCACAGTTCTGACGACGGAAGCTAAATGTTGGGTCATTTAGACACCCACTGGACATCCGAGGGGTCTGTGTAGAGGAGAAGAGAGGACTGGCCGTACTGAGTGAGTTAAGGTGTGTCCACGCCACGTCCATCTCTTCCTCGGAACCTCGGCTTTCAACGGGGACGTGTTGTTGTTTGCTGAAGATGAAATGTGGTGTGAATAATTTCTGTGTGGTCCACATGTAGAAACTGTCATGTTTCAAAATTCCGGGGGAAGAGTTCACGAATGCTTGGTTTCATTCTTTTTATTTTATTGTCTATTGCACACTGTCTTTTAACCAGATGTACGACAACCCCAGATCCATTTGAAAGAGAATGAACAGCAGTGCCAAGGTAATTAATTTCGGGTGAAGAGTTCTCGTCCATTTTTTCAGGACACACATTACAATGACGTTGACATCATCTTCAGAGGCTCAGAACACCTCTACGCAGACAACCTGTTGTGCCACAGTCACTACCACCACCACCACCACCACCACACCTAACACCCCCTACCCCACTAACACCACCCCCAGCATCCTGTCCACCCTCCAGTCCTCCCTCCCCTTCACCCCCCTCTCCACCCCCGCCAGCCCCGCGTGCAGCCCTGACCCGCGCAGCAGACTGGAGAGTCTGGACCCTGTGTTCCTCATCTACTACCTGGGCTCCCTGGCGCTGGTCATGGTCGTCAACGTCACCGGCAACGCTCTGGTGCTGCGGACTCTGTACCGCCACCGCTGTCTGTGGCTGCCTTCCAATGTCTTCATCTGCAGTCTCGGGATATCCGACCTGCTCTTCGGGCCCATTTACTTTCTGTACAACGTGGCTGGGGTCAACTCGCAGGGGGTCAAGGACGTGTTCGGTCAGTCTTTGGAATAGAAAAGGACTGAACAAATGATTGGTATTTAGTTAACTGTAGGCTACGTCAGTCTTTGGACAGAAAAGGACTGAACAAATGATTGGTATTTAGTTAACTGTAGGCTACGTCAGTCTTTGGACAGAAAAGGACTGAACAAATGATTGGTATTTAGTTAACTGTAGGCTACGTCAGTCTTTGGACAGAAAAGGACTGAACAAATGATTGGTATTTAGTTAACTGTAGGCTACGTCAGTCTCTGGACAGAAAAGAACTGAACAAATGATTGGTATTTAGTTAACTGTAGGCTACGTCAGTCTCTGGACAGAAAAGGACTGAACAAATGATTGGTATTTAGTTAACTGTAGGCTACTGACAGCCTGACCGCGCTTATAAATTTGTTTATCACTTGAGAGACAGACAGACAGAGATGTGGGTACGAAGGTGGGGGGGGGGGGGGGGGGGGGGGGATCACTACAATGCAGTTTTCGTTCATCAGTTTACTGAGGCCTAATTTTTCTATAACAGACTGCAAAATCTTCACACGAGACAAGAATGGCGTGAGAAAGTGACGTCAGAGAATGTATGCCTTCACACATGTTTCGTCACATGTATATGCAGTGGCGTTGTTGGAGTCTTCGTGCCTCCAAACACCCGCTGACCTAGCTTGGTGCCGAGCACCACCACGTACTACGGTTGACGTGGGGCCGATCTGTGTGGCACTTTGATGGAGTGAAGTCAACTTGCCCCGTGTGAAGATGATGTGGCCATTTCGCAGCAACACACACACACACACACACATATATATATATAGTAATCATAAGCTGGAAATAGAAACAGCGAGACGCAAAGGCATACCACGAGAGTTACGCCTTTGTAAGGTTTGTAACATGTCTGTGATTGGTGATGAGTTTCATTTTATAATGGAATGTCCCAATTATGATCAGTTACGAAACAGATATGTTCCTAAAAAATATTTGTCTCCAAAATCGGTTTTTAATTTTTGTAATATGCTGAAAGGAGGCAAAAAAGTCATTTTAGCTGTAAGTAAGATGATTAGATTTGCAAATGTTGCCTAGTTATACTTTTGGAGTTAAAAGACATTTGTGTTTTCTCAACTTTTATGTGACATTGTTGTGTATTTGGAAATGTTTGTTCTGGGCACGAAAAGATTATTTTGCAGTAATCCTCCATACTCAACAGAAGTGAAAGGATAATTAAAACTTGAAACTTGTGTGTGTGTGTGTGTGTGTGTGTGTGTGTGTGTGTTAGGTCGAATGCATCGAATTAATGTTCTTGTATCACATGTAGAGATGACACTGGGAGTGTAGCCTACGCCCGATTGCACAGCTTTGGTTTTAGCCCAGAGTAGGCTACTGATGAATTTTTTTCCCCTTTCTAAAAATCAAAACTTTTCTTTCTTTTTTTCTTTTTCTTTTAAGCTGTGACTGTGAGTGTGATGATTTCCCCCGTTTCAAAACCATAACCTTTATATATATATATATATAGAGAGAGAGAGAGAGAGAGAGAGAGATGGCCTAGAGGTAACGCGTCCGCCTAGGAAACGAGAGAATCTGAGTGCGCTGGTTCGAATCACGGCTCAGCCGCCGATATTTTCTCCCTCTCCACTAGACCTTGAGTGGTGGTCTGGACGCTAGTCATTCGGATGAGACGATAAACCGAGGTCCCGTGTGCAGCATGCACTTAGCGCACGTAAAAGAACCCACGGCAACAAAAGTGTTTGTTCCTGGCAAAATTCTGTAGAAAAATCCACTTCGATAGGAAAAAAACAAATAAAACTGCATGCAGGAAAAAAAAACAAAAAAAAAAAAACCACAAAAAATGGGTGGCGCTTAAGTATAGCGACGCGCTCTCCCTTGGGGAGAGCAGCCCAATTTTTGACACAGAGAAATCTGTTGTGATAAAAAAAGAAATACAAAATACAAAAATATATATACACCTGATTAGCAGTAGAGGAGGTGCAGGGTAATGTGTGTGGTGTGTGTGTGTGTGTTGGAGCTCATGTACGTTTATATGTATTTGACTGTGCTTTCATATCTGTGAAACTGCATGTTCGGTGCATATGTTATGCATGTGTGGGTGTATATGTGAATGTGTGTCTTCATGTTTTACATCTATTTGCTTATTTATCATCATTGTTATCTTATTTATTTATTTATTATTGTTATTAATTTTATTATTATTATTATTATTACTACTACATTTTTTTTTTTTTTTTTCCTCAAGGCCTGACTAAGCGCGTTGGGTTACGCTGCTGGTCAGGCATCTGCTTGGCAGATGTGGTGTAGCGTATATAGATTTGTCCGAACGCAGTGACGCCTCCTTGAGCTACTGAAACTGAAATTGAAACTAGCAGTAGAAAACCGCGGCAGCTTATGTTCTGTTCACAGGGGACTGGTCAGCATGTCGGGTGCTGTTGCTGGAGGTGCTGGCTCTGGAGATCTGCTCGGCCTACACCCTGGTGGCCATCACCGTCACCCGATACATTGGCAGCAAGCACGCCCTCCGCTACAATCACTACGTCACTTTCCGCTACTGCATCGCCACCGTGGTGATGATCTGGGTGACGTCACACGTGGCTTGCATCATCGTCTACGCCGTGCAGATCCCTTGTAAGTGCTCTCTCTCTCTCTCTCTCTCTCTCTCTCTCTCTCTCTCTATATATATATATATATATATATATATATCCAAACAAAATTTGGTTGTGTGTTTTGTATATAATTTTCCCTTCAGTTAGGGGCTTTGGCCTAAATCTGAATAAACATCTCTCTCTCTCTCTCTCTCTCTCTCTCTCTCTCTCTCTCTCTCTCTCTCTCTTTCTCTCGCTCTCTCCATCTGTGTGTGTGTGTGTGTGTGTGTGTGTGTGAAAGAGAATGAGAAAGTTTGGAAGCAATCATAACTTTTATTCCAAGAAGCAGTTAAGCAGTTTAACACCTCAGTACCAGCCGCCGTAACCAAGCGGTTGGCATCACAGACAGACGCTGTGATAGGTGGTGAGAGACGGGCGCATTAGCCGAGTGGTTAAAGCGTTGGACTTTCAATCTGAGGGTCCCGGGGTCGAATCACGGTGACGGCGCCTGGTGGGTAAAGGGTGGAGATTTTTACGATCTCCCAGGTCAACATATGTGCAGACCTGCTAGTGCCTGAACCCCCTTCGTGTGTATATGCAAGCAGAAGATCAAATACGCACGTTAAAGATCCTGTAATCCATGTCAGCGTTCGGTGGGTTATGGAAACAAGAACATACCCAGCATGCACACACCCGAAAACGGAGTATGGCTGCCTACATGGCGGGGTAAAAACGGTCATACACGTAAAAGCCCACTCGTGTGCATACGAGTGAACGCAGAAGAAGAAGAAGAAGATAGGTGGTGAGGACAGATGCCAATCAGAGGCATGTCATGTGTGACCTGGCTTTGCCCAGCTCCTGCCGGCAGTTGAGTGATCCACAGGGTCAAATGGGAAGACAGTGACCACACAATCAGACGTCATCCACTTCACTTACGTTTAGTTGAAAATGTTCAGATTTCCAAAACAACGCCAAATGTGTTTTTACACGGCCTCTCCTCGGGTCTGGCTGACGTACGGATATATTATTATCATGAAAGGAAGCGTACAGTATGATTATGATATGATATTTTAGGGGCTTCCGAAACTGCAGTAGTTTACTGTGCATTGTTCTGCAATGTACCTGTGTTGCATCGTGTGGCTGCCACACTGCTCTGTCCTAATTGTGCTTCACTACCAGGACATCAGAATATTATCATCAGGTAGGAGGTATATCATTATGTGGAGTGATGGCCTAGAGGTAACGCGTCCGCCTAGGAAGCGAGAGAATCTGAGCGCGCTGGTTCGAATCACGGCTCAGCCGCCGACATTTTCTCCCCCTCTACTAGACCTTGAGTGGTGGTCTGAACGCTAGTCATTTGGATGAGACGACAAACCGAGGTCCCTTGTGCAGCATGCACTTAGTGCACGTAAAATAACCCACGGCAACAAAAGGTTGTTCCCGGCAAAATTCTGTAGAAAAATCCACTTCGATAGGAAAAACAAATTAAAAAAAAAACACCTGCACGCAGGAAAAAATACAAAAAAATGGGTGGCGCTGTAGTGTAGCGACGCGCTCTCCCTGGGGAGAGCATCCCGAATTTCACACAGAGAAATCTGTTGTGATAAAAAGAAATACAAATACAAATAAAGGAACATTGATGCTAATGTCAAGCTGACATCCAAAAGAAGAAGAAAAAAAAAAACAGCAACCGAATCTTAGAGTTTTTAACCCCGATGAATGTAAAAGTATTGCACAACGAAAATTCTGAGTCCAGTGTGAGTGGCAATTTTGAGGACATGTTTCCTACCTTTGACACTGTTTTCAAAACGTTAGTGGTGGTGACTGTTGGTTGTAAGTTGTGGCGGTGGTGGAGATGGTGGCCTTTCTCTTCTTGTTTTCTTTCTTGCGGGGGCTGGAGGGGTTGGGTGGAGGTACGTATACAGGGGGTAGATGGTTGTTTGTTTGCGTGTCTGTTGTTTCTATGTGTTTTTTGTTTTAAAATGGCCTAAAATCGTCCTACTGATTGTAAACAGATCTATGAACTGCAACAAGCATTCCCAACACACTATTTTCTTAATTGTTTATCTCTTGTGACTTTTTTTTTCTTCTAACATTTCAGATTTTGAACGATGATAGAGATCTCTTTTTATTGTACCTAACAACCGTGATATGGCAGGCGACGTAAAATTTAAAAAAAAAAAAAAAAAAAAAAATTAAGGTCGCGTGACGGACAGGCTTAATGAGATAAACACAAACATCAATGCACCGATGAGTCATTCTAATATCACGAAAGGTTCAAAGGTTCAAAATCATTTGTAATCCGAGAAACCCTATTTGGGTACATGAAAACACAAGGGAAAAACAGGCCCACATCCTCGAGATGTGCAATCGCACGAGGAAGAAGAGAGAGAGAGGGAGAAAAAAAAAAAAGGGTCGGGGGGGGGGGGGGGGGGGCACACACAATGGAACCCTAGGAAAAGAAAACCTGCAGGGCCCACATGCACAAACGCGAATAAACAATCAGCAATTCAATATAAGGAGAAAAGAAAAGAAGAAGAAGAAGAAACACACACACACACACACACACACACACACACACACACACACACACACACACACACAGAGGAAATACATTACATGAAGCGTTTAGTACTGTTATCCTGACAGCGGTGATGTTGTGTCGCAGACGCCGTGTCGACAGGGGCGTACTGCAGGGTGTGTCGCTACGAGGCCATCTATACGGCACGGGAACTGGGTCTGCTGACGGTGTTCCAGTTCGCCCTGCCCTTCACGCTCATGCTGGTCTTCTATCTCCACATGATCTGCCACGCCAGGAAGCTGGTAAGGAGGTGCACAATGGCCGAGTGGTTAAAGCGTTGGACCTTCAATCTGAGGGTCTTGAGTTCGAATCTCGGTGACGAACGGCACCTGGAGGGTAAAGGGTGGAGATTTTTTCCAATTTCACAGGTCAGCATATGTGCAGACATGCTAGTGTCTGAATCCTATTCATGTGTGTATGTACGCAGAAGATCAAATACGCACGTTAAAGATCATGTAATCCATGTCAGCGTTCGGTGGGTTGTGGAAACAAGAACATACCCAGCATGCACACCCCCGAAAACAGAGTATGGTTGCTTACATGGCAGCGTAAATGAAAAAAAAAAACAACAAAAAAAAAAACGGGGGGCTAAAGACGGAATTTATCATTTTTGACATCGTGTACTTTCTGAAAGCTTAAAAATCACGCGTCAACACACAAAAATCAGAATTGATCTATCTCTATTTTCTTCTTCTTTGGGGTGCCCCAAAAGAATAAACTGAGTTTCAGTTTTAGTAGCTCAAGGAGGCGTCACTGCGTTCGGACAAATCCATATACGCAACACCACATCTGCCAAGTAGATGCCTGACCAACAGCGTAACCCAACGCGCTTAGTCAGGCCTTGAGAAAAAAAAAGTAAATAAATAATAGATAAATACATAAAAAGAGAACTACTACTAATAATAATAATATGTATTAGGCGCAAAAACTTGATGAAGTCAACTATAAGCGTACAAAAATAATATTTTTTTTTAATAAATAAATAAATAAATAAGTGAATAGTAATAGTAATAATAAAATAAATAAAGAAATAAAATAAAATAGATTTTAAAAAAAGACAACAATGATGATAAATGAGCAAATAAATGTTAAATTGATCAATCGGCTAATAAAAAAATTATAAAAAAATAAATCAACCAACCTAAGCATTTTGCCTGCATGTAACTTTAGAACAAGAATTATCTTGAACATGTATGTGGTATCAAAAGATTCAGAATTAAGTAAAATATAAATTTCTTTATAATATTTTTTTTTTTTAATTAAAGAAGAAGAAGAAGAAGCATTGGAAAATTCATATTTTGTCATGTACCCCAAACGAAGTCAATAATGGCGAGTGGCGAGTGACGAGCAGAGTCAACGCCGATGTGAGTGTTCAAAATTAATAAGAGACAAAAAGCCGCATTAATTTTGTGTTTGAACAAAAAATATTCCACGTCCGTAATGCTGATGAAACTTTTGAACTTCGGCTTTAGATCCCGGATCAAAACAACTGTGCAGCAGTCATGACGTTTATTGCCGCATCATCGGCTGACGTAATTTCGGAAAAGCCTGAGTCGGTGCGATCGCGCGCGCGCACATACACACACACACACACACACACACTCTCTCTCTCTCTCTCTCTCACACACACACACACACACTTTTAGATTCAGTGGCGGCACATATGTGTCTTTCTATAAATTATTGTGAGTCACACATGCTGCAAAATGGAACACTATCAATTACAGTATATCGTTGAAAGCCTGGACTTTCAATAGAATTATCAGTCTAGCAAACTGTATTGGATGTCGCCCGTTCAATTTGTAACGATCGGCATGGAAGAGTACAAATTTCACACAAAGAAATCTTTTGTGACAAAGTCTTACAGAACAAAAAAAAGTACCACAGTGTAGGCAAACTATTCGACACTACACTTCGCTACACTACACTATGGTGCACTGTAGCCTTATACACAACACTGCATTGCACTCTGTTATACAGCCTTGCACTGTTCTCCTCTAAATCTAACATACACTGCACTGTACTGCACTACATTGCACTACACTGCCCAACACTGCATTGCACAACGCCACACCTTCAGTACACCAACACTACACTGCCTACCGTACAGAAGCCCGAATTTCACGCACAGCAGTCTTTCGCGACTAGGGTTTTCACTATAAGCTTACTTCTCTCCACTCCGGTTCCACTGACACCACTCCGATCTGTCCACAATGCCTCACCAAACGACACTGAAATATAATAATTATGGTGGAGCACACACTGCAGAGAACGGAGACAGCAACCGAGATGCACGTGTCATGGAGCACACAGGTAACAGACATCTGTGAAGGGCCCCTGACGGACTGATTTCAACATCGCCGTTGCAAGAGAGAGAGACTGAGAAAGAGAGAGGGAGGGAAAACTTTTTTTTTTCCCTTTTTCTGATGATAATCGATGAGCACTGGAGTGTTTTTCACATCCAATGTCCGCCATGAACAGCAGGGTCCAGACTGCATTTTCGTTGGCGTTTTTTGTTGCTTTTTTTTTTTTTTTTTTTTAATTAAGAAACAGGAGGGGTCGCTACCCCTCATCCAGTCCTGAATTTAACTGAATTAAGGTGAATCGAATTGTTATCTTTATTGTGGGAATTGCATAGCATGCTTATATATATATATATATATATATATATATATATATATATATATATATATATATATATATATATATATATATACATACATACATCTTACCGTCAGGGCAAAGACAAAAAGAACAAAAAAAATAATAATATAATAACAAGAAAAGATGCAAGCAATAGAAAGACGGACAGATATAGATAGACAGGTGAATAGAAAGAGAAATAGATAGATCCCTGTTTCCAGAAGTCGTCTAAACCAATGGAGTGGTACGGTCGCTCTGAAGTAGAAAAAAAAAGTAGGGATTGCTGTGAGCATATTTATTCTACATATGTCTGCCGTGGAATGTTGTGAAGCTTTTACAGAATCAGGAGTGTGTGTGTGTGTGTGTGTGTGTGTGTGTGTGTGCGTGCGTGCGTGTGTGTGTGTGTGTTGTGAGTGCGCGTGTGTGAGTGTGTGTAACGGGGTGTTGTGTTGAGAACGGCCAGTGGGAGGGAGGAGATGCTGTTAATAATCCAACAGGAATCATTAACGGCGCACTATCAGGTTCCAGGGTGGTGCATGTATCCAAGTGAATGAAAAAGTCCTGGGACAGTTGAAAAGTGTAGAGGTCGTGTTTATCAAAAGCATGAACGAAAAGAAGACATGATCAGACAATAATAAAGCCTAAAAAATTTTTTTTTTTTTTAATGTCTACCGTCTATCTGACACACACTCACACGCGCGCATGCATAATAAATTAGGGGCAAACACACACATACGCACACACTGATGTGCACACACACACACACACACACACACACACACACACACACACACAATATGAAAACAAATGAAACTGCAGGCAGAAAAAAGAAGGAAACAAAAGGTGGTGCTGTCAATGTAGCTACGCGACGCGCCCTCCTTTAGGAGAACAACCCGAATTTCACACAGGGAAATCTGTTGTGACTAAAAGGAGTAACAAGATACAATCAATACAACAACAACAACAACAAGAAGAAGAAGAAGAAGAACAACAACAACACACACACACACACACACACACACACACACACACACACACACACACACTGTTTTATCACCACACTGCCAGCCGAAAAACAGGTGTGATGAAGCAGCTTTGCATCGACTGGTCTCACCTGCTGTGTTTTCACTGGGTTTTTTTTGTTTTGATTTTTTTTTCTCTTCGGTAGTTATAAATTGTTGGGTTTTGTTCACAGATCTGACAGGCGATCGTTGTTTTACAGGTCAGATTATTCTCTGAATTTTTTATTCGTTGATTGACCTTGAATGCTGTGCAGACCCGCACTTTTCTCTCATTCTAACATGACGTCATGGATCTAACAGACGATCGTTGTTTTACAGGTCACGTTATTCTCTGAATTTTGTATTCGTTGATTGACCTTGAATGCTGTGCAGACCGGCACTTTTTCTCTCATTCTAACATGATTTCAGCACATAATAAGTATCTTTTGTTGTTGAATCTTATGTATGTTTGCAGAACAAGCGTGTTACGTCAGAATCTTTCTGCACCAATGACATTGGAAGCCAACAATCACGTGCCACTATCAGCCAGCGACAACACAAGTCATTCGTCATTATCACGCTTCTGATTGGCTGCTTTGCCCTGAGCTACGTTCCCATGATAGTTTACTTCTTCCTGGTAATTGTGAAGAGACAACCAAAAACCGACCACGAATATCTCAGGTAGAGATCACTTGCCATATGTGTATATCTAAACGTCTATATGACTGTATATACAAACGTCTGTGCAAAAGATTTTCTTCGGCCTGTCCATCAAACGCACACACACACACACACACGCACGCACGCACGCACACACACACTGAGAAAGAGAGAGAGTTCAGTTTAGTTCAGTTACTCAACTAAGAGGCGTCACTGCGTTCGGACAAATCCATATACGCTACACCACTTATGCTAAGCAGATGCCTGTCCAGCAGTGTAATCCAACGCGTTTAGTCAGGCCTTGAGGAGGAAAAAAAAGATGCATCAACAAATAAATGCAAACATCATTGAAATGATGAATAAATAAATAAATAAATTATTTTAGTTGTAAGATACATTTGGATGTTTTACAGACACACACACACAGAGAGAGAGAGAGGAGGGGGGAAGGTGGAAGAGGAGCAGATTTAGTTGCAAGATACATTCCGATGTTTTACGTCGACACCTATCCCAGGTGAAATGACCGATGGGGACAACCATCCCACTAGGGCGAGGTTAGAGAGGCCGAGACAGTTCTTTTGTGTGTTCCGGTTGTGAGTACATCGTTTTTTGTTGGCTTTTTGTTGTTGTTGTTGGTGGTGGTGTTCCTACCAGACACTGTCCCCCGTTTAACATTTATAAACACACATCCGCATAGGCAAAAAAAAAAAAAAAAAAAAAAAAAAAGCACACATGTCCCAGTCTAGCTGCAGTCTCCTGACACAAACACTTCCAAAAAAGGGGGTTGGGTGGGTTAACACGAACCTCGGTTATATGTCTCCTATTGTAACTAGTCAGACAACGCACCTCACGTTTTCTCCCCTTCCATTTGTCTGTCCAGTGCCACCTCACGCATCTTCATGTGTCTCAACACGGCAGTGAACGTCTTCATTTACGCTGGAAGAATGAGCGACTTCCGAGACTTTCTTCACCGAGATGTCCTGTCCGCATGCTCCCTGCCCATCCAGTGCCGGGACTGTTCCCGCTGGCTGAAGTCATCCGATACGTCTCTCTGTCCAGCCGTCATCACCATCGTCAGAATTGGGCCACCACCTTCTGCTGCAGAAGATCTTGAAAGAACAACGGCGCATCCAACTTGATTTTTGTGGGGGGGGAGTGGGAGGACACTGGTTAGATATTAATATTAGCTTTTCGAGTTTTTATAATACATTCATATAGATTTGTAAATTTGTGCATCACAGCTCAGTATTCGAACTGCGCGTTCGCAGGTCAGTTAATACTAAGTTCTTGTGAACACAAAATAATTCAACCTACCCTTTGATTTTAGAGACAGGATGAACATTCATGGTGTGCGTGTATGTCTTGTAACAATGTGTTACGATGCAAAGTGTCATGTAAACAGCAGAACGACACACTTCACTGAGGTGTTCATCCCACAGATCAGCTGAACTGGTGGACGCAGTCCCCAATGAAGGTTGAATCAAACTAAAAGCTTGCACATCTTGGACATCCCTTATTTACCAAAAACCTAAAAAACATTAGCAGGACTTATTGCTACAAGCTTCAAAATCATGTAACTGAAAATGTTATTTCTGAAATATTCCTTTACAAAAAAAAGTTTGGAAGACCAGAAAAGAAAATGTATGGGAAAATAGGTTGTATATCCCCCCTGCCCCCCGGGCCCACACAAAAAAAAAGAAAAAAAAAAGCTGTTTTCTGTGAATACTAATTTTTCAAGAATGACGATATATATTGTTATTGTTGTTGTTTTTATAGAAATAATATGCGTGTATTGGTATTTCCTTTTTAACATATTTTAAAATAAAACTCCTGTTGTTATTGTTATTATTGCTGTAGTACATTGTTTTTACAGTTATAAGAATTGCGGCAATAGATGTTTATGCTAGTAACATGGACATGTGCTCTTGCAAAAAGCACACACACACACACAGTCAGTGAAATACGTTGACCCACTGATCTTGGTGACAGAAAATGGTGTGAATAGAAAAAGTGACACACCCACCATATAACTCCCCCCCCCCCCTCCCCCTTGGCACGTACACTGCACGTTAAAGGCCTTTGTCTTGTTCTGCAGCACAAGCAAGTGGTTTGTGTCAAGGCAGATGCCACTGGTTGTACTATTTGCTGTGAGTTTTTGTTTGTTTGGTGTTGCTTTTTTGGGGTGCTGATTTCCCCATACACAGACATATTCAGATTCATCTGCTCTAGTTCCAGTGATATGCACAGTGAATCATCGATGTTAGGTCGACAAGAGGCAACACACCAGTGGAAAACCTGTCCCGTGTATTCTGAGTCACTTCAGTGGTGTTAAGAAGAGCCTGTTCCGATTCAGCACACTGCAGACCCTTCCTACTATGCCCTCAAATAACGATAACATTTGCTTAGTTACATGGAGGAAGGTTCCAGAATGGTTAAGACGCTCAGATGCCAATACAGAGTCCGTGTGGGTCTGGGTTCGAATTCCGCTTTCGCCCTTTCTCCCAAGTCTGACTGCAAAATCGGACTGAGAGTCTCGTCATTCGGATGAGACGATAAACCGAGGTCCCATGTGTAGCACGCACTAAGCGCACTGAAAAAAGAACCCATGGCAAGGAGAGAGTTTTCCTCTGGCAAAATTCTGTCGAAGAAATCCACTGATTGGTAAACACATATTTTTGCATGCACTCAAGACCTGACTAAGTGCGTTCGGTTACGCTGCTGGTCAGGCATCTGCCTAGCAAATGTGGTGTAGTGTATTTGGATTTGTCCGAACATTGTGAGGCCTCCATGAGAAACTGCAACTGAAACTTAGTTACAGACCCAGACTGAGCATTCTCACTGAAAAAGGACCGCCACTATGTCCCTCTGAAGATAGTCTCCCATGAATCTCCAACATAAAAGACATTTTGACCTCAACATTGATTGATATGGATACTTAAACAGTACATATCCAGAGTCAGAGACCAAGTTCTTAATGCTTTATAGAGTCATTTGCACAACAGGTTGCCTACCTGGGTAGAGCCAACTCGAAGCTGCCTTTGGCACTCATCATTTGTTTCCGGTGTCATTCATTTAGGCTTCAGTCAGGCACACAGACACATGTACAGTGGAATTTTGCCAGGACAACTCTCTCCCTCAAAACAGAAGAAGGCTGACTTACTGGCAGAGTACAATCGATCATACACAAAACTTGTAAACAGAATCTTACTTTTGCTAAGCAAAATTAAGGTTTTCTTTTACAATTGTTATCATTCTTTTTTTCTTTCTTTTTTTTTGCTGTTCCATCATCTGCTCCGTATCTGGAGGCATTACTCTCAAGCCCCTCATTCCAAGACCCCTGTGCACAGCCAAACCCAGGTTTGTTTATAGCACCAGCAGTCCACAGGTAACCATTAATGCTAGGTCGCCAGGAGGCCATACACCAGAGGATACCCTGCACTGCTGCTGAGCCTCTTCTTTGGTGTTCTGAAGTGCATGTTATGATTCGATGAACTGGGACAACACCTACTAAGCCACCTACTGACAACAATAAAAGCTTAGTTGCAGAGCCATACTGAGCGAGCGTCACCCCTTGAGTGGAGACCACCACCAGAAGTGGAGGGGGATTGAGACTGTGCTCACCATGACAGCAGGTTATGAAAGGCCACAGAATTTTGACATTCAAAAAAATCATGGAGGAGGAGGAGGAGGATGGTGATGATGACAATGTTGCTATGTGGGTCCATTTGGCTTGGGACTACGTGACAAAGCTGTGCTTCCTGTCATAACGATATCCCAGTGTCAACCAGGCCCGAGAGATACAGACACTTAAAAGTGTTGATCAGGAATATTTCGAGCAACACACCCAAGGACGTATCTAATAAGTGGCTGATACTCAACTGCATGGTCCTTGTCTCCCTATTTTAGCCCACAGCACATTTAAATCTGGGTATGAGCCGGCCGCAGGTGGAAAATCCCACCTCCACTGGGATTCGAACCAGAGTCCTCGCAGCCGTCAGTTCGCAATGCTAACCACTTCACCACGGCAGCTGGTATAATCATTATTCTTCGTTGCAAACCCAATTTCATACTCATCACACAGACACAGGCACAAAGATGTTTTGGGTGAAGAGAACTTTATTGCAACTCTTGCATAGAAACATTACAAATGGACAGCTGTGGTTTCCAGTGTACAACAGGATGGGATACAAAATAATTATTATAAACCTGTTCTGAAAATTCTGATAAAGCCAGCCCAAACTGTCTGAAATATTTACCTCTGATTCAAAGTTTGAAAGACATTTGGTGACCTTTCCTTGCATTGTTCCCTTTGGATTTAATTCCATTTTAATGTATTTACTTTCAAATTGAGTCTCTTCAGTATTGGGGAGGTGGGGGAGGGAGGGTATTTCTTTATTTTTATATACTTTCAAAACAAAATCAGATTAACATGTACATAAAATAATGTAAGGAGATATTAACAGCCAGAAAGTGTTCTCATCAGTCATTGTAGTTCATTTGTTTTCTGTATTTTGACAGCTTTTCACAAAAGCAGAGCACAATTGCAAAGGGATTAAAAAAACACACAAAAAAACAAACACCAAAAACATTATAACCCTGACCTATTCTGACATGTAAAGCTACACTGACACAATATAAAACAAAGTACGAACAGCTAAATACAAGGAGCAGGTACGTATAGAGCTGAGAAAAAGAATCAGAGGCACTGTAGTCTATCATGCACTTCACCTGAATCAAAGCTGGAATGTAAGAAAAAGTTGTGAAAATGGTTCTAAACAGAAAACATGACTGTGGGTTTTTTGGTTTTTGTTTTCGTTTTTTGTTGCTGGTTTTTTTTGCTTGTTTTAGTTTTCTCTTACTTTCATTACTGTTCACATGCACTCTCTTACATATTTTCAATTATTTGTTGATATGTATATCCTGCATATAAATCAAAAAATATTTTAAAATCTGTAGC
Source organism: Babylonia areolata (assembly GCF_041734735.1). Taxonomy (NCBI): domain Eukaryota; kingdom Metazoa; phylum Mollusca; class Gastropoda; order Neogastropoda; family Buccinidae; genus Babylonia; species Babylonia areolata. The sequence continues at coordinate 14,984,190 of NC_134881.1, forward strand.
ACGTCTTTTGCATTTTAGTACAGGTGCTAAAAAAAAATACATGTATTTCAAATATATTGCTTATTATGTTTTTTTTAATAAAACAAATGATCATTCTGTATATATATAAATGTTTACAAAAGCATACTCCCCCAAAATAATGTTGATAATGCTTTGTATTATTTACAAATCAAAGATCTAGTCATTTTGTGCACATTTCTTAACCCCTCTTTGTGACATGAACTCCCAACAACAAAGTGTAACGTTTGATTTATTCTGATTAACAAGATACAACACTGTTTAAGAAAGTATACACAAGAAAATGATGCTACAAAAAAAAAAAAGGAATTAAAAAAACTGGAATAAAGTACAACATCAAAGAAGCAACAAATAAGATACCAGCTAATCCGCATGCACCCAACACTTAGTTCAGAGACTTGTCAGTTCAAGGTGGTGACCATTTTCTGAGATTACTTTTCTTTCTGAGATTACATTTTTTTCTTAACTGTTTCATAATATGATGAGATTACTTTGATTAACAACTGTTTTGTAATTTGACAAAAGAAACAGCAGAGATTTTGTTATGAAATAAAAGTCTGAAACTGTGAGATTCAAAGCATGAATTATAAGAATCCTTGTACATACCTACTGACAGATGAAGCAAGTTTTCAATGAAAGAAAATCAAATCCAGAGAGAGAGAGAGAAAAAAGGTTGCCTAATCTATCATCACACAGATGGTGCCTGTGGTATCATTCACTTTCATATACTGTGCATGCGGAAGGTTGCCTGCTTACACTGTGATGTACTCCACATTGGGATGCATCTGAATTTCTGAAACACATAAACAGACATTCCCACTCATGTTTGCATACATGTAAAGAGATGAACACACACTCATCTAATATCACCTGCAGTGAACAGAGGTCAAAAAGAAGACAAAACACATGCAGATGCACAAATGCATACTCATCATATGACTGGATCACATGTACTACAAATATTTTCTCACTTTCTGTAGTTATATGTCAGACCTGTTTATTCTCATAAAAACAAAACTACTGGCTACTCTTTTAATCTCTAGGACCTGTTTTGAACATTCAGTTCTTTACTTTGATTTTTTAAAATCTCATTCATTCTCTTATTTCTTGATTACCTGATCTAAAAAACATGAAAAAAATCTAGTCTATTTTCTTCTGCTCCTGAATTCCTAGCTATTACTCCCACTCTAGTATCTGTCAGTGGGTTTTGTATGTATGACCATTTTCACCTTGCCATTTAGGTAGCTTGTATTTTCAGGGGTGTGCAAGAAGGGTTTAACAATATTTCCGTAACTCACCGAACAGACATGACTTGTTTTGATCATTAACATATTAACACAGGTATCTGATGCTATGCATGTTGATGACAGCGCTTACAGCACTAGCAGGTCTGCACTAATGTTGACCTGGAACATAAAGGGAAAATCACCTTGATCCTAAACCCATCGGGCACTGATGCCTCATTCCAACCCAGAACCCTCAGACTGACAGCCACTTGGCAATTATGCCTGGTATCTTTTGTTTCATTTCATACATCCAAAGCTGTCTTCAAGAACCTGAATATCAATAACAGAAATCTGTTATGCCAAGAAATCATTACAATACAATATACAATAATTAATGAAATTTATGACAATTCATAAAATATTACAACACAGCATAAAGTTTTCTCTTTTTCCTGGTACACAGCATTGTGTCCCAAGTGGGAAAAAAATATTCCACTGTTATTAGGTCACATTATTATTATTATTATTAGGTCATAACATTATTAGTAGTATTTTTATGTATTTATCTCTTATTTTTTATTTATTTATTTTATTTTATTTTATTCTATTTTATTTTATTATTATTATTCTTTTTTTATAAAAAAATTATTCATTGATTGATTTATTCATTTACTGTTTTGGGTTTTTTTTTGTTCTTCTTCTTTTTTTTTCTCGAGGCCTGACTCAGCACTTTGGGTTACGCTGCTGGTCAGGCATCTGCTTGGCAACTGTGGTGTATCATATATGGATTTGACCGAACGCAGTGACGCCCCCTTGAGCTACAGATACTGATACTGATACTAGGTCACATGGTGGGACAATAGCCAGGCTTCTCAAGTGATAGAGGCCAAACCATGTTTGAACCCAACCAACAGTCACAATGGAAGATACTGATGCTATTGAACTCCACAAGAAGAGTTTTCTGAGGACTCTTATGGTGATCCTTATTCCCAAGAACACATGGACATCCACTCAAACACAATTTAACCTGCAGTCTGAACTCTTCCATCTCAACCTGCAGTCTGAACTCTCACAATTCAACCTGCAATATAAACTCTCCCATCTCAAGCTGCAGTCTGAGCTCTCATAATTTAATCTGCAGTCTGCACTCTCCCAACTCAAGCTGAAGTCTGAACTCTCACAATTCAACCTGCAGTATGAACTCTCCCAACTCAAGCTGTAGTCTGAACTCTCATAATTTAATCTGCAGTCTGCACTCTCCCAACTCAAGCTGAAGTCTGAACTCTCACAATTCAACCTGCAGTCTGAACTCTCCCATCTCAAGCTGCGGTCTGAACTCGCATAATTTAACCTGCAGTCTGCACTCTCCCAACTCAAGCTGAAGCCTGAACTCTCACAATTCAACCTGCAGTATGAACTCTCACAACTCAAGCTGCAGTCTGAACTCAGTCTGAACTCTCATAATTTAACCTGCAGTCTGCACTCTCCCAACCCAAGCTGCAGTATGAACCCTCCCAACCCAAGCTGCAGTCTGCACTCTCCCAACCCAAGCTGCAGTATGAACTCTCCCAACCCAAGCTGCAGTCTGCACTCTCCCAACTCAAGCTGTAGTCTGAACTCTCATAATTTAATCTGCAGTCTGCACTCTCCCAACTCAAGCTGAAGTCTGAACTCTCACAATTCAACCTGCAGTCTGAACTCTCCCAACTCAAGCTGAGGTCTGATCACTCCCCTCAAGCTGAGGTCTGAACTCTCCTGGATCATGCTGTGGTCTGAACTTTCCAACTCAAGCTGAGTTCTGAACTCTCCCAACCAAGCTGAGGTCTGAACTCTCCCAACTCAAGCTGAGGTCTCTCAACTCAAGATAAAGTCTGAACTATTCCACTTCAATCAGCAGTTTGCAGAACTGCTCAATTTAAGATGCAGTCTGAACCCCCCACCCCCCCCCCCCCCCCCCCCCCAACCCACCCCCACCCCACCCACCCAAGGTGAACTCTCACAATACGAGATGCAGTTTGAGTCCTGAGCTAACTACACTTGCCTAAAAGATAAGAGAGTGACTCACGAACTGAAAATGGCAGGAGCAGATGTTTTTTTTGTTTTTTTTTAAGAAACAGAAAAAAAATGCAAACTCACTAAACATCTGTTCTTAACAGAGACTGACCTTCTTCAGTGACCTCCATCACCCAGTGGTATTCATACTCCTTGCCACCACAGTGCTCAAAGATGTGCACATCAGCAATGTGCTCAACCACCTGGACATCGATCTTCTGGGAGAACACGCGCATGGTGTGGTTCTGCTTGTGCACAACTTCCTGTGAACAAAGAAGAGAGGAGAATAATGTTTTCTACAACTTTTTTTCTCTTCTTTTTCTCAAACAAGACATTATTATGAAAATCGATGACTTTTTTTTTTCTCTCAAAGAAGGTGTATCATGAAAATCGATCATGCCCATCCTCAATACAGCCAGTGAAGGCAGACTGGACATGCTCACACCTTTTTCACACAAATGGAGCTTTTTCTGTATTTTCTTTGCTCCTCAAGGTAATACAGGATTCTGATTTTCAAATTCCCAAACTTTTCCAAACCATTCTGCTCTTTTCTACAAACCGCATTGCTACCTGCCTGTAACTGTTTTTGATCAATAAATCTGAACATGACACCTCTGAATGCAGCCATTTGGTGCATCCCATTACTAGTGAGTGTGAAAGTGTCAATGTCACAAATTAGAGAGCTTCTCAGCTTGCGGCTATGGAGATGGTAATATTGGAAGGCTGAGAAATTCTCCTGCTGGGGCAAGGAAGGTTTAAGATGACAGACTCCCAACCTCCCCACCCCCTCTCCTCCCACCCTGCCCCAAATGTGTGATCAAGAGACAGATTTTGCTCTCTCCAAACCTAACACTAGGAAGCCATAGGTATTCAGTGTGCCAAAATCTGTGCTCAGTCAGTTAAGAACTGTGGGCATGCACTGTGCTCTATGACAGACAAAACAAGGTGAATCCTGTACACCCCAGTGGCAAAGAGGAGATGTCAACATACACACATACATATACACACAAAAAACCAGTACAACAGACCTCATAGGCCTGCCAGCGGCCATAGCCCTCCTCAAAGGTCTCATCCAGACGGTCCAGATAGCATTTCTTGGATGTGACATTCTTGTAGGCGATCAGGCGCTGCACAGAGACCCAACCATATCATTTTTATTTGTATCTTCCACCTTCTATTAGACCCGATGCGAATAAACTGGGCATGTTAAATGGCCTCTACCACCCTTGGCTTTTTGTGAGTTGCTCATACTCATCCACGCTCAAGATCCTATTGTTTCTCACCTTTGTAATACATGTCACATTTATCTCTCACCTCTATCTTAGTTTTCCTTGCTGAATAATAAATCTATTTTATCTCTTCCATAACATTTCATCAAAACAATAATCGTATTAGAGACAATACACAGCACAAGGAATTCAATTCAAATCAGATCCAAATGAAATCAAAAATACTTCATTAATCCACATCGGAATTCATTTATGCAATCACAGGCTCAGAAACAAGAGCTTGTAAAAACATGGTGCTGTCAGTGAGTGCAGCGCCACCTGATCCCATGTTCTTTCTTTCCTTTCCTTTTATTACTGTACTGCCAGCATGAAAGCACAACATCCTCACTCCTCCTCTCCTCTCCCCCAACCACCTCCAAGCTAACTGAATGTAAGTGCCTTACTTCTGTGTGACAACTAACTTTTCCTCTTGTATCAGAAACAAAAAGCAACAAAAAAGAAAACGAAAAGTCATTCACTTTGGAATCGGACACCCATTTCAACACTTCTCTACTGGCATCCTCAAAAGCCACAGCCAAGCTGCTGAACTTACACGGTTGTACTCGTGGAGCATCTCCACAGCATGTTTGCTGTGGCGGTCAGGCTTGACGTAGATGAGCTGATGCTCATGATTCACTGTCACATGCTCTGGCACCTTGTCCCCATCCTTGGTGCCACAGTATGAGCGCCATCCCTGTTTTTGAAGGTAAAAAAACAAAACAAAAAAAAAACGTGCATACAAAGTCGCCCTCAAGAACCACCGTTATAGTTTGTGACAATGGATATTATTTTGATTGGTTTTTTTTTTCAGTGCAACAGACAACTACTAAAATATATGTTATCCGAAAGGGAGATTCCCTCATGCACAAAAACAAAACAAACAAAAAAACAACAACAACAAAAAACCAGTTATTATCTGTCTGTTTGTTTTTCAGATCTTTTATGTCTATAATATGAAATCTGTTAAGACTGACAGTGTCTGACAAAGAATTGATTTTAAAATTACAAGAATAGCAACCTTGCTGGAGAAACCTTGATCCACAATGGCATGTTTCTGAAACAGGAAATCCTGAAAGACAGCAGAGGATCCAAGGAAAATTGAGGGGCGATAAGACTGACTGACCCAAGGACATATCAAAGACGGATTCAAACTGTTAAAAAACAAAACACAAATAAACCCCAAACAAATAAACTTAGACAGCCTTCGGATCATGTTTAATATAAACGGAATTGTGTGACATTGTGACTGTCTACACCAACAGTGAACTGGCAACTGAAGGAATTTTATTTCAAAAGGAGATATGTGCAGGAAACAGGGTAAACAAAGAAGAGCATGGTGTTGGTCTACACTGAATAGCACAATAGGTCAGTACTGGAAGAAAGTTATTTTCTCGGACAAGACAAAGATGATTTAAAAGCAAAGGCAGAAAAAAGGAGAAATGGTGCAAAAGGAAAAAAAAAAAAAAAAAAAGAAAAGAAAGAAAAGGAAAATGATCCAGCATGCCTTGGACTACACAGGAATTCCATGCCTAAATCTACCCCATATGAAAAAGGACACAGAAAGTTAACCGTCATGCCATTCTAACAAACTATCTGCTTTGGTTCATATATTCCCTATATCAGGAGCAAGTCCTTCAGTCAAAGTTCCTTCTCATTCGATCCCCACCAACTCCTCGCCATTTAGATTAAGACACTTCTAGTCCATTTCCAGCTGAAAAACCAACCCCACGACACAGATGTTCAAAAGTGCCTTTCATTTATTGTTATGCATGTATAAGTGCATGCATGTATATTTTTATGTAACATATAATAAATGAAGTTTGCTATGTATATTGTACTTCTGGTACCTTGTCTTGTTATTGTAAAAAATTTTAGCTGGACTTGCATTACTGATGGTTGGTCAACTTGGTGTAATGCATTGTATTGAAAGTGGAACTATTGTATTGTAAATCACTTAGAGCAAAATTTATTTCATTAGGCACTTTAAAAGTAAACTTCCTGTATAAGCAGAATTATCATCATCATCATCATCTCATTATCATCATCATCATTTTTTATTATTACTCTAACTGTAATGCCACATCGACTGCATCCAGTGACTGAGAAAATACCAATGTTAAGATTTATCATGGACAGATACATGCACATACACACACTACAAAATCCAAACACACAGAGAGTCACATACACAAACACACACACTCATGTCATCAGTTATGGGTTTCTTAGGAATGTGGAACTCACACACATTGCAAAACACACACACATATCTCATCTTATTACACTTTGACACTGTTGCAAATAGTCCAGCCGACCACACAGAGCAATATCAGAACAGCCAAACTAAGAGAAAAATTTGACTGCGTTAAAAAGCCCTGTCACATCTCGAGAAAACAACACACACACACACACAAAACAAAAAAAACAACAACAAAAACAAAAAACTGCTCAGTTCATGGCATATTATCTTAACCATTAAGCTCCTAACAACAGATAAAATTAGGCTGTGCTGAGGATGTCAGCTCTTCCACTCAATTTGTCATCATCAAATTTTGCCAGAGTAAAACAGCAGTGATACATCACTGACTGCAGAAAAGAGGGAAAAGAAGTGTCCAGACTTGTTGGAAAAAAAAGAATTTCAGTGGACAGGAAGGCAGACAACAAGCAGACAACAGTGAAGGAATTAAAAAGGCAGAAACAAGAGACAACAGAAAAGAGGAAACTTCTATCACTGAATTTCCAGAAGGCTGGGATGCTGTTTATACTAATAGCCACCCCCCCAGACCCCCCAACCCCCTCCTGAGTCCCACAGGGGAATAAATTTATTTATATATAAACAATAATTCATGTACACTGTGTGAATTTTGTTGTGTTATGGTGCGCTGCAGTCCAATGCGTTGCATTGTGTTGTGTTGCTTTGTGTTGTGCTGACTGCATTGTTTTTACAACAGAGATTTCAAAAGGCAAACTTCAAATAACAGTATTTACACACAGTTGAAAATTTCAGGAATAATATGCTCTGTACAAATTCATTATAAATCTATAATAAAATGCCAGTAAGGATGGAGATATTGGACGGCTTTTGTCAAAACAAACAAACACTAGGCAAAATGCTTAAATAACTGGACATGGCAGGTGTGGTATCACAAGATCATATCCAGAGTTCAATCTTTTGAAGACACTGAAATGAATACATGTTTTAATTTTTTACAAGCACAGAACAATGCATTGCTGGGGGGAATTACAAAATGACAGAACACAAGTTTCACAGTCAAGGTTTCAAAGTGTCCAGAAACGATCACCTTCCAGATATCTCCATATCTTCCAGATACCCATAACTCAGCTTTCACCATGCAATTGAACTGACCCAGTCTGTACACTCATGAAATAAAAACCTGTTGATTCCTTAACAGATTCTCATGAAGATTAATTTCAGCTGTAATGCTCCCTATGTACCGTATATCTGTGGGGTAAAAACATAACAGCTTGACAATGAAAAATATGATATATATATGAAATGACATGATATAATAAATGATACAATGCAGTCTGGTATGGCACAATATCCCAAAGCCTGGTTTCTGCTTCTGCCACTTATCTTAACAATAAAATTATTTATTTTAAAATACCAGTAGCATCAACCATCTATCAAGCTGGTGGCCTTTGTGTGCATCACAAAACCAAACATACTGATACATCAGTAAACAATAAATAAAACATTTTAAGGCTCTGCAATGAAGCAAAAAGCTAGTGGAAACCACACCGCAGTGTGTGTGAAGCATAAATAGTGTTTCTTGAAACCAGTGTGCGAAACATTGTACGTTCTTGTGGTATACTGACCTACTGACCCTGACTTTGGATACTTCTGTACAGTTGGTTTTGTCCACACACTGAACAATATTGTAACACTTTTTTTTTTACGCCCACCAGTAATTTGGCCTTGAACAATAAAACTTCCCAAGCTAAAATTAAACAAATCTAGAAATGGCAGATCCAAACACTTTATCAAACACAGTGATGCTAACATTCACAAGCACTGTTTCTTTGATTGTGGCATAACATTGGAATGACCCAAAACATAAAAAACCTGCTACTTCCTAACCTCAATATTTTCAACACCCATCTCATTAACCATACAAATATTTGTAATTGCTGCTATCATTTCCATGAACAGATTACAAAATCTTCATAAATCATCACTTTTTTTTCTTCCTTTCTATAACATCTAAATCCTTTTTTTTTAATGCATGTGCATCCTACTCAAAATGAAACTTAAAATTGTAAAATACATGTGATGCATGCATCAAAGGGTGCAGGACTGGTAAGACTGAAAGGCCTATCTTTTTTGTGCCTCCTACCAGTTACTGCTAATATACACCTAATATATTCATGGGACAGCAAATTAAGCGTATGTTTTGTTATGCAAAAGCCACCAAGCTCAAAAATGCGCCTGAAGTTTACCATTTTGTGTCATTTCTCAACAGGGGTTCAAACACAGCAAGAGGCAAAGCTTTCATGGCTCATGTGTGATTGCTGACTGATTATATTAAATATAAAAACAATATTTTAAAAAAGGACAGCCCTTTTACTTCCCAGATACTGTTCAAAGCATGTGTCCTCGCTATAGGTCACTAGGCACACAATAAAGCCATACCTTGACTACTATGTAACACCAAGCATGAGTAAGTTTCTGAAGCCATACGGTTTTGCAATGATTTTTTTTTTTTTTACATACGCATATTCATTTGTTTCCCCAGCAATAACAAGCAACCATGTCAGGTGTAAACAAGCAGAAAAAAAAATCTAAAAAAAGAAAAAAAAAATCCATCTGTGTTCCATTTTCAGATTTAATATACAAAATAATCACTCCAGACAAGTCTAGTTCTTTTGATCTGACACTTTCTCCCACTCCGAACATTTCAATAATGTGTTCTCCTTGACTCCAGGGGGGGTGACCAGAGGTGTGCACTCTACTACAGTCACTAACATATGTGGCATGAATGCCCCCCAAAATGGCGATTCATTGTCATCAATTGGTAAGAATGCCCATGAGAGAAAAGTAAACAAGAGAGGCAAGGCCTCTAATCGTTAAAATGTGTTCTGTATTTGTTATTAATATTATAAAGCTTCGGGTTAAAAAAAAAAAGAAAAAAAAAAAGTCCTAACCAGATTCGAACCCCGTGTGTTCGGGTGAAAAGAAACTGTCTTACCCATTACACTATCGTGGCTCCTTTACTGACGTTCTAAAATTTAATATTTGAACATGCTTTTTTAAAGGGCGATAAATCAACTGCGGTATTCGCAGTGAGAATGCTGTTTAAATCATATTATTCTGGTGTCTCTTGGGCATTCAAAAAATCTTTAAGGGCAATAAAAAAATAAAAAAAATTTTTAAGTCTGCGGTAAAGGAGACGTGGCTATCACCACAATCACACTGCAACATTTAGCCGTTTTCTCTAGATCTAGATAGATGTACAAGTTTAGTTACACACGCCAGGAATGTAGTACGACATGGTCGATTCAATTTCTCTTTTATGTTCATTCCAGTTTTATAGTTTTAAAGTTGATATGAAAATTTAGTATTCTGTTAAACTAATAACATGTAGAGTTTCAGTTTCAGTTTCACTTTCTCAAGGAGGCGTCACTGCGTTCGGACAAATCCATACACGCTACACCACATCTGTTGAGCAGATGCCTGACCAGCAGCATAACCCAACGCGCTTAGTCAGGCCTTGAGTGCATGCTTACATATTTGTGTACCTATGAAAGTGGATTTCATTTTATGTAATTTCGCCAGAGGACAACACTCTCGTTGCCATGGGTTCTTTTTCAGTGCGCCAAGTGCGTGCTGCACACGGGACCTCGGTTTATCGTCTCATCCGAAAGACTAGACGCTCAGTTTGATTTTCCAGTCAAACTTAGGAGAAAGGGCGAGAGCGGGATTCGAACCCACACCCTCACGGACTCTCTGTATTGGCAGCTGAGCGTCTTAACCATTCTGCCACCTTCCTCCCTCTAACATGTAGAGCCAAGTACAATTACTTCTAAACGTGGTAAGAAGTGAAAAGGACTTCATTTTGAGAAAAGTCAAGACTGGCAATTTTTTCGTTTCATCGTGATCAATTCAAGGGTATTAACTCGCATGGTTTACAATTTTTAACTGTGAATTCCGTCTGATTCTGTGGATATTTTTGAGGCAGTTTGGGGCATAATCCAGTAAGTGATGAGGCCTTCACAAATCTTTCTCTGAATAAATATTTAACGGTCTCCTTCTCCAACTTTCCATCACATGTTATCGTGTATTGTCCATTGAATGTAGGATTGAACGGGCAGATCAACAACTTGAAACAAAATGGCGTCATTCGTGTTCGCGAAGAATATGAGCACGCACTTTGAATGTGTATAAATATGTGTACGCAACTGATTTTTGCCCATGACCTTCAGGGCTCAGCCAATAGATCTGTAAAGTCCACTCGTCATATTGATTTTAGTATTTTCTGAAAAAGACTACCTGGGCGAATGAACATAGTGAAAGCCCTGTACACTGAGAGTAAAACACACAAGCTTTTTATGTATTGAGTATAATTTCAAAATGTAATGTTTAAGATGAGAAAGATCAGTATAAAGCAAATTAAGTCCCCAGCATTAATTACAGATTAATTTCCATTTTTAACTATCTGCACCAAAACTTTTGCAAAATAAATAAAACTTCCATGCTTAGCAAAAGAAGTTCCTGTTTGAACAAAAAATGATAATGATGACTGCTCTTGTTGTTGTGTCAGAATATCAGATCAAAGTGCCAAGCTTAGAGAATACAAAAAATATAAATATAGGCTAACAGTAAATGCAGTTTGCATATAATTTGGCTTCTTTTTTAATTTTTTTTGTTTTGTGCCCATCCCAGAGGTGCAATATTGTTTTATACAAGATGACTGGAAAGAACTGAATTTTTCCTATTTTTATGCCTAATTTGGTGTCAACTGACAAAGTATTTGCAGAGAAAATGTCAATGTTAAAGTTTACCACGGACACACAGACACACACACACACAGACAACCGAACACCGGGTTTTAACACAGACTCACTTTGTTTACACAAGTGAGTCAAAAATGTTCTCTCCAATTACTAAAACTTGCCTCTAACAGCTCCTTTCAGAAACCACAAGTCTCTTTGTCGCATTCTTGTGATGACATCACACTTGCATGAGTAGTGCATGTTAAATTTTAAACAATGGTAATGAAAACTAGAACATAAGGCAAGTAGATCTAATTATTTAGATGGTCATTTGTGAAAAGTGATGAAGACTTTCCACGAAGCCTTCTGCAAATACAATTTAGGGCTCTTTTTTTTTTTTTTTGCCTCCTTTCAATAACATTTTCTTGCAAACTGATACCATGCACATCCAAGAACTTGCACTGCCAGAACTGATTTAGGCATTGGTGCTTACTGGCCTGTGTCATCCAAACAAATGTATCTTGATGTGTCTTGTTCTTTGTTATTTGCACGTGATAGTGAGTTAGCTGGACATCTATTTTGTTACATTAACATTAAAACTGATTTCACTGGGAAGGAAGCAGCCAATCACACACTATATGTGTTCCCATAGTATATGCAGACTGATGTCCAATCACATGGCAGAATATTGTTGAACCTTTCCGCACCATGCAAAATAAGTTATCAAATTATTAAAAAATATAAATAAAATGACTGCTGTCAATCGATTTGTCGATATATACCAGTAAGTGTTAAAGTTTTGCAAAAAAAGAAATAAAACAATAATGAGCTTGGAAGTATTCAATAATCTACTCTTTCTTCACAATTTCTTGTGCCCTTCCCAGAAGTGCAGTCATCATAACTGGAAAGTATGGAAAGACTTAACTGACTTTTCTTCTATGTTAAAGCTAAAGTTCATGACAACCAACAAAGTATTTCCAAACACACACATGCAAATCTAAACAGGGTTATTACACTGACTCACTGTTTACACACGTGAGCCAAAAATTTTAATGATAAACTGAAAAGTAAACTCATGTCACCTTTTTGTCATCATCAACTGTCTTCTGCAAAAAAACAAACAAACAAAAATTCCAGCAGATATTCTCTTTGCTATGGAAATAAAATTTTAATACAGTTTAAAAAAAAAAAAAGTCTGATAAATGCTTGGTTGGTGCAAGAAATCTTAAGATTTGTTCAGTGAGAAATGACACTTTCTTTATCCACAGACATCCTCTTGGACTGGTGAGATGGGCTGTGTCAAGGAAGTGAGAGGTGTAAATTTCCCCAGTAAAGACAAACAGAATGCAGTGTATGATGTGCAAAAACTGGTAGTTTGGATCTGGTTTGGTTTTGTTGCATTTTTTTCCCCTCATGTAGGCAGTGAACAGGTTAAATCTCCTAAGAAAGGCCAACAACTGTGTGTATGTCAGTGTGTGTGTGTGCGTGTGTGTGACTGACCTTCCTGTGCCTCATGCGGTGGACCAGGCAGACAGTGCCCAGAGCCAGCAGCAACACCAGCAGGAAGCTCAGGCTGGCACAGCAGGCAATGCGGCAGCGCTTTCTCCGGCGCCGCTCTTGCTCGGATGGCAGGGGGCGCCTGCGATCCACAGTGACAATGACGGCACCGGCAGCACTGTCCTCACCATCCTTCTTTTCTGGCAGGGGGTCCTTTGACAAAGATGAAATAAAATAAATTTATAACAGACTGCTAATAGAAAACACACACACACACACACACACACACACACACACACACACATGCTGAACTCCAAAACTAAGGAGCACATGAATATTGGTTTTGCACCGTGTTGTTCATTCAGCCCAGGCAAAGCAAGCATGCACTGTCTGACGTTTTTGTCTATTTTTTGTTCTTCTTCTTCTATATGAAAAGGACTTGCAAGCCCAGCTGCCCAAATCACTTGTCTTGTCCACCCTCCTTTTTATGCTTCAAACAGTGACAACATTTCAGTCACTTCTATTCTGCAGTGAAAAAGCTGATGGAAGCTGTCCTCCTCATGTGCCCCTCTTCCCCCTGTTCTCCTACATATTTCATGGGGATGGGGTGGTCTTTATGCTTCATCATTCTGTCTGTCCATACTGGACTGCTGTGCACATCCAGGCACCTTTCTTAAAACCCCTTGTCTGCCATAGCGCATACTGATGACGTCATCAGAAAAAGGGAAACAGATCTAGAGTGGTATCTCTCCAGACCATTTTCTCAGTTTCGGGCTTATTTTTTTGGATAATATTTCTACTGTCTTCCCCCTGGCACTGAAGAGGGAGAATTAACTAATGTCAAATTTGTGACACTGACCATTTCCAATCTATTAGAAGCCAGTACTGACGGGACCCCTGGCTTGGGAACTGTGGGTCAGATGTTTCCAGCGGATGCATGGCCGACACCAGAATTATCCAGCAAACAAAAGTTTTGAAGTGGTGCAGGCAACAAAAAGCTCTAACAAAGTATTGTCAAAAAATAAATTACTTAGGACTGTCAACATTCACTTGGGAGCAATTTCAGGAAAGGTGGGATGTGGGGAATGTTTTCTGGACATTTCCTGATTAATTATACTTATCAGATGTCCTCTACTCATGCAACTGAGTGCAAGTGTGTGTGGGGGGAGGCTTGTGGGGTGTGTGTGGGGGGGGAGTGCATTCATATGTGTGTGTGTGTGTGTGTGTGTGTGTGTGTGTGCGTGTGTATGTGTGCGTGTGTGTGTGTGTGTGCCCACGTATGTTCAACTACTTTAAAAAATGGACTTTCTTATGTCAAAAAAACAGTAAAAGTAGTTACATGTGTTAAAAAAAAGAAAAGAAGAGTAACCACTTAAAATCATTACTACCGCTAAAAAAAAAAAAAAAAAAAAATGCAGCTGGCACCTGTGGTAACATACATAAAACATGACAATGACTCGTTTTATTTCTGACTGAGAAAACCTGGTGGGATGGTGGGTGGTGGGTGGATGTGTCGGTGGAAACCGGGTAAAGAGCAACAGAGAACTGTTTGATAACTAAGCCATCATTTTTCTGTAACAATTGGCAGCTTTTACAAAAAAAAAACAACAAAAAAACAAAAAAAAAACCACCTCCTTCTCGACACAAGGATCTCGACTAAAATTTGCATCAAGTTAATTTTAAAAATATGACGACTTGCTGACTGAAACATCCTGGTCTTATTCCACACTGCGTGCCCACCCACCCTCACAACCCGAACAAACATCTCTACCCTTTTATGTGACTGGGGGACGGGGTAGTCATGTCTCTGGTAGTTAACTCGGTAAGATGACTTGGGGAAAAAAAGGAGAAAAAAAGAAAAAAAAAAAAAAAGAAAAAAAAACCCAGGACATTTGTATAAGGCTACACGACTGCCACAAAAAGCCTTTGCTCAAGCCTGAATGATTTTTCTTGGACGTGTGCCAGGGAGCGCTGGGTAAATAGCCCTTGCTGGCCTGAAACCCTATCTTCTGTTACATGAAACCCTCTTTCTCTCTCCTGTCTCGTCACACCCTTTCTCTCTTTCTGTGTCTGTCACCACTGTACACACTCTTAACATAATGCTGTTCTGACATATATAGTACACAGATGTGCATACACGCACGCACGCACACACACACACACACACACACACACACACTCACACACACACACACACACACATTTTCCTTACAGAATTATAAGCACAACATGCACAGACACATTTTCCTTACACAACTGTTGGCACAATACACACACACACACAAACACACACATTTTCCTTGTACAGTTGCAGGCACAACACACACACACCACATACACAAATTGTGTGAAGATTTTCATATCCATGTATCTTTCTAGCTCTTTATAGTAGCGCTGCTGTGAAATGTTGATAGAACCATAGAGCTGTCCATGTATCAAACTTACAGCTTTTTAAATTTGTTACAAAAGTAGCAAAACTTTCACTCAGTTTCAGCTTATATATAAAGAGCAGGACCATGACATACAAAACTGATCCAGTTCATACATTATGCGATTGTCCCATAAACTAGCTTTTTAAGTGCACACACACCCATACACATAAAACACAAAGCTACACACACACACACACACACACACACACACACACACACACAAACACACACTTGCTGGTGTTGGGGAAAACCAGGGCCACAAGATACCTGGCAGCAGGGGGAAAGAGGTGGGGGTGTAGAGAAAGAGACATGCATGCACAATCACAAGCAATAATACCTCAATCAGTCAATGGCACAGACACACGTTCAATCTGAAGCCTTCCGCAAATGCTTACATGCATACATGCATGCACACACACAGATACACACCAACAACAAAACATATCTAACTTAAAATTAACCTGTCTCATGCCAACATACAATACACACTTCTTGCCATGTCATCCATTACAGCAACTGGCATCTGTTGTGATTATAACAAAATTATACCTACTGACCTTGCAGAAATTTACAGTTGAATTAAACATGCCATACCAAAACTCAGCTGTGAGTTAGCACTCTCTATCCCATCCCATCCCCTCAGAAGTCTGACTGTGCTGAGAGTTTTGTCGAGAAAACAGTGGTTCTGTAAATTATACCCTTCAGTATTCTTCTTACAGCTTACTGTAGTATGACAAACAGACTTACTGAAGTATAATAAACACAAACAATTCTTTCATCATAAATGTTAGCATGACCTAGAGGCCAGACTCTCTCTCTCTCTCTCCCTCTCTTCGTTATGAGAGCCATAACATCATAACCAGTTTCCAATGGCACCCAAACAGTGGCACACACCAAAGGCCTTTGACAGCCAGCCACACCCTCTCATCATTAGCCATCACATGACAGTCACACTGGCTGGATCAATGCAGAGGGGAAACAGGTCAGGCACAAACAGAAATCCCAATGTCATTCTACCACCTTTGCAGTGGTGGACAGGTTCACTCACACTCAACACAAGCTGCCATATAGCACAGCCATGTGACACTTATGAAAGGACAGCCCCAGGGGGTTTGGGGGTGGAGGGGGGGGTCTCCCTTCCCTTTCCATTTCAGCCCTCCCTTTCCTACCTATTTTGCAAGAAGGCAAGTTAGACTCTCAGTCACACCATCTCTCCCTCTCTCTTATCCATATTCCCACTCAGTCTTGATTGCTCCCTCTAAAAAAAAAAAAAAAGAAGGTTACTTGAAGTTAAAGCTGTGTTTTTATTCTTGCTTGAGTAGGAGTAAACTTGTCATTGTGCATATATCTGAATACTCTGTGTGCTTGTGAATATGTATGTGTGCATGTTGTATGGTTGGGGTGGGGTACATGTGTGTGTGTGTGTGTGTGTGTGTGTGTGTGTGTGTGTTGTGTGTGTGTGTACATATGTAACATGTGAGCATGCATCTGTTTTGTGTGAACAATTAAAGTTTAAACTGTAAACATTGTCATTGTTTAATAAACATTAATAAACTTAATGTTCTCTTAAAAAATAATAAAATTTAAAAAAACTTACAGGTCATAGTTGCCTCCGCAGGTCATCAACAACTACACACATAAAGCTCATACAAAATAATCTTTACAACAACAACAAACACACACACAAACACACACACAATTGGAGTGATGGCCTAGAGGTAATGCGTCCACCAAGGAAGCGAGAGAATCTGAGCGCGCTGGTTGGAATCACAGCTCAGCCGCTGATATTTTCTCCCCCTCCACTAGACCTTGAGTGGTGGTCTGGACACTAGTCATTCGGATGAGACGATAAACCGAGGTCCCGTGTGCAGCATGCACTTAGTGCACGTAAAAGAACCCACGGCAACAAAAAGGTTGTTCCTGGCAAAATTCTGTAGAAAAATCCACTCTGATAGGAAAAACAAATAAAACTGCACGCAGGAAAAAAAAAAGAAGAAAAAAAGGTGGTGCTGTAATATAGCGACGCGCTTTCCCTGGGGGACAGCAGCCCGAATTTCACAAAGACAAATCTGTTGTGATAAAAAGAAATACAAATACAATATAACCTCCTTCTACTGACGTGTAGTTGTAAAGAAACAATCTTCTGTCTGTTAGACCACAGATATGTAGTCCAACCATGTCTTCACAGATCTTTCGATTTCTGGCCCTTTATCCTGTATATTTGTACAATTGATCTCATGGCCTTGAGGTAAGGCATTGGCCTAGAGGTAAGGCATCTGCCAAGGAAGCGAGAGAATCTGAGCTCACTGGTTTGAATCCCATAGTCATCAGTATTTTCTCCCCCTCCACTAGACCTAGAGTGATGGTCTGGACACTAGTCGTTCGGATGAGACGATAAACCGAGGTCCCGTGCGCAGCATGCAGTCAGCGCACATAAAAGAAGGGTTGTCCCTGGCAAAATTCTGATGAAAAATCCACTATGATAGGAAAACAAATAAAACTGAAGGCAGAATTCTTTTCTTTCTTTTTTTTTAATGGGTGGTGCTCTCAAAGTAGCAACGCACTCTTCCTGGGGAGAGCAGCCTGAATTCCACATAGAGAATCTGTTGCGACAAAAAAAGAGTAATAGTCTAATACAATGCAATACAATTTAACACAGCCAAGTGGTTACTTGAAGAAGAGGAAGCCAGCATACTGACAAACTGATTTGCAATTCAAAGCACTGTCTAACAGCAGGTTTGTGGAATGCTTCATGAAACGTGGACCTGTTTATATCCTGTGAGTCAACTGCTATCAGCTTTTATCTCTACCTCCTCAAGTCTCTTTCCATGCTATTTCCTCATGACATCACATGGCCCTTGTTTACACCCCACTGTACAGAGACTCTCACCAGCTCCCCTGACAAGTGTCAACTTGAATGTCAACAGTAACCAATGAGAATTCATTGATTATCTACACTAATATGTGCTTGAGAAGAAATCAAGAAAACTGTCATTAACAAGTACCAGCAAACCAGTACTAACAGTAACAATCAACCAATCAACCCAAAAGTGGTAAATGTTTACAAGCTTCACACAGTCATAGAACTATCATGGCTTTGTGCCAATAATTCTGAAGAAAAAAAACAAAAACAAAATTTGACCAAGGAGGCAATCCTTCATTCAGTCAATCAGTTACACAATCAAGAGCTGATGCTTCACAAATATTAGCTCTTGGAAACCAACATAATAATGAATCAACAAACATAAATACATGTGTACAGTTCATCAAAGAGCTGAGTTTATGTAAACACATGGCAGTGTGAGTGTGCCCAAGTCCACATCAAACATCAAGCAACCAGTCAAAGCCTTCATCCTAGTCTCACCAACTTCCACTGACTGCAAACTCTGACCCTGATCCTGACATCCACTTCAAACTCACCACAAAACAATTACTTTGACACTGATTTTGAATAACCAGTCAGTGAAGTTTTCAGCTTTAAACAATGCAACTGCACAATTATTTTACATCCCCAATGACTAACTTTCATGGTTTTTTAAGACATAAACTTGAACAAACATAATTTCAACATTCAGCACAAGAAGAAGCAAAAATAACTCAATGAGTGTGCCACATAAATATAAAATCCAAATGAAACAGCAAATTTGTTCTTTCCGGATTGGTCATATAGTTTGTGCTTGGAGTGGAGCAATGAACTGAAAGAGAACTGTCAGTTACAAACACAAGAAGAATGCTTAGTATGACATTTCTGATCACCTATCCTTTGTGAAGAAGTAACTGGCCCTGGCTACAAATGCAAAGGTTTGAGAAACAGCTAAATCCTCGGAGGCTTTTTTTAATTAATTTATTTTTTCATCTTTTATGTAAACCATTTCAAACAGCTTCTCCCACTGCCACTTTTAAAACAGGCTGCTGTTGATTAAAACCAAGTCAACTCTAAACACACTGTATCACTTAAAAAATTAAAATTAAAATAAAGACCAAAGTTCAAACAGGATAAAGAAAATTTTCCTGGTGTAAATTCACATCAACAAACTATGAAACACTGGTCATTCCATAAATGCATATGGAATATTATCATCAAGTAAATAATCCAGGACAGATGCTTGATGCAACTGCATCCCATTAAAATGTTTTTTTGGTGTTTTTTTGGGTTTTTTTACAAATATAAGAGGGATTATCACATAAAACTTATAAAGGACACAGTGTGATAAACCACAAAAGAAGACAGAAAAAAACCAAGAAAGCCATAGAAAAGAGGAAATCACAATCACAGATTTCCCAAAAGGCACAGACATTATTTCCAATTAAAATGTCCCTGACATCTTGGTGCTTAACATTTGACAACGTCTGTGACTGACGAAGAGAAGTTTGCAATGACATCATGTTGTACAACTTCATATTACACTGAACCAACCTAGAAGTCTGTGGCTTTAAGACTGGCAATCTTTTAGAGCACTGGTTACATGCACAGTAATGCTGTTGTCACTGATGGTTGTGGTGGTGGTTTGGATTGCTCCATTGGGATCTGGACTGTTCTATCTGACACATTTGAACATGTGGACTGTTACACAGATTTGTGTAAAGTTTTTGATTGGCTTTAACATGACTTGAAACAGTCAACTGACAGATTTGCCAGACACCTGCTGACATATTACTGGACTGGAAAGATGTACACTGTGTTCCCGAAAGTAAATAAAAAGAATTGCCCTGGTCAACAGACCTGCTGTTGAGTATGGAAGCTAAGCGCAAGTCTCAGACAGAGATGGTAATGGTACTCTAAATCAAAATCAAAATAATGATCATGTCATTTTTTGTTGGGTTTTTGTTGTTGTTGTTTTTATAATTACCCTCATGGCAAGACCCACAAAAATCTGGACAGAGATTATTTGACCATGACCTCTCTATACCATTAAGATTGCTTTATCAAAGGCCTAAAGCACAAGCAACCATGAACAGGGTTAAAGGATCATGAAACAGGACTCATGACATAATGATAATCTGTAATACTTTCAAATGATAATAGCTCAATCATGCCTCTAGATCTCCTTGCAAGACTGACAAAGAGCTGGACAGCGAGTAAGACCTCTTCACACCACATGGTTGCAAAGCATCAAAGTCAAATGCTCAAGGGGCATGCCTGCAGCAATAAAAAGGGTTTAGGGCAGGGTCAAGGGCTAGCAACATACAATGTGGTGGTTTCATTGACAAATGAATCAAAATAATTATAACTTGGATGAGGTTATAAGAAAACACAAATAACAGAATGCAAGAACAGTGTACTGGCAATGGCAGTTTTGGGTCTTCAGAATAAGATGAAGTCAAGGGTGTAGTCAGAGGAAGAGAGAGAGGGGAGGGCAGTGGGGAAGGTTGGGGGTTGGGGGGTAGGGGTGGAAGTTTGTTTTTTTTTATTTATGTGGGGGAAGGTTCAGTAAGTAAACAGAGGAAAAATGACATGCTCAGGACCACTACTCTGAAGCATTGAGCATACAAAGACAACAGCATGCCTCTCTCTGAGTCTCTCTCTCTCATCTGATCTGAACAACGAACTTCATTTTGTCAGGAAAAGATGACAAAGGGGACAGAAAAGGTGTGAAATGAGGAGAATAAAGAGGTAAGTATAAATGGCCCAGCGATCTACAGGTGAAGGAGGTGAGTACTGGATGAGGAGGAAAGAGATTAGTGACTTGGCTGCATGCTCAATGCTGTAAATTCCCAACGATTTGCAACATTTGATTTAACTCTCATTCCAATGAGTTTCAAGGTAAAAATAAATCCATGAATGATGAATAAATGAATCTCTCTCTTTCCCTCTCTCGGATATTCATTACAATTCTGAAGAAGCATACATAAGTGTGCGCACATTAAACAACACACAAATTAATGTAGTACCTCTCCGTGTCTACTCCATTTTTATCTTTCATACTTTCAAAAGAAAAGCCACAAAATTGAAAAAAAAAAAAAAAAAAAAAAAAAAAATCCAATGTTTTACTACATTCCTTCCTGTACCTTTAAAATTGATTTGATTATGACTGGAACTTCAATCATGATGTCAAAGATGAAGATAATAACAACAACAGTTCCTGGTCTAAAATTTGTTGCAAAAATTTTTGGGAGGAACGACAGGTACTACAACAAGATCACAGTGGCATAAACACACCAATACTGTCCCATTCAACTTTTACTGAAAGTGAAAATTGCTTGGCATGCAAAGGTAAAAAAGATAAGATGATTGTGTAGGATGTTTAGCCAGGCATGGGTTCCCCACTACAGGTGAAAGGTACAACTACAAGCAAGCACAAGAGGTCGGACCACCTACATTGGCCACATCGTTGTAGCGATTGGTCAGTGCGGACAGCAGAGCCTCCTTCTTGCCTGTGTCCCTCTGGTCACCCCCCTGTGCAGGCAAAACTCAGTGACGTCTTGTTACTCAACTGACACAAGAGGAACTGTCATCCTCACCCTTTACTTTGTAAATGCTTTGCAGACAACGATAAGCTTGTTGCGTTTGTATTTTTCCTGAATTAAAAGATGAAAACTGAATAAATGCTTTGATGCCGAATAAACAATATACAGTGTAAAAATGATTGGGAGTTCTCATATAATTATATATA
>NC_134881.1:15008750-15043750 GCF_041734735.1 Babylonia areolata
CCTGACCCTTGACTTCTGACTTTTGAACAGAATTTTCATCTGCAGCATTTCAGTAGAGTGAAAGACTTTTTTAAATTTTTGTCTTCTGTTCCCACTGCACTCAAACAAATTACATGTAATGCTGAAGTTTGTCATGCATTTTCTTGTTTCTTTACTTATCCAAATTACTCATTTTGCTGTGTTTGTTTTTTTGTGTGTGTGTTTTTCTTTTTTTATAATCTTTATCATTCAAAATTATGTTCTCATATATTACCATGTAATCTTATAATTAATATAAATGTTACTTAATAAAAAAAATAAAAATAAAAATAATAATGAAATAAAAAAAAGTAGGAGTACTTGAACTTAAAAATATGTATATATTCATCATTCTTTTCTCTCTCTTTTTTTATTTCTTTTTTTTATCAAATTTTGCCATGTGATTAAATTTTTTTTTACCTGACTAAAAAAAAAAGCAAAAAAAAGCAGGGGATCTTCTAATTAGCGGGAAGCTATCCATTGATCACACAACTGTTCTTGATTAAAATCTGCAGACAATAAGATACAGACAAAGAAAAAAATACAGGGGAGACAGATGGACACTGAGACAGACTGAGTAAAACTTAACTCTCTCCATACCAACGGCGAAAGAGACGACGTTAACAGCGTTTCACCATCATCAAAATATTGCAAGCAGAAGGCTCTTATACTGAAGAGGTGAATGTTGAAAAAGAATACCACAATTCTGACGACGGAAGCTACAGCTTGGGTCATTCAGACACCCACTGGACATCCGAGGGGTCTGTGTAGAGGAGAAGAGAGGACTGGCCGTACTGAGTGAGTTAAAGAACAGTAATGTCTGTCTGTATGTTTGTGTGCTTGCGTGCATCAAATTTCAATGCCTGCATGTAAATTCCTTTGCTTTTTAAGAATTTGTATTTCTTTTATGACACAACATTCCTTTTCAAATATGTAACTGAATACTCACTTATTTTGTGGATTACATTATACATTTTTGCAAAAATGTCACAGAAAACTCTCTTCTATCATCAATAACATTACATTTTCTTGCAAATATGAAACCAAAAGCTTACATACTTCATGGATTACATAATATTATCTTCTTGAAAACATGTAACTAAATACATAACATAAAAAATTACAAACAGCACATGCAGAAGAGGTCACCTTCACTGTTCATGGGACAAAAACTGACACACGTAACAGCACTTGAATCAGCAAGCTCCTTTAGGGCATGGTCACTAATTCAGATGTCAATATTAAGTGTTACTCCAGTGACAGTGAATGTGTATATACTATATCTCTGGACAGCCTCGTGACTGAGTTATTTGCTTTATCTGCATACTTCTCGTAACGATGCCATCATACAAATTACTGTGTTGGCACTACTTTCTGCCAAACAGCAAACATTTTTGTTTTGTTAGTATATCTTTCTATTGTTAAAAAGCATGATCACAATGCAGTGTAAACCAGAATCATATCATTTTGCTTCTGGATCCATGATACAAGGCAATCATTCAGCAAATAATGGGAAGTGATCAACATCACTTTCATGGTGAAATGTAGATACTTTGCCATATTAGTCAGCATGTACTGATATAGAGTCTTTCAACCATCCACTTCCTTTTCATACACCCCCACTACCCCACTATCCTGTATGACCCAACAAACTGATCTCTCTATCTACAACACCCATGGGAATGAATGTGATATTGATCAGCTTACATGTTGACAGCCCTGAACAGGATCTAAGATCCAACAGCCCCCTTTTTTTCCTCACCAAAACAGGATCAAACTAAGTGCTATGGTTTCAATGAGCTATGAAGAGGGTGAACCAATGTGTGTGTGTGTGTTTGTGTGTGTGTGTCTGTGTGTGTGTGTGTGATTTACTGATTTAGTGTCCAGCACAGCATACACGCTATGCACCTGATATGTACAACAAATCTTGTTTTGAATTCTGCAGAAGTAAGTGTCACTGATTACTGTTATAAAAAAACTATTACTACAGACCAAAATGTAAGGAAATAGTCCAGTATCAATATAACAATACTGGTAATTTCATTCAAACACAATGTAAATGCAGGGAAATCATCTGGAAACATACATACAGACTTCAGAGGCAAAACAGTTATAACACGGAGAATGTGTGTGTGTGTGTGTGTGTGTGTGCGCGCGCGCGCGCGCGTGCGTGTGTGTGCACACATATTCATGCGTGTGTTCTGCACACTTATAAGTGAGTGTGTATCAAATATCATAATAATAATTTTAAAAAATATATATATATCATGTGTTTGAAACTCACACTGTATAATCTTCAAAAACTCAAACCAAACTCAGCAAATCAAAGTTGAACTGCCAGGATTTTTTTAAGTCTAGCAGCAAATCCATTTTTACTTTTATCAGTTTTAAGTCCAAACAAATCTGCACAAGTCCAAACATATTAAAACCCTTCCCAGTGACAGCATAATCCAAAAATAGCCACAGAAGAGGAAGAAAAGTGGCAAGGGTAGACTTGGCACAGTTCCAAATGGCAGCACACCTTGTGCTTCTGGTGACATTTCAAAATACCTGTCTCTGGGAGGTAACAGTCTGACTTACCTATCATTCTCTGAGTTATTTTGTTTGTTCAGTTTGTTCTTCATTATGATTATCACAAGATCAGTTCATCTGTTTTCCCTCAGTTATATAAAAAGCATCCACTCTTCGTAAAATATGTCTTCCAAAGTTTGAAAAATGTGCTAAGCGCGCGCGCGCGCACACACACACACACACACACATACACACACATATGTAACATGTTCTGTCAGTTTTTGTTTTTTTAATATCATTAAAAACTATAGTTAAACTATATTAAAGTACATTTGCATCCACCCCACACCCACCAATGATTAGATAGTAAACAACATCAAATGGAGAAGAAAATATGTCATGTTCTGCAAAGTCTAATATACTGTGATCACTGGTCAGTAATTAACTTAACCTTAGAGACTTTCAGCCTGCTTGAACTGAACAATTAAGAGCTAGAGTGAACACTGCAGTGGTAATTAATAAATCATGGTATAGATAATAGCACAACGGATGAATGGAAAGTCTAATTTGGGAAAGAATAAAGTCAAATGAATCAGATCATGTTGCATAAGATCAATCGAGAACAAATGGATTTCATGTATAGCTGTATGTCATGAACATATCATTATATGTCACATTATAAAATATTTGGTGATTACAGATTAGATATGTTTTTGTTGATGTTTTTGATATCTCTGTTTAATCCAAACTTCAGTTTTCAAATTTTGTTTTGCCTCAGAACTTTTTACCATTTAGCAATATCGATTTTCAGTTTACATCTTCAGTTTCAGTGTTGCACTCTTTCAGATTCTAACAACACAACTGACTTTACAGTGTTTACTACTTATACTAGTCTCAGTTAAATGATAAATCTGTGATTAACTTCATTAAGTACATAAGTTCATAACTCGACAAAGATCGCTCTTAAGAATTACTAAAATTACAACACACTGTGTATGAGACATATTTTTCAAAATATACCAAACCAATTTCAAAACCAAAAAGCATACGTGCATGCAAGTGGGCTGTGTTAGTAGGTTATAAAAACAGCTGTGCCTACCAAGCAAGTCTTGTCATCCTCTCACACTTTCAGTTTCATATGTTGTGTTGGTCTAATTTGTAGTTTCGGTATGCAGTTAAGTCAATTCTTCATTGTTACTATATATCTTAAACATTTACAAACTGTTCAAAATGGGCCATTCACTCGATCATTTTTGGCAAAGGAACAAGTGAAACTTTTTTTCAGTTACGAAAGAAGTACTGGAGCAACAATAAATCATTTAATAAATATATCGATTCGGTTTCATTATCTTACGATACTCACCAGTGAAGCTTCTGCGGGTGGTTTCTCATTGAGGTTAACCTGTGGCGGAGCCATTTTTTTACGAGTTTCTTCAAAACAAGGCGAAAAAAAACAACGTTCAACGTCGACAAGGAAGTAGGAGGATCTGCTCGAAAAACCGTTGACGACTCAAACCCTTCTACCTTCCCTTTGTTGACAGGAATTCGTCAACTGCGCATGAATTATATGCAAATATCCGCATGTGTCACTTGCTAGAGGTGTTGCCGAGCTCAATGTGCCCCTGGCGTTTTTCTGCTTCTATTAACCACTTGACTGTTGAACCTTGGTGGAATGAGGGCGATGTGGTATGAATTTGAAGTGCAATTCAGTGGTTCACTTCGTGTAGTTTTTTTTTAGTGGCATAAATGATTTTACAGATAAAAAGTAATGCCTTCTGAAGAAGACTGTCTAAACTGAGTTGAAATCAAGTTAAAGAAGGGAGGCTGACAACCCCAATGATCTGCATGTCAGGTCCATTTTATTTCACTGAAGAGATGATAGCCCTTCACTGATGGTCATGCTCGTCAGCACGGCAAAATTGACGGACAAAGGGCTGGATGTATTAAAAGTCTGTAGTACAGTGATTTCTCAGTCATCGGTATTAATATACTTTCACTGACACAACGATGCTGTGTTGAAATCAGTGACTTGATTTATTGTACAGCCGGTGGTTCACGGCAGTGATTGCTCACACATCAATACAATTTCAAAACGTTGTCTTGACTGAAATCAATAGCAGAATATTTATGGATATAAAACTGTTAAAAGATACATTATAGGTTCCAAAATTTGACTTTCTACGGCTGCCAGGGCGGTGAACTCAGTCATATTCACTGTGTCAAGGGCACATGAAGGCGGCAGAGTCTTTTCCGGCCGCCGCTTTAACCGTCCCCAACCCGGCCGGCGTCGTCAGACACCCATTCACACTGGGTAGAATCAGGAAAATCAGCCGGAGTAAAGATCAAGCCTTTGCCAAGGCGGAAACCGGTTCTCAGACCCTGATCACAGGTGAAAACTGGATCAGAAGTCAGTCCAGCACCTGACCAATTCAGCCACGGCGCCCATCAAACCATACGAAATTCTATTGAAACATACAAGTGATTCAGTGACTCAAAACAAATCTACCGTATATATGAACCGAGTGTTCTTGAGTCAAAGAATCGATTTCAGCTTCACGAAGTACCCGGACACCATCGATTATCATACACGGAACTGTACTGACGAACGTGGTAACTGACTTTGTTTAAGTGTTGTTGTTGTTGTTGTTTTTATTTGTATGTGCCAGGTATTTTTCACTAATCGTGACAGACATTATGAATATTACTTTAAAACAACAAACTTCTGTTCAGTCAGTATAAAACTTCATAGATTCTGAATAAGTAATACAAATAATGTCATGAAATGAATTATACTACACTTTTAAAGACTTTGGTATGCTTTACATATATGACTGATGCACTGACATAGTAGAACAGTTGATGATAATCAGCTCACCACAGCAGTAAGTCTAAAACCACAACACAAACATGATACTCTGCTAGAAACGTTTACCTGGTAGACACTTTCATGGTCAACGCATATGCACGTTCTGGTGTGCGTACACTTTTTTTTTTTTTTAAACTGAAAACTAATCAGGAGATGCTTGTATTGTCAACCATACTGGTGATTAGTAAACGATCAGCTCCTTTTTTGCGATTGCAATAGTCCGACTTTGGTATTGCTATCAGATAATTTAACATCAGTCTGTACATTGTGTCCCACTGATAAATGATGCCAATATGAAACACGTATATGATGTAATGACATAAGATTTAGGAACATCATCGTTTCTTATGATGTAGCACTATCTTAAAGTATGGAAGAAAAGGTGGGTTTTTTTTTCCCCCTTCTTCTTTTAATTTTTAATTTTTTAAATATCTTATATGATTCCTACTTCTGCGTTGGCGACCGGCCCACGGCAGTAACTGATGCTCGAGTCAACATAGCAGGACTGGGATAGAATAGAATACTGAGAATAGAATAGAATAGACTGAATAGAATATGTCTCTATTACCAAGTGTACCGGGGTCACAAGGAATATTAGGGGCGGGGGGCGGGGGGGGGGGTACATAAAAAGGTATAAATATAAATCGAAAATCACAGTACACAAACACAGATTTCTACCTTCACATTTTATGTGCATAACAATTTTTATCAGCCACCATTCAATCAGCCGTGTTCCATTTTCGGCGGGGTTAGATGCATGCTGTCTGTGTCAATTATTCCTCGAACGTTGACATTTGGAGTATGTGATATCTTTAACATGTGTCTGAGTGCGATTAATGTTCTTCGTCAGTCAAGCGGGTCAGTTAAGACTAGCAGGTCTGTAAGCATCAAAAAGCATGGGAAACTTTGGCAAATGCCCACCATCACTGAACTTTTTTTCTTGTGAGGTTTTTCTTTCTTTCTTATTTCCTTTCTTTTCTTTCATCTTTTTTGAAAGCTAATGCGGCGAATTAATGATATGCCCAGGCATATATTCCGTATAGGGACATTTCTAATTTCTTGCACCGCTCACAGCGAAACACAGGTCCATAGCCTGTCGTCTGCTGTGCGTTAAGCAGTGACACAGCAAAAACAAGCCTACGATTTCCCTCTGAGAGGTGGTTTGGCAGGATGAGTGCATCACGACTTGCGAAATCTGTGCCTTCAGACAGGAAACATATACAGTGATGGAATGCATGCAGTGGGCAATTAGAGTTCAAGCGAAATCCGTCTTCGTGGTCACTCGGGTAGCGGACCTTTGCGAGAGCCTGACTGCATTTCTTGTCTGTCATAATTTTTTGAGTCAGTACACGGTTTGAAACGTATATTAGGATATCAGGATCAGGAAAAGGATAGAAAGGCCTACGTCGCAACGGACTTGGCCGGACAGCGCATGCACAAAAAAACACTGGAAAAAAAAAAAAAAAAAAAAAAAAAAAAAACCCTCCTAACAAACAAACAACAAACAATCAAAAATCAAACAAACAAAACAACAACAAACAAACAAAACAAAACAACCTCTACTGTTAGTGATAAAAAATTAAAAAAAACATTAAAAAAACCAGTAGCTGGCAGGGAACTTTTAGGCCGCCTTGAATGCTGCGGTCGTCACAGTCAGCCTGTCTGCACACACAACTCCTTCCAGCTGATTACGTTCTGCTATTGTTTTTACAACAACAACAACAAAGCAACTTCAAAACAAAACAAAACAAAACAAAAAGGAGTTCTTTAGCTGGTCTGGTCTGTAGAATGGAATGATAAACCCCTTGCTGTTGCTGAGAGTTATTCGTCCCACTATATTGTCAATATGCATGGTCTGTAATTATTCAGTAGTTTATATGAATTAGGTCGGGATCTTCTGCTGGTCTTGCTTGCAGGTGTCAAAAACTTTCCTGGTGGTAGGGTTGGTATTTGGTTGTCAACAATCCTATACATTGTAGTGAGGCGAATGATTTCACGTCGATCCTCTAAAGTAGCAATTTCTGAATTTGTAGCATTTGCGCCACGCAGCCTGGTTCGCTTGATCTATAATCCTTGGTAATGAATCTGGCGTTGGACCATCTCGAGCCTTTCAATATCCTTTTTGTGATGAGGGTCCCATACTGCTGCCCCGTACTGCAGCGTGGAACGGACAAGTGAGATGTATGCCATCTGGCGACTTTCTGGAGAGTATTTCCTCATGCATGTTTCAACTAGGAAAGCTGATTCACGTTTCAGTTTCAGTAGCTCAAGGAGGCGTCACTTCGTTCGGACAAATCCATATACGCTACACCACATCTGCCCAGCAGATGCCTGACCAGCAGCGTAACCCAACGCACTTAGTCAGGCCTTGAGAAAAAAAAAATTATTATTATTTTTATTTTATTATTATTTTTCTTTATTTTTCAAATTTATTTATTTATTTATTTGTTGTTGTTTTTTTGTACGCTTATAGTTGACTTCATCAAGTTTTTGCGCCTTATACATATTATTCAGAAATAATTATTATTATTAGTTCTTTTTTATGTATTTATCTATTATTTATTTATTTATCTTTTTTTTTCTTTCTTTTCTTTTTTTTTTTTTTTAAGAAAGCTGAGTGAGCAGTTGGCTCTTTCACAGATGTTTGATATGTGGCCGGTCCATTTCAAGTCGTTTGAGATCTGAACTCCGAAGTAGGGGTTTTGTTGTACTTGTTTTAATACCGACCGCTCCATTTAGTCGACAGAAGTCAGTAGGGTAATTTACGTTTGCTGGATAGGATATAGCATTTCTGCGCGCATTGAATCGCATTCCCCAGTCTTCCGCCCGGCATAGGCTACTTCTAGACTGTCCAGGTCTTTCTGTAGGGTGATATGGTCTTGGAATGAATCAATTTTCCCGGTACAGAAGGCAGTCATCCGCAAAAATTCGTACTGTAGATTTTGCGGATTGTGGCAAGTTGTTGATGTAGCACAGAAAGAGTAAGGAATCCGGGACTGTACCTCAGGGGACACCTGATAGCACATCTGTCTTCCTGATTTCTCTCCCTCGAGGAGCACTCACTTTTTCCGTCGGATCGGGAAGTTCTTCGTCCATTTATGGATGGGTCCTCCGATCCCGTAGTGATTGAGCTTGTGCAGTAACCTGTCGTGTGGTACAGTGTCGAAGGCCTTATTGAAGTCCAATATTACCACGTCTGTTTGGATATCCTCATCATGTGATTTGAAGAAGTAATGCTCGGTAGTAAGCAACTGGGTTTCGCACGAGTAGCCTCTCCTAAATCCGTGGTTTCTTTCTGTCAGGATGTTGTATTTTTCGAGGTGCATATGGAGGTGGTAGCAGATAACTTATGATACGTTCCAGCAGCTTACAAGCTACCGAGGTTAAGGATACTGGTCGGTAGTATTCTGCCGCTCTATTCCTGTCGCTTTCTTGTACACACCTGAGATGTTTGCTGACAGCCAGTCTATGAGGACTCCAGAGATTATCGACTTTTAGTTGAACATGATGATGAGTGTCCGCACAAGTTTTCAGAACTCTGGATCCCCGTCTGCGCAGGCATTGAAGGGGTTTGAATTATTGAGGAGTTTGACCATTCCTTCTGTTGTGATATCGAGGTCGTCAATGCTGGGCTGGGCTGGACCCTCCATCGGCCGGGGGAGGTGGTTTTCCATCATCACGGATCAGCTCACTGTCTTATCTGAGCATGTCCTTGCTTATTCCACTTCCCTCATTGAAGAAAATTCATTCATTCATCTCAGGCTTTCTGTGTGTCACATACACACGCGCGCAGTTTTGCACACACACACACACACACACACACACACACACGCACGCACGCACGCACGCACACACACACACACAAACCAAACAAGATATTGTGCATTATGTTTCGCCCCTTTATTATATATATATATATATATATATAGATAGATAGATAGATAGATAGATAGATAGACAGATAGATATATATATATGTGTGTGTGTGTGTGTGTGTGTGTGTGTGTTGTTGTTGTTGTTTCAGTCTGAAATTGCCTGGCCCATTGCACTTCACAACATGTAAGTTACAATGGTTTTGTGTAACCAGCGCTACTGATTCAGTTCTTTGTGCAAGTTCTGATTTCATCGTTTGCCGCGGCAATGTTCATCTGGTGTCGGATGTTACAGGAACGTAGTGACTCTTTTGTGGGAGTTTAAAACCACATTCGCGGTTATTTTGCTGGAGTATTAGGAGAGACCCCCAAAATGCTTTTGGCCTGGTCGATTTCTGAAAAATCAATAAGTCAAGTGACCTGTTTGCCGTCAAAAAGATGTGTCATTTCAAATTTGTATGCATCAATTACAGATGACCGACTCCTAACCTAAAGCCCATGTCTGTGTGTGCATACAATGCGCTCAATGTTCACAACATCCACGTTCTCTCGCGCGCTCTCTCCGTTTCCCTTTCACTCTCTCTGGGGTGACTGTGGAGAACCGAGTGTAAAAAAAAAAGAAAAGAAAAGAAAAAGAAAAAAAAAAAAAAAAAAAGAAAAACCCACACCTGCAGTACTTAAGCCTTTGTGTTATTCTCGATAGTAAAGTAGTATGTATTGTCTTCTCTCTGTCTCTGTCATTCTCTGTCTCTGTCTAGTTTGTTAGATATCGTTCACATTCCCATTCACGAGGGGCTGAGGCCTAATGTGAATAAACCATCTTCACGGTCTGTCTCTCTGCTGTCACAATTACACACACATATACACGCCGCACGCGCGCGCGTCAGTGCTGTGAATAAACCATCTTCGGTCTTCAGTCTGTCTCTCTGCTGTCACAATTACACACACATATACACGCCGCACGCGCGCGCGTGCCTGCGCACATTGGCTACTTAATTGTCACTCACACAGCCACAACAATGTGTGTGTGTGTGTGTGTGTGTGTGTGTGTGTGTGTGTGTGTGTGTGTGACAATAACAAGACAAACCGGACCCACTACCATAACACCTTTAAAATGCTAACACGGCAGTTGATCGATTCTTCACGCCAGGAACACTAGTTTTGTGTCAATCAATGGTCACGCACCACTCACGCCGGACTGCCACATGTTGTCGGGTGTGAACCTCCGTCGCACACTCACTGTACTCTTGTTAAGTACAGTTCATGTCTCGACGGAGCCATAGCGGAGGACGTACAACATACAATTTTAGTCCCCGCCATGAGCAATGGCGTATCTTTATACTGCCAAGAAAATAACAGTGTACTCTATATAGGTCTCACAAGCTGGAGCGAAATTATATGGGTGTTTCAGACATAGCCTACTTTACTTGACTGTCAAAACCAGCAGATAATCATATAAAAAAAACTTCATAACTCTGTCCAGGTTAGGCTATTGTTTGATCAAACGTGCTGAGCACATACGCTTTTTGTAGATCACTCAATTTCATGGGGATTTTACTGACCAGGAAGGAATAACAATGACTATGTCGAACAACGTAAGCCAGTCCTGTTACCTTACTCTATAGGTACAGGTACAGGTAGGTACAGTACAGTTACAGTATTTGGGGCAAGAATTAAGCCTCTCGGTCTTTCCACGCCCCTTCTTGGTATAGTCGTTTGGTTTTAGGGTTTGCATTTGCATGCTAATTTGCATGCATAATCATAGTCTGTCGGGTGACAAATGGTAATACTTACCTGGAAGGTGCGGGGTTAGGGTGGGGGTAATGGGGGTGGGGAGTATCAGTTCTTATAGTGGTTTTCCTGTGTGTTTATGCAAGAAATCATAACTTACCTGTCTGCCAAGTTTAAAATACGGTAAAAGTGCAGAGGGAGGGCAAATACAGGCCTTTTTTTTTTAATATTCTTTGGACCCTATGTCTTTTAGTGATAGGCAAAAAGGTGCTTGAAACAGCATTGTATCCACATATTTCATCATACGGCCAATCTTCATGTCAACGTAAAGGAATTAGAGTGGACTATTTCCATAAATGTCGTTACAATTGGATTAGTGTCATAACAGCTTGTCATACTGCCAAATACTTCTGGTATGTTGAAAATGCTCAAACGCCAGCAACCTCGTTACCAATATGAAGGATTTCTTTATGAGCGTGGAGTAACTACTGAAATACTAAGGTACTGTACAACACTTAATTACTATACTCATAACTGAGACCTACACACATGCCGAACCGTTGAAAGCGCCTCAGTTCGTTGCTACTGCATCAGAGAGAAAGAGCAGCCCTCACTCTCCATTGTGTGATCATCCTGGGACACAAAGAAGCTTCAGTGCGTTCGTGGCAACATACTGTGGCGTCTCTTTTGTCAGAAGAACAAAGACTCATGGCTCTGTAAAGGACTTTCTGGAACTGTTCTACCTGGAAAGGAAACTGACACTAAAAAGAACTACAGAATCACTGCCTCCATTTCGTAAGACGTGTTATGTTGTTACACATGGAAAATGCCAAATCACATTGTTTTGGGCACTGGAGTGTTCCATCTTGAAAGAAGCGCTGAACATTTTGAATCACTTTGCCCACTGTATGCATTACAGTTGTGTCCTTGAACTTGAAAGTGCAGTCTGCTTCAAGCGTCTCCAAAGTAGCAGCCTGCTACCACAAACCACCTCTCCTGGATAATACGATTCTTCATTTCTGCTGAGACAATGCTGGTTTACGTGTGAAGCAAAATTAGGATCTGACACAACACATTCACCCCACGGAATTGCCGTTTAATTAAAAGCGAAACTCTGAAAATCAGGCCGAGACACCGGTGCTCAGTGACACACATCATCCATCCACATACCCACCTCGCCTTCAGTATCAGCCCCCAGTTCAGAGCTCTAGCCATGTTTCCAAAACGATAAGGTGGAGCCTGTACTCAACACCATTGACATTCGTTCGCTCGTTTTTTTAGTTTAACGTCTTTTCACTATAATTATGTGATATTAGACGAGGGTTGGGAAAAAAATCGAGGGAGGGAAAAGAAATTACTGTGTACGCATGGAAGCATGTGAATGTGTGTGTGCGCGGGTGTGTGTGTGTGTGTGTGTGTGTGTGTGTGTGTTACATATAGAAAATGACTGATTGAAGTTTCGTGCCTCCATTCAAGTGACTGCTGATGAGGCTGCTGCGTCCAGCTTTATTTGGATGCTGACCAGGTAGGTGTACAGGCTTTCTAAAGAACAAAGCATTCCAGGCTCAGCATGCTGGGTGTCACTCACTGAAACAAATCCAGTCAATGTGCGGGAGGAGTCAACACTTGACTGTATGCACCCTTCGTCTTGCCACAGACTGTGTAACTATGCGGCACATCCTGCAGGTGTCACTGGACGAAACTGGAAAACCGTGTCAGGAGCATGCTTTTGTGACGTTTGACATTGCAGTTGCAAAGAAAGTACTGATGATCGTTTGGCGAAATAAACAGTCCCGGAAGAATCTTGTTCATCTTGGTGTGTTTCACTTCACTTATTCTTTCCCTGGTTCATTTGGAAAACTGACTATAGAAAAGGCTTTAGCAACATCATCATTCAGTCGGGAATTTGCGCTGGTGGCTCCATTGAAGCCGTTGTGGTCGGGAAACACATTAACAGTGCGATCAAAGCCCCCATTACAGTGTCAAAGCTCTGGAGAGACATGTTATGGGACAGAAGACTCACATGGTGCAAGGGGTGCAAGTGAACATCTTGAAGTTCCCAACAAACGGAACCTAATTTTTTTTTTAAAACTCCTAGGCGATTCTTTCTACAACTCGAGAGGGATGACCAGAGTCTAAAATAACAAAACCAATAAACTTTAAACTGCCGGCTATTTGAGTTGGCTGCAAACTTTAGCAGCAACATACGATAGACTATGATGTCGGTGGGGGTTCTTTTTGTAACATTGTCTGGAATACGCAAACCATAACTGACGTTATATGAGACAGACAATTATGGACAGGTAGTCATGGACAGAAAAACTCACCATACTATGATTATTGTAAATATTTTGAAGAATCCTGTTGATTAAGTGGGGCACATGGTTACCTGAAACATGTTTGAGGGTGCTTTGTCTGCAAAATGAAACGTTGATATAAATCGTGGTGGCACGGAACTTGAAGCTTTGAGTCAGTAAAAGAAAGTCTGTATTTCTCAGGTATGTTTTATAGGTCATTTATAATAGTATAATGACGAGTAACATAACATAAAGCTTTACATGCATAATTTTTAGTCAAATAATGGAAATGGAAAAAGGCGGAGACGGAGTGAAATGTATTTCGGGGGTGGGGGGTGGAGCGGAAGGAGAGGCGGGGAAAGGGTGCGTTTAGTCGTGACACGGATCTCAAGACGGAAATGTCGTAACAGACGTACTGTAGGGTATAAAATTATGTTTAGAAATGCACGGCTGGGAATGAAAGGCAATTATATGTATAGACGGAGTGAACGTTCGCATAATTCATGTCGCCTCTCAGTCACTCCATGCGGCTCTCAAGCATTGTTCGTGCTCAGTGGCGCATGTACAGGCCTGTGTGTGTGTGTGTGTGTGTGTGTGTTGTGTGTGTGTGTGTGTGTGTGTGTGTGTGTGTGTGCTTCTCTCTATCCGTATCACACACACACACATACTATATATATATATATATATATCTCACTGGTGTTTTAGAATGGGTGGGCATTGCGGCTACAGTCTGACGTGTCTATAAATCGACAATTGACATGTTGGACAATCGAGCTTAACTCCACTGACTGTTGTCTGTTTTGGAAAGTGTTCGACACATAAATTGAGCCCATAGACCTTACTCACATATGCAGCGGAAGTTCGGGGATTAAAAGCAAAATCAAAAATGGAATTAAAGGTTTCTTAAATATGCTGATTCATTCACTCAACACAGTGTTATATGGGGAAACAGGTAGATATCTTTTGTACATATAAGAAATACATCTGTGAAATGCATTAGATATTGGCCAAAATTATTGAAACTTCCACAGTCACGTTTGTGTCGACAGCTTATGACATGTTGTTATAAATGGAATTAGATAAAGAAAACTGGGCTCTTGACATTGAGTTATGGACGATTGTGGTGTATTTATTTTTGCTTATTTGGCCTAATTTGGCTCCCCGGTCGTTCTTTTTCTTTCATTTTTTTAACGTCTTTTTAACATATAAATTAGAATCGTCTGTGATTGTCACAATAAGCCTGTAAAATGCGTTTAACCCGGGTTCTCAGTGAGAACATTATACCGTATCATCTTCCACCGACCCATACCCCCACTGTTACACCATCGATCTCTCCACCCGCACTTCAGCTCCTCACGTTCGTCAGGACCCGTCTGCAGCATAGATATCGCTAAACCAGCAACCATTCACACTTCTCCATAGCAACCCTCCACACTACCCTCCACACTTTTCCACAGCAACCCTCCACACTTTTCCATAGCAACCCTCCACACTTCTAGATTGCAACCCTCCACACTTCTAGATAGCAACCCTCCACACCTCTCCATAGCAACCCCTCCACACTTCTCCATAGCAACCCTCCACACTTCTCCATAGCAACCCTCCACACTTCTCCATAGCAACCCTCCACACTTCTCCATGGCAACTGTCCCACTTCTCCATAGCAACCCTCCACACTTCTCCAAAGCAACTCTCCACACTTCTCCATAGCAACCCTCCACACTTCTCCATGGCAACTGTCCCACTTCTCCATAGCAACCCTCCACACTTCTCCATAGCAACCCTCCACACTTCTCCAAAGCAACTCTCCACACTTCTCCGTAGCAACTGTCTACACTTCTCCATAGCAACTGTCCCACTTCTCCGTAGCAACTCTCCAACTTCTCCATAGCAACTCTCCACCTTCTCCGTAGCAACTCTCCGCACTTCTCTGTAGCAACTCTCCAACTTCTCAGATTTCTGCAGACACTTTATTGATGCAAGCTGGTGCATGGTGACTGGATTGGTGTGGATCAGGTATTAAGAGCATCTGTCATACAAGAGATAGTGCAAAGAGAGAATGTTGCCCGACCAAGAAGCGAAATTCTTGGATTCCATTTGAATAAAAATTTGTTCCCCTGTCCATCCCCGAAAACGGAGTATGTCTGCCTAGATGGTGGGGTAAAAACAGTCATACACGTAAAAGCCCACTCGCGTACATACGAGTGAACGTGAGAGTTGCAGCCCATGAACGAAAAAGAGAAGAAGTTGTTCCCCTGTCTCCACCCCTACCCCCCATCTCCACATGAAATGACTAAACAAGGTCCCATGAGCTGCATGTGCTTAGCGCACGTAAAACAAACTCAAGTGAACAACAGAGTCGTCCATGGCAAAATTTTGAATGTGATCCACTATGATTGCCAAACAAATATGTGAATGTGGACAGACTTGAAAAGGAGAAGAAAAGGGGTGACGCTGCAATATGGCAACACATTCTTTCCAAAGTTGAAAGCAGCCTGAATTTCACACAAAGCAGTTGACCAACACGTTATTTAGTGAGCCCAAAAGAGAACTACTGAATGTATCCCATGGAAATGTAGTATGCTACCGCCTTTCTTTTGGAAGTGTCAACTTACATCAACATGATCAACACAAGCACCTAAGGGTCATTCTGCAGAGTAATTGTCAGTGGGGTGACCACACAAAAAGCTGAGTTACTGATCAACTGTCTTAGTTTATGCAAGCTGACCAGAGGGGCTCTGGAAACGATGTATAGATCCTTCATCGTCCTGATCTTTGACCATGCTGATATAATCTGGGACACCCTAAGTGTCAACGAAATGCTAGAGTCGTTGAGTTGGCCCTCTCTGGAGAAGCGACACATGACCTCCAGGCTCTTGATGCCATACAAAATATACACTAATCAAGCTCACTGTCCAAACCTCAAAAGGAAACTTAGCCCACTGCCGGCTTGCCAATGTTGAGGACACAGCCAACAGTTTTCCATCATCACCACCAGAACACAGTACAGAGGCTCTTCATTTTTACCTAGAACCATCATAGACTGGAACTGCCTGCCCCAAGTACCTGTGGAGGCCAAAACGCTTGACACTTTTGTGTCAAGGGTCTCTAAGCAGTGAACAATACTTCCAGTGCCCCCCACGCCACTTCCTCCACCCCACCCCCACCTCTCCCACCCCGACCCCCTATCCCGTTACCTCCTGTCCCTCCTCACCCCCCAATTCCCCTGAACAGCAGTGGAATGATGCCACCTTCACCTCTACCTCTTCTTCACATCATCAAGGAACACCAACTACAAAACAGTAGTAGTGAACCCCCCCCACAGCAACCCTCCACACTTCACCCACACTGGGTGCCAGAATAATCAATTTACATGATTGTGGGCCCTTAACAACGAAGAAGAACAGCGCTGAGTACCAATGTAAAATGTTGGAAGACCTACAATTGGACTCTGCGTATTTTCACTTATATAGTAAGTCATGATATGTTGCTGGCAGTCAGGATTTTGTTAATAAAAGAAAGGTGTCACAGGCACAAAATAATAATATTCTTTAAAATCATCAATAATGTTTGCCCTCAATACCTTTCTAATTTATTACCCCCTCTCTTGTCAACAGTAAAATCAAACCACAGACGACCAAAATAACGAATCATCCCTCCACACCGCACTGACATCGCAGATCTTTTTTTCCCTTCAGCCACAGCTATCTAGAATACCCTTCCTCTTTCTGTTCAACAATCCCAGTCTCTCAATCAACATAAAGAGACCTTTCCTCTACAGACACTACAGTCCCACCATATTTGGGTAATAGGAAAGAATAAGTTATCCACTGTCGTCTGAGACTTTGTATGAGCGATTTAAATTTTGATCTGCTTAACAGACATAAAAAGAATGATCCATCCTGTGTTTGCAGCTTTCCTCGAGACACAGCTGAGCATTTTCTATTACACTTCCTGAACCACAACTTCCATAGGACAAACACTATCCATAATCAACCGCAAGAACATATCTGTAAATAACTTACTACATGTATTTGGTAACACCTCCTTCAGTTTGGAAACCAATATCAGCATCTTCAAAACTGTTCATAAATCTATTGCTCAAAGTGAACGATATGACCCTTACCTTAGACAATTCCCTTTATTGGATAAGTGGATGGACAAACGCGTATGTATGTAAACATAATTACAATCACATATATATCTGTATGCATTTAATTCAATTGTCTTTCACGTTAAGTGATATTAGGCCTGTATATACGTATGTGTGTACGTAAGCGCATGTACTTCAAAGGTCTTTCACATTAAGTGATGTTAGGCCTATATGTATGTATGTAAGTGCATGTGCCTGAAATAGTTATACTCTTTAACTGTCAATTCGCATCATGATTACATGGTTGTGCATTCTTCTTTTCTAAGTTCGGTCGGTCTTCACCACTTTATTGGCCAGGGTCGGTCAGACTGTCTTGCTGTTCTTGTGCCCATGCCTTGTTATTTCTCTTTCTCTATTGGGTTTTCTCTCCACCACAGGTTTATTCTTTTATTTTGCTTCACTTAATTCACATCTTAGTTTAGTTTTGTTTAAATTCATGTTTGCACATTTTCAAATTTCTAGCTGTTAAGACATCTGTGACATGCTTAGTATGTGCATGTATCAGGGCAGGACTTTACACAAGGTTTGCTTGTTGTCCTGTTCATCTAAAATTGTGTTGTATTGTGACATGTTCCAAATAAATAACTGTTTAAACCAACAAGTTATGCATGAGACAAACACTTGTACTTTGAATACTTCTGCCTTCAATCATCCTTAACTCTCTCCATACGAACGGCGAAAGAGACAACGTTAACAGCGTTTCACCCCAATTACCATCATCAAAATATTGCAAGCGGAAGGCTCTTATACTGAAGAGGTGAATGTTGACAAAGAATACCACAATTCTGACGACGGAAGCTAAAGGTTGGGTCATTCAGACACCCACTGGACATCCGAGGCCGTCTGTGTAGAGGAGAAGAAAGGACTGGCCGTACTGAGTGAGTTAATGCAATAGAGACAAGAACACATTCAGTGACTGGAGAGGAATTCACATTCAGTTTCTGTTTAGCGGTATTATTCCATGTAATTTAAAGTCCGGTTGGATGTTCACACGACACAGCATATCCCACTGCTATACTGACACTACGTCATGAAGGAAGAAAGGTGTTACCAGAAACTTCAGCTGACATATGACTCTTCTTCCTGATCCCTCAATTATACTGAATCCAGCATCGTAACAGGGTAACCTTTTTGTTTCACGTTAATTTTTCTTGTCTTGTTCAGCATCATTGACAACAACCAAGACAGAAACACTTTTTTTCTATATAG
This sequence comes from Babylonia areolata, assembly GCF_041734735.1. NCBI lineage: Eukaryota > Metazoa > Mollusca > Gastropoda > Neogastropoda > Buccinidae > Babylonia > Babylonia areolata. Next base: position 15,027,408 of record NC_134881.1, read on the forward strand.
TATTGTGTTTATTGAAGAAACTGCAGATTTCACCTTCCTGCATTAGACAGAGTGAAATATGGACTGTGCTGATGTTGGGTTTTTTTTGTTTTTTTTTCGTGAAAAATCTTTGTGCTATGGACTACTAAACTATATACATTCATTCTTTCAAGTGGATTACCCTGTTGTTTCAAGAAAGGCACTTTATACAAGTAATAAACAATAGTAAGGGTTCAAATTTTGTCGTTCAACTAACTTTTTTATGCTCAAACTAAAAACCCTGGAATAGGGAAGAATAATGATAACTATCACAGATAAAAAAAATTGTTCCAAAATGTTTATCTTTCAAAAATTCTTGTGGGTCACATATTCACCTTACCATAACATTTTTTTTTTTTTTTTTTCTAAATTGTCTATTCATTTTCTTTTTAGAAAGTATGAAATGAATCCAGATTTTTTGTACACACCCTGTGAAAATTCTCAGATTAATAGTGAAATTCCTAGGCAGGCTAATCGTTATTCAAACTTTAATCAAAGAGTTTATTGGTGAAGTCATTAACCCCTCCCTCTTGCTGCAAGAGAACTGCTTGTCATCAGGTCTGTAAGTCCAAAAGTCAACTGAATTAAACACTCTGCTATGATTGAAGTATCATATTCAAATACATTCATGACATAAAATGCTGATTACTTTCAGAATCACCTTTAAAAAATATTTTCAACTTCACAACAGAACATATACATAGCAAAATGTTACCAATAAAACAAAACAAAAATGATGTGTACAAAAGCTCAGATATTCATATACTCACACATATTCATATTTACACTAATATGCACATATACAAAAGCTCAGATATTCATATACTCACACATATTCATATTTACACTAATATGCACAGATGTATGTTGATTCTTACACTAATTTAAACACACATCCTGCCTTCCCTAAACGTTTAACCACCTCCCTAAAACCAGAGCTGTTCATGTGGAAACAAACGAAAGCAACATCTCAAGAGTTAAGCACAGGAATTGAATACCAAAGCATTGAATCACAAATATATGCATTTTCTTGCATAGTCAGAACAGATTTTTTTTTTCAGTTGATACAAACCATGTGGTTTGAGGGTTACATAAGCTGCTACCTTGTATTCTCTGTTGTTGGCGGATTATAAGACACTTGCTTCTTTTTCTCTGGCTCAGAACCTTGCAGCTAAAACATTAGTGACAGCTTACTTGTGTGAACTTATTGAACTTAACTGTCCCATGTGCTTGAACACCACTTAACAATTTGTATTTCTTTTTATTGCAACAGATTTTCTCTGCGTGAAATTCGGGCTGCTCTCCCCAGGGAGAGCACGTCGCTACACTACAGCACCACCCATTTTTTTTGCTGCGTGCAGTTTTATTTGTTTTTCCTATCGAAGTGGATTTTTTTTTTTTTTTACAGAATTTTGCCAGGAACAACCCTTTTGTTGCCGTGGGTTCTTTTACGTGCGCTAAGTGCATTGTTGCACTCGGGACTGCGGTTTATCGTCTCATCTGAATTACACCTCCTGTGCCAGAGCAGGTGCTGTAGTAGAATCAGGCACACATTGTATTTCTGATCCCGCCTCACCAATGGTCAGGGTTCCAGGTCCTGTTTCAGCTTGGTGTTGTGTCCTGGGGAAAGGCACTTTACGTCAATTTTTTTCACTTCACCAAGGTGTCAACCTTTTTTTTTGGCCTGAGCAGTGCCCAACCATTGTAGAATGACTTGAAACTGGTAATTTTTTTTAACCTTTCACTGACACATAGACAAGTTGAAAGGAGACAAACTTTCCTATGCTCTCACTCACTTTCTTTGCCAGTGTTCATCACACACACACACACACACACACAGAGTCTTGACTGAAAGATGCTACAACCAACTGACTTGAAACAACTGAAATGAAGCATTGGTCATTGCAGTAAACAATCCCTGAGAAACAGTTAGTGCAAAACACACAGCCAGGTTTTTATCACGACTTGCTGTGCTGCCCAGCCCATCAGATGCTATCAACCTGCCACAGACCGATGTTCAGTATCAGAACAAATGAGGCCTGTGTGTAGAGTCTGCAGTCTCCATTTGTCCTTCTCTTCCGGTCTCCAGTAACAGAAAGACTAGTACTTTGATGCCTGCGTATACCTTGTCATTTCTTTTTTATTCCTGGCCCATCATCAACCCGGTTTCTGTGGCAATGGCCCAACGCTGCTCATCCCAATTTCCCCACATATGCCACAGCGAGGTTCATCTGCCTAACTTCCAGCGTTGTCAGTCAACAGGGAACTATCAATGTCACGTCCCCAGGTCACTACACACCAACAGAGAATCTGCATTTCTGCTGAGCTATTCCATGACATGATTTCAAGACCAATAACACTAAATCGCCCCAACTGGTCTTTTAAAAAACACCCTCAACTAGTTGTTCATCTCTGGAAATGGAAACATGGTGGGGCTAATGGGGTTTTTGCAAAGGAAGGAAAGATGAGAAAATCTGTTGACGGTCTCCAGAGAAATAGCATCTTTCCTCTTTTTGACTTTGGCAAGTTACTTTCATTCACCACCATGGTTAAGTGCAAATGCCAAAGGAAACAGCCGGCTTCATCAGCGTTTCTTTGTGTCTGTTTTGGTTTTCTTGACAACCTTCACTTTCACATCAGTGTCCTTCGATTTCTTTGCTGAAGATGAAGAACGTCTGTGACTGGTCGACTGACCCCCAGTCCCACGTCTGCCTGACCTCCTGGGGTCAAGGTCGCTGAGCTGATATCTGGCCAGTAGTGATTGCTGTCTCTCTTCCACCTCCTGACTCCGTCCCCAAAGCAACAGGTTTACACCTGCACACATCAGCATCAATAAACAATCCACACTTCATTGTAACAATGTTCCACCACTATCCCCACGTTAAGCATCTAATGGTTCCCAGTTTCATACCACAACAAACGCCATTGAAAGGTATCTAAAGGGCTCCTGTTTCACACAATAACAATGTAATATTTCCCTGATTCATTCTATAACAAAGCCAATGAAAGCTTAAGGATATATGATGGCTCCATGATAAATAGTATGGCAAACCTATTAAAATTATATCACTTTGATTCTTTTTTTTTTTTTTTAACTCAAAATACTCAGCTTATACATTGCCTAATCGCCTAATCAAATAATTTTGCTCGAAGTGCTTTACAATTACAATATTTCCAATCCTAAACAAATATCCATCAAGACATGGTTCAACGAAGGAAGAAACCTGGCAAATTATGTTAAGTCATTGCATCAAAAAGCAAATACTAAACTCAATGTCCAAAACTCAACATCCAAAACCAATTGCCCACATCACAACACCCAAACAATGCAAAACCCAAATACAACACAAAAACCAGTCCCACTCTCCCTCCCTCCCCTCCACACAACACCTCAACAACACACACTGAAAACAGAAACAAGCACACACCCACAATGTCGCAGGCAGCAGATCAATTAAAGGCAATCATATGGCAAGGAGTTCCACTGGACTTTGCAAGATTCCAAAAATATTTCAATCTACATGTATCTGACTGAAATCAATGCAGTCCAATTCCCTATCATGTTTCATCATGTGCAGCAAATCACCTTTGTCAGAAAACCGGAACAAACATTTATCATGGTGTTTAGCTTTGAAGAAAAACACAAATACTTGTTATGAGACAAACAGTTTCCATCTCTGATGCCTTAGACACATTCTTGGAATCCGATGGCAGGACAACATCCCAAACACTGAAGTGCTTGAGCGTGCAGGCTTGCCAGCTGTCTTCGCCCTTCTGAGTCAACGCCGTCTTTGCTGGCTCGATCATGTTCGTTGAATGGATGAAGGCCATATTCCTAAAGATCTGCTGTACGGCGAACTATCAGAGGGATCTTGGCCCCGAGGCCGTCTTGGACTAAGATTCAAAGACGCTTGCAAACAGGACCTGACAAGTACAGGTATTGATGTGCTGTCCTGGGAAAGCCTTGCGGACTCACGTGGACCCTGAAATCTGCTATTCAGAGAGGGATGAAACAAGCAGAGAGAAGTCGCACTGACTCGCTGAGGAGAAAAAGAGCCACACACAAGTCAAATTCTGTAAACAAGCAGCATCTGCCTATGTCTGTCCCACATGCAGCAGAGATCGCCACTCCAGCATCGGTCTACACAGCCACAGCAGGGAGTGCAATGCCCAGCAGTGATTACATTTCTGGTGCAGCCATTGTCTCTCGAAACGGAATGAGGCCGATGACAACCGAATGAAGTAAAAGAGACAGTGAGAAACAGGATGCATGTGGGATAACATTAGACAGAGAGAAAGAACGAGAAGAGGGTCAGGAGTGGAGTGGGGATGAAAGGGAATGTGAAGGCACAGTCAGATAATAAGAAAGACGGGGGAAAAACAACAAAGACACACAGATATATCATCATTGAGAGGATCTCAAAAGTTCTTACCCATTCCAGACACCAAGTAGTCTCCTCTGTCATTGAACTTGGTTAGCTGAAACATTAAATTACCATGCAATATAAATGAAATATTTGCACAAACCAACAACAGACACAAATACAGTGCTCAGGAGATATACATACAAAATTAGTCCACATACAGATCAGGGAAACTGAAAAGAATCATTCATCTACACACCAACACTTACACACCCACCCCCCACTCATTAAAACATATCAGAAATACACTTTAAAACACTTCACATTCTCATCTTCTCTGAACAGAACACTTTCTTGTCAACTAGCAAACCCAATTACTTTCACCATCTTCTATGTCTTTTTAGTTGTTTGTTGTTGTTGTTGTTGTTAAGAGGATATTGTCAGGAAAAGGCAAAAACAAAAGAAAAAGTTGGCCACAAAAAATCAACCCATACTGCACTTTCCATCCTCATCAGCACATCAAACAGATTTTTGATCATTCGCTCTTTACACCTTTTACGTTAGTGCTTGATTTCAATATCACAAACCTACCCTCAATAGTCACCGCATTTAATCTATTCCTTTGCATTGAACTCAGTGCTCTAATTGATTCTGAACTTGACACACAATGTTCAAAGTATTAGAAAACTCATTTTATTCAGCTCTGAATTAACAACACACAGAGTATCATATGTACACAAACAAAATAAAAACAAACAACAATGATGACAAACACATACATATTTTTGTAATACATGTTTGTAACTTGACAGATTATGACAGGATCAGAAAAGTGCAAAGTTAGAAGGGGTTAATATCTGGGTTTTTTTTTTTTTTTTTTAATAACAAAGTATTATTGAATTGTAAAGCACATCCTGGTCAATTTCGATAAACAACAAAGGTTCTTCAACAAACATATTCACTGACAGGAATTTCACTGGCAAGGCAAGGCAAGGCAAGGCAAGGCAGGGCAGGGCAGGGCAAGGCAAGGCAAGGCAAGGCAAGGCAAGGCAGGGCAAGGCAAGGCAAGGCAAGGCAAGGCAAAAAGTTTATTTCTTGTGCCCCCTGGGGGCATTGAAACGTTACACACATACATATTTTAGATATACCACACACACAATAAGAGTGATGTCAAACGAAGAAAGAGAAAAAACAAAAGACCAATAGGCACAGCCAATATACATTAACAAATAATTTATCCTCATCCATTAACCACAGATGTAGCTTTACCGAAAGGAACTACAAACAGAACAGACAAATGCTTTTAGCTTTAACAATATTCTTTTGTTTTTTTTTGGAAAACAATAAGTGGAATTAAAGAGAGTTTGGGCGGTTTCTATAATATTTAGGTAGGTACTTTTGTCTGTCACTTTCAAAGAAAGGACACACAAACAAATAGTGGGACTCATCAGCAATGTCGGTAGTGGCACATTTATCACAGATTCTTTCATTTCTTGGTAAATTGTTGAAGCATTGACTATTAAAAGGTAAAGCATTATTGGCTGTCCTAAACTTAACTAACTGGATAACACAGTTGTTTAATAGCAAAGTAAAATAAGCATCCTGACCAAAATTTGGCTTAAAATCTTGCAAAAACTGATCTTTTAAACAACATTCAACCTTCTCTTTGAACCAAGTGGGATGTACTTCAAGACTGTGCTGTTTAACCAAAACCTACTTAATCCAATTTCATTCAAGATGGTGTGAATATATTTAAGGTATTGGTTCTAGTGTATGTTTGTGATGTATAAATTGAAAAGACATTTGTAAACAATCGAAGATAGTCTTGACGCAAAAACCAAAATCTCATGCACATGCACAACGACAGATGTGCTGACTTGGTACCCCACAACAGCACAAGTCTGCCCACACAGCATCCCACACAGACTTACCGACACAATACCAGGGCTGGAGGGGTCGAACAACTGACACATCATCTTTCCTGTGTCAGCGTCAATCATGTCAATCGTACGACGTTCATTCTCTGTGTAGCCAGGGAAGTCCTTGCAGGGGTACCGACCAACCACAATCACGTCCTGCAGAGGGTGCCACGATGCCTGGATGAATCAAACACACAAAATAGGTTCAAACGGGTGCCACGATGCCTGGATGAATGACACACACAAAATAGGTTCAAACGGGTGCCACGATGCCTGTGGAGTCATGGCCTAGAGGTAACGCATCCGCCTAGGAAGCGAGAGAATCTGAGCGCGCTGGTTCGAATCATGGCTCAGCTGCCGATATTTTCTCCCCCTCCACTAGATCCTGAGTGGTGGTCTGGACGTTAGTCATTCGGATGAGACAATAAACCGAGGCCCCGTGTGCAGCATGCAATAAGCGCACGTAAAAGAACCCACAGCAACAAAAGGGTCGTTCCTGGCAAAATTCTGTAGAAAAATGCACAGGAAAAACAAATAAAACTGCACACAGGAAAAAATACAAAAAAATGGGTGGCGCTGTAGTATAGCGACGCGCTCTCCCTCGGGAGAGCAGCCCAAATTTCACACAGAGAAATCTGTTGTGATAAAACGAAATACAAATACAAAATCACACACACACAAAATAGGTTCAAACAAACTGATGAATCCCTCACCCTCACCACATAAACAACCTGAACTGGTGGTCTTCTGGACAGTGCACCCCTCTTGGCAGCAAGAACATTCTACGTCCATGCTTCAAGTCATCAATCTCCCCCATAAAAGTTTAACATTCTGGGTGCTAGACTTTTGAAAAAAAACTAGGTCCCATGTGCAGTGGGCACTTAGCACATGTGAAAGAACCCAGGCCAACACAAGAGCCCCCCCCCCCACCACCACTGCCCCCCCGTCTCCATTAACTGCCTGACCCCACCTTCTTCTTTAAATGGTTCATTTCTGGTATCCTCTTCTGCCACAATACCAGTTTACCAATCAGAATACCTGGTCATCAAAATGTTTGTACATCACTGCTCTTTGCTCTCCTTTCAGGAAAATCTGGTTCTTCGTCTCAGAATTTCTAACGTTTGCAATTCCTTACAGCATTATGAGTCCATTACTTTGTGCAAGTCAAACATAAGCCTCACTCTGGAGTCCACAACCGTATGTGAAGATCCCCTCACTTTACCTTGATGGGGCAATGAACCTGACACACAAGGCAAAGCCATGGTGATCATCTCACCTTGATGGAGTAATGTACCTTACACACAAGGCAAAGCCATGGTGATCATCTCACCTTGATGGGGCAATGGGCCCTGAGACACAAGGCAAAGCCATGGTGATCATCTCTCCTTGATAGGGCAATGTACCTTAGACACAAGGCAAAGCAATGGTGATCATCTCACCTTGATGGGGCAATGAACCTTACACACAAGGCAAAGCCATGGTGATCATCTCACCTTGATGGGGCAATGAGCCTGACACACAATGCAAAGCAATGGTGATCATCTCACCTTGATGGAGCAATGAACCCTGAGACACGATGCAAAACCATGGTGATCATCTCACCTTGATGGAGCTATGAACCTGACACACAAGGCAAAGCCATGGTGATCATCTCACCTTGATAGGGCAATGTACCTTAGACACAATGCAAAGCCATGGTGATCATCTCACCTTGATGGGGCAATGAACCCTGAGACACAAGGCAAAGCCATGGTGATCATCTCACCTTGATAGGGCAATGTACCTTAGACACAATGCAAAGCCATGGTGATCATCTCACCTTGATGGGGCAATGAACCCTGAGACACAAGGCAAAGCAATGGTGATCATCTCACCTTGATGGGGCAATGTACCTTACACACAAGGCAAAGCCATGGTGATCATCTCACCTTGATGGGGGTGATGTGCTGAAAGAAGCGGTGGGGGTGTTCCACCGTTCGCTCCAGGTGCCAACCAGACGTACAGTACACACGGATCTGGCTGTACTGGTCCGTGGTCAGCAGTCGACAGCCATCTGTCCGACTGAAGTAGGCTGCAAAGTGTAGTCAGCTTTTTGATTTCATATTTAAACATTTCAGTATTCAGAGTCATGCATTTCAGTTTCAGCAAAAAAACCCCGAACAATCTGATGGGGATGTGTGGATAATTACTGACGAGCAAACACCATGCACTATGGGCAGTTCCCAAACCCCTCTTTTACCTGTGTGTTACTGTTCAGTCACTGTATGCCATTCGACAAATCCTCTAAATTTCTGTAGAATCTGCATTTAAATCAACCGATGACCACAAAAATAAAATCTAAGAGATTCCCACATGGTAAAGTTGGGGTCTCATCCCTTCGAACACACAATGTGCTGCATTATTCTCTATGTACGCTTTTCTGTTTTACAGTTTGGTCCGTGTGTTCTTTGTGTTTTTCCAGGAAAACAGAAAGTCTTGCACATGGATATAAGATCCCATCAGTTCTAGTTGTGCAAATAAGTCTGGTCAGAAGACTCAAAGCTTGCACAGTGAAAAAACCAAGATTTCTACAGGAAAAAGAAATTTCTTCCTAAAAAAAAACCCCGTGGCAATACTCCCATGCCGCTCATTCTAGATTCCCCCATACACGGCCACACCCAGGTTCGTCCATCACAGTTCCAGCATCAGCAGTCTGCAGGGCACCATCGATGTTAGGTCGCCAGGAGGCCACACACCAGAGGAGACCCTGCACTGCTGCTGAGTCACTTCGGTGGTGTTCAGTGGTGCCTGTTCTGATTCAACGTACTGAGGACACCACCTACTAAGCCCCCTACTAACGACAATAATGGCTTAGTTGTGAAACCAGACTGAGTGAGCGTCCCTCCCAGAGATGAGACCGCCACCACGTCCCTCAAACAACAGCCCCCCATGAATCTGCTGACACTGAAGACACTGACAGGACTCACCCCAAGCACGGAAGTGGAAGGGTATCGAAACTGAGGTCACCATGAGAGCAGGGCATGAAAGGCCACAGACTTTAAAACCAAAACAATCTTACCATTGTATTGTACTCTTATTATTTTTTGTCACATCAGATTTCACTGTGCAAAATCTAGGCTGCTCTCCCTGAGGACAGCATGTAACCACAGTGCAAGGCCACACAACCAAAAATTACCTCATCTCTAATAATGTATGAAGTGCCATATTTGTAAAATGAGGAGTCTGAATCATACTCCCTGACTGGTGATTTATACTTACCATGTCAAACTAGGCCTGTTGGTTTGCTCTGTTTAGACAAATTTCGTAGCTTACTCAGTAATAAGACGCCAAGCCAAGTCTGCTCTGCTCTAGCCAATGAAACGCCATTCAGCTACAAGCAATGATTCAATATGTGGCCAGCAATAACGTCCAATGTAAACCAAGGCAGAGTCTGCAGGGACGGATGGGCAGGCATTTGAGTTCGACAAAAGTCAAGTATGTATCACCAAACAAGGAATTAAGTTCAAACTCCTCCTTTTGGTGTCATATAGTGTACCCTGTCAAACTGATCCAGAATCCAAAGCAAACAGAGGAGGGCATCGCATACTAGTTCAACAGTTTGTAACAGTAACAGCACTCTCAGCTGTGACGAAGGGAATCCCTTTGGTACCATCCGCCCCGGTCATATGGAAATCCCTCAGGTAAAAATTGATGAAGGGATTCTCTGACCACCAGAAGGCTGCCTCCAAAACATGCTGCAGAAGCAATGAGTGCTGAAATGCGGTCAAAGTGGCAATGGCCCACACCTCATGTGCTCTGGGATTCAAACATCTAAGATCTCTGTGAACCCCAGGAGAATGACTTGCAAAACACAGTGAGAAATGGGACCCACAGCAATGTCTTTCAAATAATTCTCATTACTGGAAATGAGAAGACATCTCTGAAGAGAAAATCTATTTAAGACCTTTCCCAGAAGTATTTAGGGTACCTAACTGGACAAAGAAGCCTATCCTCGTCTTCCCTTGATAAAATAAAATATCAGACAAGGGTCTGATCCTCAGCAATCCACAAAGACCATTATCTTGCTCCAATATCAGCCTGTAGCCAGGAAAAACAAGAAAGGCAGTCTTGAGGGAGAGTTAGTTGAAGTGGAGTTGCTATTCCCCAGGAATTTCCCTCCTCTCGCTGGGACAACCTGTGAAGTGGGGCCCGACACTGTTACCTCTTGGCCGCCTTCCTGTCTGTTTCTGTGGGTCAAGTGCCCCCTCTGCACTGTGGCTGCCTTCAAATCTACATCCCATCTGGCTCTCTACGATTGGCTTCAGATCCATTCTGTCTACGCATACCCAGACTCAAACACTCCACTGTCTGCCGCCGCTCTTTCTCTGTCTCTGGACGTTGCATTTGGAATGAGCTCCACCCCCTCCCCTCCCCTTCGCTTCGTCAGGTCTCCGCACTCAGCTCTTTCAAGTCTGGCCTTAAAACCCACCTCTTCCAAAGACAGCCTCCCTTCCCTGCCCCTTCGTTGTTTTCAGTTTTTCCAGTTTAAGAGTTGCGTGTGAATGACTGGTGTGAATTCACACAAGATTCAGCGTTATATAAATACGAAAGGAAATTTTCTCCCAAAAATTACGTTTAAGTAACATACTTACCATGACCCACTAGTGCAGACTTCGGCAGGGGTCTGATTCCTGTCCTGTGCAAACTACTACCCGCCTATGCAGAGAAAACGAAAGTAGCTATGGCCGATAACCTCCCAAAGTAGGTTACCTCCACTTATTATTATCATTATTCTTACATCCAAAGACATGTCCCTGTGGTTCAACCCGGCAGAAACCATGGGGTCTGGGCCTGTGTCAGGCTCCTGATAAAGTGCTTACCCAGCCTCACGGTTCTGACCATTGCAGGATGGCGTGCGAGGCACAGTGAACCGCACAAGTTTACCCAAGAGTGCTAGCCCTAAGAGAAAGGAAAGCGAGATTGACTCAGTGTGAGAAAACGATTCAGCGTTTCACTGGGTACAGCAAGGTGGACTTGGCTGGGCATCTTACCATACTGAGTCAGCCACAAAATGTAGCCAAACAAAGCAAACCAACAGACCTAATTTGCATCAGTTTGACACAGTACAGTATACGACACAAAAATATAACTTTTCATAGATGACAAAATAATCAAGAAAAAATATATTCTATCATCAATGACAACAGAATCAAGAAACAATCTTCATGTTGATCATAGGCATGTTTATAAATATCTGTGTAAAATGTTGTTGTTTTTTTTGTTTTTAACTCCCTGTTACCCGCCCCAGTCTTTCATGAGCCACCACCACTCTGAGGTAGACACATCCCTCACCATCATGTAAAAAAAAAAAAAAAAAAAAAAAAAAAAAAACCATAAAACTAAAAAAGAGTCTCTCACCTGAATTGACAGGTTTGTCATGTTCCAACACATGGAGGGCACTGCTGGGACCACTGACGCTGCGGAGGTCCCACACCTTCACGGTATGGTCGACGGATGCTGTGCAGAACAGCCAGTCCTCACGGGGAGAGAACTCAGCATGAGTCACCTTCTGCTTGTGCAGACGATGCGTCCACAGCTGCAAACGGCATGGTTTGTGGCGATTCAGGCAACGTTAACTTGAAAAGAGCTCACAATAACCATGCTTATCACGTATATATATGCTTAATAATTATAATCTATCTGAATATATACATGAAGACCAGTCGCCATGCCATGAAAAAGTGTTCAGCAGCACATGCTTTGAGGACTGGAAAATCAAGGGTTTAAATCAAGCAAGCATGACTAATACTATGATAAAATTTACATAGTATTCAAAACAGAACATCAACAGTCCAACTGATTATCTGATAAAAAAGGTCTCTTTTAATTGCCCCAACTTTTGGATGATTGTTTCTAAGAGGGGTGCTAGGTTCGTGTTCAACATTTGTTTTTCTACATTATTTTAAAGGTTCCTTTAAAAAAAAACAACTGTACTCTATAAATAAATACTTTTTCTTTTAATAAAAACAACACATAAATACAAAATAACTGAAATCATACAAAAAAGCATTGGATCAAGAATGAAGTACAGCTCGTAATTCACACAATGGTTCTACAAAATGCTACAAAATGTATCCTCTCATCTTCCTATCTCTCACAGCCTTTTGAAGACACACACCACAAACTTCTACCAGTTCTGGATTTCAGATTGTTTTATACATTTAGTCTCCCTGAATGGTTTAATTTCAGTATTTTTTCTTTGTTATATTCTGAACACATGCAAAACCCATGTGAACATAACAGGTCAGTGAAAAAAAATTAACCCTTTGAATACCTGGAAAATTAGATTAAGTGAAATCTTTTTTTTTTTTTTTTGCTGCCCCATCATCTGCACCATTTCAGTGGCATTTCTCCCACACAACTCATTTAGATTCCCCCATACACGGCCACACATGGGTTCATCCGTCACAGTTCCAGCGTCGGCAGTCCGCAGGGAACCATCGATGTTAGGTCACCAGGAGGCCACACACCAGAGGAGACCCTACACTGCTGCTGAGTCACTTCGGTGGTGTTCAGTGGTGCCTGTTCTGATTTAACACACTTAGGACACCACCTACTAAGCCCCCTACTAACGACAATAATGGCTTAGTCGCGGAGCCAGACTGAGTGAGCGTCCCTCCCAGAGTGGAGACCGCCACCATGTCCCTCAAACAAAAACCCCCCATGAATCTGCCGACACTGAAGGCACTGGCAGGTCTCACCTCAAGCACAAAATTGGAGGGTTATCGAAACTGAGGTCACCATGAGAGCAGGGCATGAAAGGCTGTTTTGTTTATACTGATGATGATGGAGGAAGAGGATGACGATGACGATGACGATGACGAAGTTGCTATGGAGGTCCATTTTGGTTTGGGACTGCGTGACAAGGCTGTACTCTATGCTTCCTGTCAAAATGATATCCCAGCATTAACCAGGCCCGGGAGATACAGACACTTTCAGTGTTGGTCAGGTAATTAGAGCAACACACCCAAAGACACATCCTTGAAGTGGATGACACCTGACTCTGTGGTCCCAGTCTCCCCGTTTAAGCCCACAGCACACTCAACTCTGGGTAGGAGCTGTCAGTCCGCGATGCTAACCACTTCGCCACGGCAGCTGGTGATTTAAGTGAAATCTATTTGACAGGTTTAAGCAGGTAAATATCTTAAAAATATTCAGTGCACTTTGTTATTGGAGAGAGACCCATAAAAGTATGTATTTTCTGAAAGATAAATGAATAAAGAATACAAAACACATGATGTTTTCTTATTTTATATATTTTGAATGGCATGCAGTTGTTTTGAAATCAGTGTTTTGGGTTTTTTTTTGGTCACATTTATAACTTGTTCATTACAAACATTAGTCAGGTAACTTGCAGAGTAATATATTTTCCGGACAAACGGATACCTGTATGCACAAATTATACTAGAACAACCACAATAAAAAGAAAAGAGACATATACACAATTGCAAAAATTATACTAGAACAACCAGAATAAAAAGAAAAGAGACATATACACAGTTTATTGTGACTACTCTAAGTGATAACATAGATGTGAGGCCACACCCCCTCGGCCTCCACCACCTTCCTCTTCCACCCCTGTAATCCGACACTTCGTCCAGTTCTGCTCAGCCCTCTCTGGCCCAGTGCCAAGAATGTCGCTCAAAGTGTGTACTGCAAATAATCTGATCGCGTTTCTGTCGTCTGCTCTGTACAGCCCGCGTCACTCACTGTGCGTTGTATCTTGGCCGGTCTCTTCATTGCTCCCTGTATTATCCATCGAATCGGCTGATAAAAATTCATCACTTTGAAATGCGAGCTGACACTTTGATTCTTTCTGAGCATCGACTAAAGAAAGAAATTTTGGTTGTTTTAGTGCACCATGATCACAACACTTGACCACTGTGTCCGACATTTTGCTGAGGGAGCAAGGAACCAGGCAAAACACTGGGCAGTAACCCAACCATATCATTCAAATAAAGGACTGCCTCATGGCACAGATGGGGTTTCTAGCTATCAACAGAATCTAGAATGATTCCCCAAGCTAAAGATACCAGTAGTTTTGTCAACGAACTCAGTACAAACCTGGGAAGAGTCAGAATATTTCGCTGACAAGTTTTCTCGTCATTATGGCTGTACACAGTTGAACTGACGAGTTATCTCATCATATAGGCAACCCAGGGGTTAATTCTTTTTTTTAATTTTTTTTTTTTAAAGACAACACTCTCATGGCACAATGAGATTTCCAGAATTTTCCCCCTGATTTTGTGAAGCTGCATTTGATTCCACAGTCAACAATGACAAATAAAAAATCCAGATTTCCCCCCCTGACCTTGAGTAACTGCCAACCATTCCAGAGAAGTACCTTTTTGCCTTCCAAAGATAACAGCGTCGTTTTGCCCACATTGTCTCCCGTCACCACCACCTTTCTGGGACCGCTCACATCAACACAGCAGTACCAGAAACTGAAACCAGCACATATATATATAAACCAGCATATATATATAAACAAGAGAGGCAAAGCATTCACCACTTGTAAATGATTCATGCTGAATTATGAAATAATAACATAAGACCTAATGATTCATCAAACTTCACCACAGGACACAAGTAATTATTTTTTGTCATTAATGTGACAATTTTTATCCACTTGACTTATGAAAGAATTGCTCTCATTAACATTTTACTTGCCAAAAAAAACAACAACACATTCCCACTGTCAGAATAAAACATTCTGAAAAAAACCCACCCATTAGATCCTTTTAAATTCACATTGACCAATAGGATCTTTTCCAATTTATATATTTCTCTGAGATTGTCTAGCAATCAATACAGAAGGCATCAAGCATAATTTTCCTTGGTTTCGAGAAAACATTAATTCTAAATAGTGGAAATGTTCATCCAGATGACTTTTTTGTGTGCTGTTTTGACTTTCACTGATGCGCTGTTTCTTCATACAGGTGATGACCAGACAGGTTTGATCAATGTCTATCAGCTTGTCCACTTTCATTTCTCTACCTCTTATGGTTGCTGAGAAAATGCAAAAGGCTACCACACACATATATACACACATACAGCTCAAATTGGGTTCTTGTGAGTCAGAAAAGCAAAATGCACAAACTTAGTTTCCTTGGACTACTGAACGACGGTTATTTTTTACAATCAAGCAGAATTCTAAAGTACGAAATAAAAATCTCTTAAGAACAGCAAACTGTCAGCATGACCTGTGCCCACCTACTTAAATGCACACACTCACACACACACACACCATCAGAACAAATTCAACGTCTGAATCGCATTTACAAACTGCTCATCAAAATCAATCAAATCAAATAATGGTGATATAAACTATATTGAGTGAATTATCATGCACACTGGAAACCGAGGATATTACACTACACTCTCCATTTCACATACACAGACAGACACAAACAAGCACATACACACACTGGCAAACATACACACCCACTCACTCCCATGTCAAAGTGTTGAGAAAGTTCTGAGAAGAGCAACAGGTAAGGTCATGAAGTGTCAAACGACCATCCAGCGACGATGTGAATATACGCTGACTGTCGAAGGGATGAACTTTGATGCCTGATATATTGCCACCAGGTCCTCTCTGGTCAAAACACAAGGGGGTGAGACGGAGGTAGAGAGGGTCAGGGATTGGTGAACGGTGAAAATGGAAGGAGGAAGAATGTTTAACTGGAGGGATAGGTCGGGGATGTCAGGTGGAAAATGGGGTGAATCTTGTTTGCTTGCATCTGTTCTAGTTGGATTTTATTTTGTTGCGCTTTTCTTCATTTTGTTTCCAAGTCCCTCTGGCAAATTTTCTTTCTTCCATGCAAAATTCAACAAAGAAGGGGAAATTTTCAGCAGAACCTCTACTCACTTCTAAAATAACAAAACTGCAAAATCTTATATGATCAAAACCTCAATGTTTTAATGAAGACACATTCGACAAATGTGGCGACAAAGCCAGCAGAGGCAAGGGGAAAGCAGGGGTCAGAATGAGGATTTTGTC
>NC_134881.1:15048750-15086250 GCF_041734735.1 Babylonia areolata
AGACATTCATTTAAAAGTATTGCGTGCATTCACTTAGAATGGCGTGATTAATAATTAATATGCTGAAAGACATTAAAGTTAAGATTGCACATCTTTATTGTGCATTCATTCTCTATGCTGTCAGATTTTCAGCTCGATACTAATAAAATAGCTTATAAGAAAATAAATCAATTTTCACATTTCCAGCTTAATACTCATAAAAGTACTTATTCAGAAAATAAATCAAAGTACAACCTCTTATGCATACACTTTTGCATATATTCACACACACACACACACACACACACACACACACACACACATCTGGCTCTTAAAAATTTATAAGATGAATTGAACATGGGATAAAGGTCTTCTGTGTTCTGGATTTTGATTTTAAGTTCTAGACTGTCATCCTGATGACAGTGCCTCATAATGCTTAGCTAAAACATGACTGTCATCAGATGCTATCTGCAGGGATCAGGTTCGACATCGGTCATCGGTCATTGACGCATTTAATTTTGAAATGACCTATTGTTTTTCAAGTTGCCAGGTCACATGACTTATTGTTTTTATGACCAGTCGGTCAACCAAAGTAACCATCTCTCTCTCTCTCTCTCTTTAACGATCGCGATCGCTTTGTCGTCTGCTCCTACAGGAAATGACTATAAACTGGTTTATTAAAATACGGATCCGTGATGAAACGAAATCCGAAATGAATCTTTATCGCTGCCTTTCGCGAGCTTCGGCGAGAAGAATTGGCGTTCCCACTTTTGCATTAACCGAGTGCAGTTCCGGGAAAACTGAAAGTAGACTTCTGATATTTGACCTATTGATTTTCAAAATGACCTATTGATTTTATGTTCTTCCGGTCATATGACCTATTGTCTATTGAACCCAACCTGATCTCTGTATCTGCCTGTTTTTCTGAAGCACTCATATCTCACACAGCTCTAACCTGCTTCAACTTGTCTCTCTCTACAAATACAATACACCTATCACATCATTCAAAACTTGCCTACTCTTTATTCTCAAGCTTCCATACCAGCACAAAAACGAAAGTGTGAGTACAGACTTGAAGCAAAACCGTTAAAAAAAAAGGGGGAAATGACATTTCAAGAGGTTCAGGGAACAAGAGTACAATACTGTGCGCATATAAGGAACCCTGTGCCTGTGTCCTCAAACTACTTCAGTGACAGTTAGTGAGTTACGCCCTGTAGTTACTAACTACACCAATATCAAGGAACTATATGCCTGTGTCCTCAAACCACTTCAGTGACAGTTACACCCTATGGTCACATACTACATCAATATCAAAATATGCAATAGTTTTTTCCCATACTTGTATACCTTCTAGTAACAGTGGAATTCAAAGTTATATATTTCAGGAGGTTCAGGTATACAAACACTGAAATAACTACCTTCAGTTCCATGCTCACAATCTCTTTCTGAAGAATCATCTGTTCTGGTCCGTTTCCCTTCTGCTACATCCTTGCCAGATTCCTCCAACATCCGTTTCTTCAGTTTACTGGCAAGAGACTGGCTCTTCATGGCAGAAGGATGTGTGTGCGATTGTGAATCACTTGTGATGTTGGGGATTTCTTTCGTTGTCCTGACACTGCGACTGTTTCTTTTCTGAGAAGAACTGCTGGAAGGCATCGTGTGGTTGATGGTCTGAAAGTAGTCGTTATAATAATGCCGTCATGAGTATAAATAATCTAAAACAATCTGCACTCATCATAAGAAGACTACTGATGTTCTGGAAAAAAAAAGAAAAAAAAGAACCAAGATAACAACAAAACCAGGAAGACAAAACCAGACCTAGACATACAACTGCTTGAACTATTCCCTAAGTGTATACCTTTCAAATTTATAGATTGTTTCTTTACTTGTTGACTTCAATTGTACAGTGATTATTCATACTAATATCTCTGATTCTGTCAGATCGAGTAGATCTAAGCTGAGGCTATAAAAATGGCAGGTTTCTTGAAGCAGATGCATGGTAGTATACCAGTATCTACATTCTTTTCTAAGAAACAGGTTGGAGTTGGATTTAGCAGCACCTTCGTCTGAAAAAAAAAAAGAAAAAGAAAAAAGGACAACATCAAAACCTAAAAACACTTCAATCTTCTTTTCTACGCCTTCTTCATAGACATTATACAAAGGATTCATTTATCAAGTTCTTGTTGACACAAATCATATGGTCAATAAATCAGCTTAGGGCCTTCTAAATATCTCCATCGATAATGGTGTGAACTCAGTGATTTATCTTCATCATTTTGACGATTTCGACCTTCGTCAATAATTGTATGAATTTCTTGCTTTTGTTTCATAATTTTGCTGTTTGCAAATGATTTGGTTTTCGAGACCGCCCCACTTAATCCGCTGATACTTTCAGGAGAGGGAGAAATGTGAAGGCGTTTAAAAAAACAAACATGAAGAGCTTCATTCTTGACTATAAAAAAAAAAAAAAAAAAAAAATCATAACCATGCCATTGGAAAGATTTGCCCACTTTGTACTCACCAAATTGTTATTTGGTGGTGTTTATCTTTAACTATTGCCCCATACGCCAGCCACGCATGCTGCAAAGTATATAGTTAATATCCACACAATGACGAACAGGCCTTTTAACGGGACCTCAAACGTCGTACAAGTCAAGTCATAATATCAACTGGACTGTTCGTGCTGCGAAGGTACACGAGCATCAGTCCTGCTGTCACTGTGTCATATCATTGCAGCAGATTGCAACAACAGAAAGTGCAATGACAGCAAAAATGTTGATGATGACAGTATCAGAAATAACGTTTGGAAAGGGTGTCTCCAACAAACCTGTCGACTTTATTTTAAGGTGATCTGAACAGAAATTCGTTTACATCTAACAGCCTGGTGCAGCTTCGTTGGTTACACAACTTTCCCGCGGAGGAAATCAATTGTGTCTTTTTACCAGACATTGTCGAAGTTATTTCATACTACATCAATCAAGTCAGCCTTTTGCCCGAACATTAGCATGTTTTGTACTTAACTGTTTATACGAGCGTTTATACGAGTGCGCATTTACTTATGATATGGATATATTCCAGTGGATAAACTCACTGGAAGCCATAATCCTTCCAATGTTTATCTTTTTTTCTTTTTCTGAATTCCATGATTATTATTATTATTATTACTATCAATATCTGTTACTGCCTTGATTTACCGGCTTATTTATTATTGTGACCTACTTGTTTATGTTGAAGGTCGTTTTACATGTTTTTAGTAAAATAACGAGTGTGAAATGGAAACTGGTGGCGGGCGCATGGATATTTGATGCAGCTGAGATTGTGTGCTTCTGAGTGTATACAAATCAGTATGTCTTTAATTGTACTGTATAGAATTTAACTGTGTGCCACCACACCAAGCACCTCCTTTTAAGGACAATAAATTATCTTATGATCTTGTGATATTAAAGGCTTGGAAGTTTCAAACTACTGAGTACGAAGGGGCCTAGTCTCTCTTAAAGCAACCTCCTAAAATTAGAAAGAGTACAAAATGAAGCTATGAGGCTGATCCTTGGAACAACAAAAGACACGCCCACAGAAACCATGCGATACCTGCTTGACCTTCCTTCAGTGCAGGCCAGAAACAAGTTAGAACAGGTCAAGACCTACTTCAAAGCATTAGAAAACCCTCAAAACCCACTGCATGACGCAGTCAAAGAACCAAAAGGCAGCCGTCTAGGACGAGGAAGATCATGGATGGGACAAGCAGAAGATACAATCCAGCTAGTATGCCGACTACAAGACCTGAAAGAAACAAAAGAATGGGAGAAAAACCCCAAAAACCTCAACCATCTATTCAACACAGTCATTTCACCCACTCTAGGAAGACATTGTCGGGAATGGCCAGAGGGCAAAACTGATGCGGAAGTGAAGCTACTCATAGAAGAAAACAGTAAAGAAGAGGACATCATCATATACACAGATGGCTCAGTCACCAAAGACCAGTCTGGCTGGGGATTCACTGCGAAACAAAATGGAAAAACAATTTGGGAAGAGAATGCTGCCTACAAAGTCACAACCTCCAGCCTAACGATGGAAGTTGAAGCTGAGACACATGCCCTCCAGTGGCTATCGTCCATCCATACGCCCGGAAACTAACATGCCATGATTCTAACCGACTCAATGAACCTCATACAGAAAATTGAAAACGGAATGGGAAGCCCAGAGTGGCATAAGGCAATGCGCAACTTTCAGATTAAAAAACTCACATGGTCATACTGCCCGGGACATGCAGGTGTTAAGGGAAATGAGCGAGCTGACAGACTTGCTGGTAACGCAACACCAACGAGCGGCCTACATCTAGGAAATTCGGAAATCCTCAGAAAAGTCAAAGAATACCAAAAAGAACAGGTACAAGGCCATCACACCATCGATCGCCTCAAAGAAATAAAAGCAGAGAGAGGGAGCGGCCGCAAGTCTAACATGAAAGGTAGAGCACGATGCTTTGCAAATCAAACAAATATCGGCATCATTTCCAAACCAACATTGCGCAAATTTCTTCAAAACGGAACAGAGTCTCTGTGGGCCTTTCCAAATACAATAGACTGAGCAACACACTAGACGCCACGTTCTTGGCATCAGAGATCTTTTCCCATCCCTCTTGCGGCCAGTCAGTGGCAGCCTCTGTGCGTGTGTGTGTTTGTGTGGATGTGTGGGTCTGTGCTTTTGAGTGCGTTTATGAATGCGCGAGAGTGTAAGTGTACACAAGTGTCAGGAGAGATCTGTGTACGTGTGTGTGTGAGGGGAGGTGGGAGTGCGGGGGGAGGTGGGGTAGAGGATGAGGTATGTGAGTGTATGCATGCCTACACTTTGGGAGCAACAGGATATTGGAACGTATATATATATATATCTTTGTATATTTGTGTGTGGGGCTGGGGGTGGGAGATATGGGCGTATGTGTGTGTGCTTGTACAAGTAAGTGTTCATCTCTGTGAGTGTGTGTTTGTGTGTGTGTGTGTGTGTGTGTGTGCCGTGGAAGCTACGATACGTAGACTAGAAATGAGTGTGTGGAGGAGGGGGGTGGAGGAGGTGCAAGGTAATGTGTGTGTGTGTGTGTGTGTGTGTGTGTGTGTGTTGGAGCTCATGTACGTTTATATGTATTTGACTGTACTTTCGTATCTGTGAAACTGCATGTTTGGTGCATTTCTGTTATGCATGTGTGGGTGTATGTGTGAATGTGTGTCTTCATATTTTACATTTATTCGCTTATTTATCACCATTGTTGTCTTATTTATTTATTTTTTTATTTTTTTATTATTATCATTTTATTAGTATTACTATTATTATTACTACTACATTTTTCTATATTATAAGTATTATTCATTTATTTATTTATTTATGTAAGCTTATCTATTATTTATTCCCCCGTTTTTTTTTGTTTTGTTTTGTTTTTGTTTTTTTTGTGTTTTTTTCTCAAGGCCTGACTAAGCGCGTTGGGTTACGCTGCTGGTCAGGCATCTGCTTTGGCAGATGTGGTGTAGCGTATATGGTTTGTCCGAACGCAGTGACGCCTCCTTGAGCTACTGAAACTGAAACTGAAACTAGTCTCTCTTCATAGGATATACTATCCGTTCCTATAATTTGCTCGGTAAATCTTCTCTGTGTATTTTTCTTTAAGTAAAGAGGTCGATGTTTTCTAATTTAAGGTAGCGGGGCCGTACTACATTTCCATTTTCCAGGTCCGTGACGGCCACGTCAAAATGTGTTGGCTCCAAGTTTGGCAGTAAGGGAGACGAATCTCCTTACATTTATCAAGACGCTAATAGACATGACTGCCTGCCCTTGTTCAAACATGGCTTCCAGGAAGATTCGGATTGGGTAAGCAGAAGTGTTGTGTTGGTATTCCCTCACATGTTTTTTTTTTCCTTCTGACTGAAATATAATCTTTTGCGCGTTACAGGATTCTAGTTTCACCGGTGTAAGACTTCAACCTAATCTGGATATGAAGGTTTGGTCAAATTTCATAGTCTCTACATTTGATGCATGATGATGATCAGTTGATTAATGAATACTACACCAGTACAGTATTGATCTGGTGACTGACACGATGATCGGCCACAGTTGAGTAATATTTTAGAACAGATTAAACACACACACACACACACACACACACACACACACACACACACACACACACACACACACAATCTGGGTGTTCTGTAAATTTGTAAAACTGAAAAAGTAAAAAAAATATTGATGTATGATTACTTTTTTTCCAGATTGCCGACCGACTAGTGGTTGGTCTGTTGGTGGACGTTTAAATATGTTTCAGTGTTTTAATTTAAGTTTTGGTTTAATAGATTTAAAAGAAAATGTGATACAGGCCTGGCAATAACTTTTGAACAGATTTTTGGATTACCTAAAAACCTTGAAAAAAGATGTTATTATAGTATCCGCTTTCTTGAAGTTGAATTTCAAACCAGGGCAATACCATATTCATCAATCAAGGATGGGGCTACCATTTTGAATTAAATGGGTCTTTTCAGAAGAAGATAATACAAGCATCCCCTCACCAAGTGGCGAATCTGATCTGCAAATGGACAATATCACTGTCACTGTCAGCAAAAGAGTCTGCAAGCTTCTTAGAAACATCAACCTTATGAAGCCTCAGGTTCAGATGGCATACTGGCCAAAGTTCTAAAGGAGTGTGCTCAAGAATTAACACCCTTCTTCATTCTTGAATTGTTTATTCAACAAAACATTAACATGATCAAGTGATGGGACAGTACCCAACAACTGGAAGAATGCCAACATGACAGTTGTGTCCAAGAAAGGAGGCGGAATTGCAGCATCACACTATTATCCAGTATCCCTTACCCTTGAATCCTCAAAATTTCCTGGCAAGAGGAGAGTTTTTTTTAAACAAAATTCTCTGGCACTGAATGGCTTGAAAGAAATATAAGTATACTGTTACATATAATATTAAGATATATATTTTTTGACTCGCACTGAAGTCGGAACAAGTGAGAAATGGGGAAATAAGGGCTTACATTTTTTTCATTGATACTGTTGATAGATACAATAATACTTCAACAGAACTGTTTGTTCAATAATTGTTGAACACAAGAATAAGATTCATCTGCCAGCCAAAGTTGCACGTGCACCACCCATTGCGTCTTCCTCAGGACATAGGGTAGACATGGCCATGAAAAGACAATGCTAATAATTATATCTGATTATAACATTTCCATTTAGATAAAATACGCCATTGTCACTAATTGGAATAAATTTTGTTTTGCTTTGTATTTTCACAAACTGTCATTTACAGCACTAAGACTGTGCAGTTGTATACAAAAATGAAACATCTATAAATGTGTAGATGTGATGTCTTATCTCTGTGAGTATGAGTGCACTCATTCAAGTATGTGTGAGTGTGTGTACATGTTTGCTCACACCAATGTCAGTGCACACCTATTTATTCACACATGATGTGAAAATCTGTCCCAGGACTGCAGACAACTTGATCACAGAATGACAGCCAGCAAGGATGTGGCAGCCTCTGTGTGATTCCATTTCATTCTGAGCAGCACATAGATGCCACTGGTAAATTATTGATTTCCTTCTCTTCCTTGACTATGGTTACATATATATCTGTATGTTCATGGATAGGAATGATCACACAGACAGATAAGTAAATATTTGCACTCTTCACTAACTCACCCTGCATCAGAAGCGCTCCCTGGTCTTTCTGTTTGTGACCTATTACCTCCACCCCGCCTTTCATACCGTCACCATTTCAATATCATCAGTTGATCTGTCAGCCATTCTAAGCACATTGTTTTTACCAACACCATACCCTTCTTAATTTCCCCCAAATGATCAGAATCTCCACCAAAGTGGAGGTGGTTGTAATACAGAAAAAGGAGAGAAAGTGGAAATGGAAAAAAAAAAAAGTAGTCTCTGATTCGTCTGAGCGTTTTATTTTATATATGTTTATTTATAACCTTTCAATTACTTTGGTTGATTGTAAAGAGCTTGTAATGCAGTGTTGAAAATAAAGTCATTTAACTATGTTATTAGAGATTGTTCACCATTAGTCATTTATGAGGAATCATATAAGTATATGTGTTTAATTTACCAAAAATACCTAACACTCCCTGTTAGTATTAGTCTGTTACACACTTTGTTTACATAACATACAGCTTCCCATTTGATAATATATTTTTTTTAACATACAATGTTTTACAAATGTGCCTTGCAGAGGAACACAATGAAAACATGACAGAGGTGGCTATGACTGGCACTGCAAACTTAGAAGCCTTTGAAGCAATGCCGCTGGTGGCTGTGGGGAGACGGATGTACAATGAGGAATATGTGCGGCTGGCATCGTACAACTCCATGAACCCTCTGGAGGGGTGTCACCCTGTGCTGATGGCCCGGGCAGGACTGTACTACACAGGCCCAGATGACGCCATCCAGTGCTTCTCCTGCTCCACCATCCTCACCAACTGGCGCTCGCAGGGGATTGACCCCGTCAAGCTTCACCGGCAAACGGCGCCTGAGTGCAACCACATCCGAGGAGAGGACGGCACTAATGCCGCCATCACACCGCCTGACGCAACCGCTACAGCCAGGATCAAAGACCTCTTGCGGCAGCGTTGTGCAGAGTTGGATCAAAACCCCACACAGGTGTACTATGACATTTGTAGATCGTTCACTGAAATCGGGGGTGTGAGTCGAGGAGAGATGTTTGGAAACGGCCCAGGTGTGGAGTCAAGCGGACCAGCTGCTCTTGGTAAGTGTGGGTGCTGCTGCAGTGTTGTTTAACCTGTTTTGTGTCAGGGGCACAGTTAATGAATATTTGTGCAGTTTATATAGACACATTTGGGTATTAAAAACTGTTATCAGTGAATAAGTGTGCAGTTTTCATAGCTGTCAAATTTGGGTATTGTCATTGAAAATAAGTGCAGTTTACAAAGCAGTCAAATGTGTGCATTAACAATGAATATAACTGTGCATTTAACAAAGCAGTAAAGTTTAGGTATTGTCAAAGAATATGTGTGCAGTTTACATAGCAGTCAAATTTGGGTATTATTAATGAATAGTGTGTGTGTGTGTGTGTGTGTGTGTGTGTGCGTGCGTGCGTGTGTGTGCTCATACAATGTATGTGTCTTGCTCTTTGAGACTCTGAAACTCATAACCATACTCCAGATTTCTTGTTACTTAAAGGCAGCAAAAGTTTGTATACCTGTATGTGTTTGTAAGAGTGTTTGCTTGCATGTGTGCACATGCTTGCTTGTGTGTGTGCTTGTGTTTACAATGTAGTATAGATCTTCAAAAGTGTGTATAGCACAGACTGTCTTACAAGGTCATATTTAAAAAAAAATGTAAATGAGATATTATTTTTAGGTCCAGTCGCTGCTCAAGCAGGTTTGGGGAGTGGGGGCAGTGCCTTGGTGGAGGTAACAGTGAGTGACAATGCGGCTGACAGATCTCGTCTGAACAACAGTCCTGGCATTGACTTTGAGCTTTGCAAGGCATCTGTCACAGAGAGACTCAAAACCTTTGAGCACTGGCCAACAATTGCACAGGTGAGAAGAAAATGTTTTAACAGATGTATGTGTTTTGTCATGTGTTCTTTTTCCTTTTGATAATAATAGCAATGTAGATATTTGCTGTAATTAATCAAGAATATTGATTAGATTATATCACTAATCAGGGATAACAATGATCATCTTCAATCAGAGCCATCGGTATAAGAATTAGACGAAGGCCATGCAAAGTCCAAAACCTTCACTGATGAGAATGCACCAACAAAACACCCAGCCAACAATCAGTCTCTCAACAACAGTCTGTCCCTGAGACGTGGTCCTGAAAAGTATCATCATGTGTAAGCCAGATTAAACCGGCTACCCGACAGGTGCGATGTTCAAATGCTTCGAGCACTGGATTCTTGTCGGAGTTTCCCCGAGTTTGACCTCCACTTTCGGCACAGCTGGTTTGTTAAGGATGTAGATTTTACAGATATTCCAGCTCAGCATATACAAGGAAACATGGGAGTTGCTGACCACGAACGCAGAAGAAGAAGAAGAAGGAAACCTGCCACTCAGACAGGCTGTTATTGCACTGAATGTATTGCAGGTGCACCCACTTCATTTAGCGGAGGCTGGCTTCGTCTACACGGGGACCCAGGACCGGGTGCAGTGCGTGCACTGTGAAGGGTCGCTGAGAAACTGGCAGAGCGGAGACGTCCCATCAGAGGAGCATGCCCGCCACTTCCCTACTTGCCCCATGATCCGCAGCGGTCAGCCCAGTGCACCAGCAGCCATGATTGTCGGGTCAAACATTCCTTTTGGCAGTGAGCGCAGCCGTAACACACCACCACCAATTGCAGGTAAGATCAAAGGAGGTGTTGTTTCATTTGTGCATGAATGAATGAATATGCGCGTTTTCACTTTTTAGTACTCTATGTTGTTTCTGATTGTTTCAGTTGATGTTGGGTTTTTGTGTGGTGTATTTGTGTGTGCTTGCTTTTATTATTTATAATGACATCCACTGCATTAGTTAAGCTTGACTTTGTTCTTTGAAATTTTTGTTTTTATCCATTTCCGATGTTGCTATGAATAAACAAACAGAAAACAAACAACAAACAAAAAACATGAAGGAAAAAATAGCAGTGCTGATTTTCTGTTCCACTTATGCCTCTTTCTTTTCCCCTTGTTGATGTTGCTTTTGATTAAAAAGGCCAATTAATCATTATTCATTGAAAAAAAAGAGAGAGACTTTAAGTCTTTCTTTCTTTCATCTCTCCTTTTCCCCAGGTGTCTACAATCGCCAGTATGTGTGACAGGGAATTAAACAAAATTCCTCCCTCTTCCCAGGTGCTCACACACAGACACTTGGACACACACTCGCACACACGTAACACACATGCACGCTTACACGCGCAGGTACACATGCACACACGCACATGCACACCAAATATCACAAACAGGCATTCACACAGTCATTTTGCTTTTATTCACTTGCCATTAAGGCCCGTAGAATGAAACCCTTCACACCTGATCACCATCATCCATACACTGTGTCGTGATTAATTTCACTTGATTGCGTTCAGGAGCAGGAACTTCGGAGGCGACCCCACCAGTTCCTCGCCGGGACTTGCTGGGCATTGTGACTGATCGGCCCAAGCATCCCAGTATGGCCATTGAGGCATCAAGAATTGGTTCCTTTACCAGCTGGCCCACCGGCAAGTGTCAGACTCCCCAGCAGCTGGCTAAAGCTGGATTTTTTTACGCAGGTGAGGACTGAATAGGAGGATTATGATTATTATATTATCGTTATTGTAAATATCATTGTCAGTACTAAATTAGTAAATAGCACCTATCCTCAGTCAGACCAAGCCATAAGTGCTTTACAGACACCGAGTCATTTGCACAGCAGGCTGCTTACCTGGGTATAGTCTACTGACAGCTGCCTTTATGTGCTTGCCATTCATTTCCCCAGTTATTCGGTCAGTCATATGCACATGCACATACTTACATGAGGGTGGATTTGACTAAAAAATTTTACCATGGACAACTGTTTTGTTGCTGTGGGTGCTTTTACATGCGCTTAGTGCATGCTACACACAAGACTTCGCTTTATCGTCTCATCCAAATAACTTAATCCAGACCACCACTCTAGGTCACATGGAGTGGGAGAAAATTCTGGTGACTGTTGGGTTCAATCCTCAGCCCTCTAGATTTTTTCATTTATTAATTAGACACGTTACCACTAGGCCACCACTCCAGGCTCCTTGAGTGAGGCCGTGTTGTGGGCAAGGAGAAACTCATTGGAAACAGGCATACATTCCTAAGCACACTCATGGATTTGCAAACAGTAACACATACACATGCATGCAAACTTACATGTAATTTGAAGGATACACATCACACGTTTGCGCACATGCTCACACATATACAGAGATCTGTTTGAGTTACAAAAAACAGACTCAACCACACACACACACACACACACACACACACTGCTCCTTAAAAGCTTTCGGGTCATTTTATAAAGCATTTTAAAGATGAAAGAATGAAGTTTTCAGTGGTGGATTTGACTGGAAGATTTATTTTGTCTGGAAGCACAGTAGAGCGTCACGAAAAATAGGTTAAAAAAAATTTTTGAGCCACCTTTTTTTAGAAACTTAGCCCACGTAAAGTACAGAATGTGATCTTTTATTTAGATAATTCTCTTAAGTCGATTGGTTGTAAGGAGCAATGTCCATAACCTATTTTTGTCACCAACCCTCTCGGACCAGAAGCAGATGTCGATAAACTTGTTTACTGTGCTGCGTTTTGAAGAGCGAAGGATACTCCACCTCGGGCTGTCAGTTTCACTCACACTGTCTTGCAAACAAAAAAAGAAACACTAACAGGAAAGAACAAGGGTGGTTTTATTTTCTGATATATCTTTAAGCTCGATGTATGCAGTATCGCGCTTGCTAGGGCGAAGTTAAAAATTTTAAAAATACGATCTGTCAGCCATAGTTACACAGCATTAAATAGTGGCCGGACCTACCTTAGGAAAGACATGTATCAGTCTGCAGAGCCTCTCCTGTTGATAATCTTTATGACGGGTATTAATTTGACAGACCCATGTACTGGTATCAGCACCCGATCATCATCGGAGCTGACCCACTTTAATGTATCTTTCTTTTCTTTCTGACCGACAATCAGGGTTCAACGACAGCGTGAAGTGTTTCTTCTGCGATGGGGGACTGAGGAACTGGGAGAGGGACGACGACCCCTGGCACGAGCACGCCCGCTGGTTTCCTCGCTGCAAGTATGTGCGGCAGGTGAAAGGGGACCAGTTTGTGGAGCAGGTGCTGGCTGAGGAGAACGGCCGGGTGCAGCAGACAGCAACATACGAAGGTTTGTTGCGGACAGGCTGCTGACTGACTTTCTGTCTCTGAATGGCGTTGTAGTAACAGGGTATCTCAAGAGAGCAAGATGGGGAAAAGGGTGGAAGAACAACAGAAAGAGAGGGGGGGGGGGGGGGGGGGGGGAAGAAAAAGCAAACATTTTCCTCTACACATCTTTATTTTGTGTTTTATGTTATTCTTTTAAAAGCAAGGGTTTTCTTCAGTTCTTGACTGTTCTCTTCTTTTTTTTTTTCTTTTTTTTTAAGGTTTATCCATCAGTGTTTATTCCACATTTAATGTTTCTGTGTGAGTGGATGCATACATGCAAGTTCTGTGCATCCTTTTAAGAATATGTGCCTGCAGAGCTATACGTATATCAAACATGAAGCGGGAACAATAATTTCATTTGCAATTTGTTATGAAATGGACAGAGCTGTCAATGAATCTGAATGGGACGGTTCATGTCTACATTAAGACCATTTTGTTCAAGCTGTAGACTGCACAAGGCCTGAATTAAGGATGCTCTTGTTTAAAACATGGTCTGCTGATGTTGAAAGTTTGGGAGATTCTAACATGTTAACTCACTCAGTACGGCCAGTCCTCTCCTCTCCTCTACACAGACCCCTCGGATGTCCAGTGTGTGTCTCAATGACCCAACCTTTAGCTTCCGTCGTCAGAATTGTGGTATTCTTTGTCAACGTTCACCCCTTCAGTGTAAGAGCCTTCCGCTAGCAATATTTTGACGATGGTAACTGGGGTGAAACGCTGTTAACGTCGTCTCTTTCGCCGTTCGTATGGAGAGAGTTAACCCATGATGAGTGAGAACTGATCAGATCTCTTTTTTTTTCTTCAATTTTTGCTTAAGGAAGGACTTCCACATTTCCCTCAGATGACTGGCATGAGTGGAATGGTTAGTGTGTTGGTCTTTCAGTCTGAGAGTCATGAATTTGATTCCAGTTTTGGTGCCTGATGGGTTCAGGGTCAGTCAGTGTTTGTGATCTCCCAGGTAACATCTGTACAGACCTGCTAGTGCCTTAATCCCTAGTCATGAGTGTATACACATGCAGAAGATAAAATACACATTTTTGAAAGATTCAGTAATATGTGTCATTGTTCACGGAATAGAAATGTGAACATGCCAGCATGCACACACCCAAAAATGGAGAAAGAGTGCCTTAATCATGGTAAAAATATTATGTACATAAAAGTTCATTTGTACATGTGATGAGTGAACGTGAGAAGTTGCAGCCCATGAATGCAGATAGAGAAGACAGAGATAAGAGTGTTCACATTTAAAGATTTGTAGATTTCTTGGAAAATTAAACCAGTTTCAGACTGTTATCTGGAGGTCATGGACATGGACAGTAGAGTCTTGTTTATTCGCAGCCTGACATTTAAACACATCTTGCCCATGGCTCATTTTCCTGTGCAGGTTTTTCTGGGAAAAAAAAGGAAACCAAAAATAAAGGAACAGTTTGTGTTAACCCTGTGATTAAAAGGAAAATCACAAGGGTCTTTTAGTGCTTGATGACAAAAGCACACACACACAAAAAAACAACAACAAACCAACAACTGAATGACAAATAAATGTTTTGGTAATATCACTGTATGCTGTTACCACATAACATTGTCCACCATTAAATCAGCTCTAGAAAATAAGAAATGACCACTCAAACGTGTTTCCAATATTCAGTCAGCCACCTTTTTCTCAGCAGCCCTCTTCCAGCAGAGGCAGTATGACAGTGGATCACTGGATGACTGAAAATTGGAAATATAGCTTTTGTTGACCTAGCAGACTGAAATGGGACCTGCTTCAGAGCAGGTACGTGAATTTTACAAAGGCCTTGGGCGTGGAGCCTCATGGACAGACTGTTAACACTGGCAGTTGTCAAAGACATCATCCTAAGTGAATGGCATCAACAACCAGTTATTTGTGAAACAGCTTGGTATGGTCAGTTTGAGAACAGAATCTTTTTCAAGGTTTGTGTGTATGACAGTTGCTTGGATTTGTAGTAGTAGTAGTAGTATCTTTTTTTTTCATATTTGAATATTCATTTACTTCTCTCTTTTTTTTCTCAAGGCCTGACTAAGCGCGTTGGTTTCGCTGTTGGTCAGGCATCTGCTTGGCAGATGTGGTGCAGTGTATATGGATTTGTCCAAACGCAGCGACACCTCCTTGAGCTACTGATGCTGATACTGATACTGCTTGGATTCGTATTTACTTGGGGTTTTTTTAATGACTCTTTTTCAGAACAGGTAATATTAACCACTGTTTTTTCTGTCTGTATAACCTGTTGGTCTCTCAGTGTGAGTCATGGCTGCGGGTATGTTTGTTTCCAAGCAGAAAGGGGGAGTGAGACGAGCGCGGTGGGGGACGGGGAAAGGAGGCGGAGCCGCAGCGGCAGTGCAGGCAGGGAGGGCAGGGAGAGACTGCCCCTTGTGGAGGCGCGGGAGGTCATGGCTCGCATGGACACGCCTGTGGTGCGTGCCGTCCTCAACATGGACATCCCCCAGGACCTGGTGCGCCGAGCCATCGAGCACAGGCTGAGAAACACAGGTTTGTGTCGCCTGCTTTATGTCTCTGGTCCCTGTGTTCTCGTCCAGCCGTTCATGGCCCCGTTCTGTGTCTAAAAAAATGGGTCATTAGCACTCAGTGCATTTTATATTTTCGAATACCCCTGAAAACGGAGTATGGCTGCCTGCACGGCAGGGTAAAAATGGTCATACACATAAAAGCCCACTTGTGTTCATATGAGTGAATGTGGGAGTTGCAGCCCACGAACGAAAAAGACGAAGAAGAAGAAATTTTTTAATCAATAGATCCCCTACAGAGAGACATTTAGAAAATACCCTTTCATTAGTGTTGCAACAGACTAATAAATTCATTGCCTGACAAGTTAACAATGTGCATACATTCTATATTTATTTGATCTTCACTATGCATCACAGCTGAGAAGCCCTGGCATGTTTTGGGGTTTAAAAGCACCGCTTTTCATAATGGCAATGAAAAAAAGTTTTAGGGATATATGTCTGGAATTTATGAATATGACTTTACTTGTGCCTGTTATTCTCTGATAGGTTATTTTCTGTTTGGATATTGGTACTGACAGTTTTGTGTTGTTTTGTTTTATTTTATTTTATTTTTTATCAGAGTTAGGTCTGTTTTTTTGGGTGTTTTTTTTTATAAGGATATTTCCTTCCCTGATTATGACCCTGTGTGGCAAACAAAAAAGTAAAGTAAGTGTTGTGTGTGTGTGTGTGACAGGTGATGATTTTCCCAACATGGAGGCTCTGCTGGAGACCGTGTTTGAGCTGTCAGCCAGCCACCAGAGCAGTGCCACCAGACACGCAGGGTCAGGGGAACCCTCCCCCATCAACACAGGTACTGCCACACACTCTGTCCTCCCTTTCATTCGGATGAGACGATAAACCAAGGTCCCGTGTGCAGCATGCACTCAGTGCTCGTAAAAGAACCCACGGCAACAAAAGGGTTGTTCGTGGCAAAATTCTGTATAAAAATCCACTTCGATAGGGAAAACAAATAAAACTGTACGCAAGAAACCACCTCTATAGGGAAAACAAATAAAACTGCACACAGGAAAAAATACAAAAAAAACTGTGTGGCACTGTTGTGTAGCGACGTGCTCTCCCTGGGGATAGCAGCCTGGATTTCACAATCTGTTGTGATAAAAAGAAATACAAAATACAAAATTTGCTGGCTTCTTTGTGTGTGTGTCTTTGAAATGCTAAAAAAATGGGTGAGGGGGTATTTTGTGCGTGTGTGTTTGTGTGAGTTTGGAGTTGATTAAAAAACAACAACCACAAATAGAGTTACATGGATATCTGATATCTCCTCCAAGGAAGTAATGTGTTCGTTCTGATTTGTTTGTAGTCAGCAGGTTTATTCAGAACAGTTGCAGACTGATTTTACTGAAAATTATGTGGAGTGTTGGCTAAAGGCTAAGGACCAGCCCACTAGAGTTTGGCGTGATCTGGATTGGTATTCAGATCGGGGGGGTGGAGGGTTTTTTTTTAACAGGATTTTTCACTTTTGGGAGATTGGGGTAATAAGTTAATGTGGTAATCTGGAGAAGTCTTTGTCAGGTTTCCATGAACCTTTATGGAATGGTTTGTCATGGGGTGAGGATGGATAAGAAAGGTTTTGGTGATGATCCTGTGGAGGGGGGTATGCATTCTGTAGAGTGCCTTATAGTTTCTGACTGATTTGTTTCTTTCTGAAGTAATGAAAATTTGGATGACTTTTCTTTTATAGTCTTTTTTTTTTTAAGTTGAACAAAGCCACTGGGATGTTACTGCAGATGACTGGTAAATTCAGGGTTTTGTCCCAATTAGACATGGGGTGTGACAGACTAATGAACTGACATTTATCAGAGACATCATCCATATTATGTGGCATCATGAAGAAAGTTGTAAATGAAATAGTTTGAAGTGATCGGTTCAAGAACAGAATCTTTTTCAAGCCTACTCTCTTTATACAGGACTAATGTTAAACCAGGATTGCTGACAAAGTAATAAAGAAAGCCCACAAAATAACGGTGTATATATATATCCTCTTTGTGGACATACATTTGATATAACCTGATATACCATTAAGATTGTATAAGCCTTTTATGTTTGGCAGTCAAGGAGTTAAACTGTTATTTCAAAAGTTCTGTACTTAGAATTGATGCTGCAGTGTGATAGTATAATGCCTGTGCCGTTGATACTGTTCATCAAG
This sequence comes from Babylonia areolata, assembly GCF_041734735.1. Taxonomy (NCBI): domain Eukaryota; kingdom Metazoa; phylum Mollusca; class Gastropoda; order Neogastropoda; family Buccinidae; genus Babylonia; species Babylonia areolata. The sequence continues at coordinate 15,066,351 of NC_134881.1, forward strand.
CCACTCAGTGTCCCAGTGATTTGTGTGTTAAATGTGAAGGCTGTGACAGTATAATGCCTGTGCTGTTGGTACTGTTCATCAAGCCACTCAGTGTCCCAGTAAGGTGTGTGTGTGTTACATGTGAAGGCTGTGACAGTATAATGCCTGTGCTGTTGGTACTGTTCATCAAGCCACTCAGTGTCCCAGTGATCTGTGTGTTACATGTGAAGGCTGTGACAGTATAATGCCTGCGCTGTTGGTACTGTTCAACAAGCCACTCAGTGTCCCAGTAAGGTGTGTGTCTGTTACATGTGAAGGCTGTGACAGTATAATGCCTGCACTGTTGGTACTGTTCAACAAGCCACTCAGTGTCCCAGTAAGGTGTGTGTCTGTTACATGTGAAGGCTGTGACAGTATAATGCCTGCACTGTTTGTACTGTTCAACAAGCCACTCAGTGTCCCAGTAAGGTGTGTGTCTGTTACATGTGAAGGCTGTGACGGTATAACGCCTGCGCTGTTGGTACTGTTCAACAAGCCACTCAGTGTCCCAGTAAGGTGTGTGTCTGTTACATGTGAAGGCTGTGACGGTATAACGCCTGCGCTGTTGGTACTGTTCAACAAGCCACTCAGTGTCCCAGTAAGGTGTGTGTCTGTTACATGTGAAGGCTGTGACGGTATAGTGCCTGTGCTGTCTCAAGGCCTGACTAAGCGCGTTGGGTTACGCTGCTGGTCAGGCATCTGCTTGGCAGATGTGGTGTAGCATATATGGATTTGTCTGAACGCAGTGATGCCTCCTTGAGCTACTGAAACTGAAACTGTTGATGCTGATCAACAAGCCACTCAGTGTCCCAGTGATGTGTGTGTTACATGTGAAGGCTGTGACAGTATAATGCCTGCACTGTTGGTACTGTTCAACAAGCCACTCAGTGTCCCAGTGATTTGTGTGTTAAATGTGAAGGCTGTGACAGTATAATGCCTGCGCTGTTGGTACTGTTCAACAAGCCACTCAGTGTCCCAGTAAGGTGTGTGTCTGTTACATGTGAAGGCTGTGACAGTATAATGCCTGTGCTGTTGGTACTGTTCAACAAGCCACTCAGTGTCCCAGTAAGGTGTGTGTCTGTTACATGTGAAGGCTGTGACAGTATAATGCCTGCACTGTTGGTACTGTTCAACAAGCCACTCAGTGTCCCAGTAAGGTGTGTGTCTGTTACATGTGAAGGCTGTGACGGTATAACGCCTGTGCTGTTGGTACTGTTCAACAAGCCACTCAGTGTCCCAGTAAGGTGTGTGTCTGTTACATGTGAAGGCTGTGACAGTATAATGCCTGCACTGTTGGTACTGTTCAACAAGCCACTCAGTGTCCCAGTGATCTGTGTGTTACATGTGAAGGCTGTGACAGTATAATGCCTGCACTGTTGGTACTGTTCAACAAGCCACTCAGTGTCCCAGTAAGGTGTGTGTCTGTTACATGTGAAGGCTGTGACGGTATAACGCCTGTGCTGTTGGTACTGTTCAACAAGCCACTCAGTGTCCCAGTAAGGTGTGTGTCTGTTACATGTGAAGGCTGTGACAGTATAATGCCTGTGCTGTTGGTACTGTTCAACAAGCCACTCAGTGTCCCAGTAAGGTGTGTGTCTGTTACATGTGAAGGCTGTGACGGTATAACGCCTGTGCTGTTGGTACTGTTCAACAAGCCACTCAGTGTCCCAGTAAGGTGTGTGTCTGTTACATGTGAAGGCTGTGACAGTATAATGCCTGTGCTGTTGGTACTGTTCAACAAGCCACTCAGTGTCCCAGTAAGGTGTGTGTCTGTTACATGTGAAGACTGTGACAGTATAATGCCTGTGCTGTTGGTACTGTTCAACAAGCCACTCAATGTCCCAGTAAGGTGTGTGTCTGTTACATGTGAAGGCTGTGACAGTATAACGTCTGTGCTGTTGGTACTGTTCAACAAGCCACTCAATGTCCCAGTAAGGTGTGTGTCTGTTACATGTGAAGGCTGTGACGGTATAACGCCTGTGCTGTTGGTACTGTTCAACAAGCCACTCAGTGTCCCAGTAAGGTGTGTGTCTGTTACAGGCTCTCCAGTCAGACGACCAACATCAGGAGAACCTCCTCATGTAACGGAAGGTGAGCTGATTGCATTTTTCATTGCATATACCTGAACGATTCAGAACTTTGGAAGTGTGCATGCAAGAAAAAGATGGTTTGTGTGTGTGTGTATGCGTGCGTGCGAGCACATGCACCCTGCATTCAAGGACAAGGTGTGTCCATCAAGATCCCTTTGCTCAGTAGGAATAGATCATTTCAACATTTGTGTCATTAGCGGCTCTCTTCAGACTTGAATGGTTATGCATGAATGAGTCTCATGTGACACTGGAATCAGTTGAGAATTTGAATTTACCTTCATCCCAGTCCACACCCTTGCCCACCTCACCCCCTTCCCTCCAGTACCTGTCCCTTTGTCTCCTGTCCAGAAAAAGAGAACTATTTCTTCACCTGTTTGTGAACAGATCAGTGGTGGATTTGGTTGACACAGTCTTGGACAAGACAAAGTAGGAATAAGTTACTCAGGAAGGAAGTGATTTATATGGACTTTAACATCTCAGCATTCTTTCTGGAAATCAGAAAGGTAGATATGAAGCTGTAAAATGGGAGTGCTGAGCTTGGCTAAACAAATGCATAATGTGACGATTTGCAGCCCCCCGCTCCCTGATTGAAGAGAACCGACAGCTGAAGGAGCAGCGGACGTGCAAGATCTGCATGGACGAAGAGGTGTGCGTGGTGTTCGTGCCCTGTGGTCACCTGGTGTGCTGCGCGACGTGTGCCCCGCCCCTGAGCAAGTGCCCCATCTGCCGCTCCACCATCAGAGGCACTGTTCGCACCTACATGTCCTGAGATCTTCGGCTGGGACCCCTCTCTCTGCTGCGTTTCCTCACTGCTCACTTGTAGTGATTTTGATCAGAGCTGAATCGGTCAACTGTTTCTGTGCATTATCAGGGCCGAGGCAGTTTTATGAGTGATCGTGTTGGGCTTGCAGTACCTTTGGTGAAACTGTAACACCAACCGGTAGTATATTCGCACTTCATTTCGAATAAGTGGTGTTTGATAGTAATTGAAACTTGAGTGATTTTTGGCACCCTGCAACTGTTGTTTTCAGCTGCTTCTACGTGTGCTTGTTGGGTGGAGTGTTGTCCTCCATTATTATGTTGTCCTTGTATCTGGGCTCTGCGAGTGATGGTCTACTGTCAGAAGGGCACTTCCAGAAACGCATGTTGTGTGGCGTTGTCGTCTTTCTTCACAACAACTACACCTGTTGCATTTGCTTTGGTCATCAGTGCTTCTACAATGTTGTCCCATAAAGATGTTTGCTGTGGATCCCTCACCTGAGGTCATGAACCATGGCCTGTTGGAAACTTTCAGACCCTGTGTTTCATGCTTCAGTGGGCAGTGCCAGCATGTCTGAGTTATAAAAATAGAAGGAAGAGGAGTTGGGTTTCCTGGTTTTGTTAGCCATAGCATTTGGATACAATTTACACAAAGCAGATGTGTTAACCCACTTTATTTTAAGAGTATTAGCAGAATTTTTAGTTTGTATGAAAAAATCCAGTGTGAGCAAAAATTTGGGAATCTTATCAGCAACAGTGTTGGTTGTACAACTTGAAAAAAACTTAACATTAGTGGACAAGATAATTATTTGATTTTAAAAAATTGAAAAGTACAGAAACCACGTATTTCTCACCTCCCCCATGTAAGTAAGTTTCAAGTTTATGTATTTTCATGTGACAGGCTTATATTTATTCCACCAGTTCACAACAGTTGAGGTTTTTTTGTGTTGTTTTTTCCTCTTTTTTTATTTATTTTTATTCATTAGAACTGGAACTGCAAAGAGATTACAAATAAGGGGCTATGGTCACATGTCAGGTGTGAGTTGGTGTGAGAGCAACGCATATTGCAGGATTCATTTTACTACAGCTTGGATTTAGGGCTAATTTGTTTTCATAGTTATCATTTTCCTGAATGATTGATCATGCTGACCTTGACCAAGGTTCATGATCACAAGATCAAGAAAAAGAAGAACCATTCATTTGACTTCAGCTTTCAAGGAAACTTGACAGATGACTGAGACAGAGACATCTTAAACAGCACTCAAAGCTCAGACCTTTCCAAGTCAGAGTGAACCTGACTGAAGGCTTTTAGATCAGGGTGCGGAAACTGGTCTGCCGCCTGGCTAGATTGTCATCACAGCTTCATGGCCTTTTTTTCTTCTTTGGTTTTTTTATTTTTATAATTATTATTATTTTTTTTTTAATATCTTGTTTTACTCCTAACAGAATGGCTCCAAAGCTTGTGAGTTGCTGAATCTCCCTGTTTTCAGTTTTCTGCTCACTGCAGAGCTTCACTGGTTAATGTGTGCATTGTGATATGAATTTTCAAATTAATTGTTTGGTTGATAACTGGAGTTGTTTGGGTTTTTTTTTTTAAGTAAGTTTGTGATCTGAAGACAGCTTTTGTCTCACATCAATGGCAATCATTATCACATGTTGTTGGAATCTTATTTAGTCGCTGAGTTCATCAAAGATAACTGGAGGTATTTTGAGGACAACGGTGGGATGAACTCTTGATGACCTCTTCTGTTGAGCAGCACTCATTAGTTTGCTTATCCTGCCAATTTGTGGAATGTGGTTATTCTGCCATTTCAGAGATCCTAGATATCCAGACATTTTGGGGAGTCTGGTTATTTTGCCATGTTTGGGAGTATGGTTATTCTGTCATTTTAATAGTCTGGTCATTCTGATATTTTGGGGAGTATGGATGTTCTGTCGTTTTAATAGTCTGGTCATTCTGATATTTTGGGGAGTATGGTTATTCTGTCATTTTAATAGTCTGGTTATTCTGATATTTTCACTTGGGGAGTATGGGTATTCTGTAGTTTTAATAGTCTGGTCATTCTGATATTTTGGGGAGTATGGATATTCTGCCTCTTTGGGGATTCTACAAATTCTAACAGTTAGGAGAGTCTGGTTATTCTGACAGTTTTTGGGGAATTCATATTTTCTGACAAATAGGGGAGTCTAGTCATTCTGACACTAGTTTGGGGAACTGGTTTATCCTGACAAATTTGGGGCGTCTGGTTTATTTGGGGAGTCTAGTTTATTGTGACAAATTTGGGGAGTCTAGTTTATTGTGACAAATTTGAGGAGTCTGGTTTATTGTGACAAATTTGGGGAGTCTGGTTTATTTGGGGAGTCTGGTTTATTGTGACAAATTTGAGGAGTCTGGTTTATTTTGACAAATTTGGGGAGTTTTGTCAGGGAGAGAGAAAGAGAACATACATACCTGTTATCAAGAATACAGCTCACCTGGCGCCAAGGCAACAGTCTTTGAAGCCATTCACAAAATTGAGTGATATAATCATATTTCTCGACACACTCTTGAAGATTTGTCAGCAAACGTTGACTGTTGATCTTGCAGATCTTACTGTGAGGGAACAAAGCTGTTGTGGTGCTCCATTTACTTGCTTGTGAATTATGATATATTGTGAAACTTTTGTTCCACCAACAAAGAGTAGTTTCATGCTTCTGTGAGAAGAGGTGTGCTGCATCAGTTGTAGCTGTACCAGTGTGTTGGATAACAATACTTCATTTTCTTCACCTAACCTTGTTGGGTAAGTTTTTGCAGTGTCTGTTGGATTTTTTTTTCTGTGAAGTTTGTCTCTTTCGTCTTATTCTTTGGTGAACTTTTTTTTTTCTTTTTTTTTTTTTTTGATATACCTAATTCTTTCCCCTTGTGACTTCATTGTGTGTGTTTGTGTTGTAATTGTAGCTGTCATACTGCTACTTATAGTTTCGTTTACCGTCTTTTTACATATATTTTGTGATTTAGACAAGGGTGTGTGTGTGTCAGCATGCATGTGTGTTTGAGTCCATCGTGTATGTAATTTTCTCTTCTGTGTGTAGATAGTGTCTGTCTTCAGTGTAGATCTGTGTGTGGTTTTGTGTGTTCGTGCTCTGAGTACACTCATGTGTTTGTCTTCTCTATATACTTAAATATATTTGTGTCTAATCTATGTGTGTGTTTGTGAGTGTGTGGGTATGTATGTGTGTTGTTTTTTTCTCTGTGTGTGACAAACTTAAGAAGAATTAAGTTATTAAACAACAAATCTGTTCACTCGTATATACACAAGTGGGCTTTTGTGTGTATGACCGTTTTTACCTCTGTCATGTAGGCAGCCATACTCCGTTTTCGAGGGTAGGGTGCATGCTGGGTATGTTCTTGTTTCCATAACCCACCAAACGCTGACATGGATTACAGGATCTTCAACATGCATATTTTATCTTCTGCTTGCGTATAACATACACACGAAGGGGGGTTCAGACACAAGTATGTCTGCAAATATATTGACCTGGGAGATCAGAAAAATCTCCACCCTTTACCCACCAGGTGGCATTACCGAGATTCAAACCCAGGACCCTCAGATTAAAAGTCCAACACTTTAACCATTCGGCTAATGCGCCCGTTATGACTGTACTATGTGAAGAGTATAGGACAAAGACGCAGTATTCAAAGCAAACCTTATCACTGGGAGAGTTAAGGACTTCTCTACCCAGCATGCAAAGACTGTTCAAAACAAACCTTATCACTAAGAGAGAGTTAAGGACTTCTCTACCCGGCATGCAAAGACTGTTCAAAGCAAACCTTATCACTTAAGAGAGAGTTAAGGACTTCTCTCCCCAGCATGCAAAGACTGTTCAAAGCAAACCTTATCACTAAGAGAGAGTTAAGGACTTCTCTACCCAGTATGCAAAGACTGTTCAAAGCAAACCTTATCACTAGGAGATAGTTAAGGACTTCTCTACCCAGCTTGCAAAGACTGTTCAAAGCAAACCTTATCACTTGGAGAGAGTTAAAGACTTCTCTACCTAGCATTCAAAGACTGTTCACAGCAAACCTTATCACTAGAAGAATTAAGGACTTCTCTACCCAACATGCAAAGACTGTTCAAAGCAAACCTTATCACTAGGAGAGAGTTAAGGACTTCTCTACCCAGCATGCAAAGACTGTTCAAAACAAACCTTATCACTAAGAGAGAGTTAAGGACTTCTGTACCCAGCATGCAAAGACTGTTCAAAGCAAACCTTATCACTAGGAGAGTTAAGGACTTCTCTACCCAGCTTGCAAGGACTGGTTCCAAGGCTATGGGTCAGGCACAGGAAACTGGATCAATGTGCGTGATTTTTCATGTATAGTCACTCCAAGAGTTTATTGTAATATCTTTTAGTTTTAAAATATGTATTTTTACAACTAAAAAAACAAAAAACAAACAAAAAACAACAGAATTCTGCATAGCTGTTGTTGTTGTTGTTATTGTTTATTGTTTTGTGAACAGTAAAGTATTGTTTTGTTATTGTTATTTTGACTTCAAAGCAATGTTTTCAAGCATATTTACTAAACAATAGTAATGATAATGTGTTTTCGGAATGTGCTGATGTTTCTGTAAACATTATATTGAGTGTTCAAAATGGTGTACATATTTTTCAAATATATTTCAATTATATATACTATTAATTATTATTGTTATTGTGTGATTTGATTAGCGTTATTGTTTTAACTGCGTTATAATATACTTCTTCTATACATGATTCTTTAAAAAAAATTACACTACAGGTGTTGTTTATTTCTCATGCTGATGTTTCTTGTGAAGAAATAAACTTTGTGACAACTCTGTGTCTCATTTCTGTTGTAAAAAAAAGAAAAAAAAGAAACCCACACACACAAAAAGACAACAACATTTCAATCTCAACATATTAGTCAGTCTGCCTGCCTGTCTGTTTCATTCTGTTGTTTATTGTTTATTTTTGTACAACTCTGTGTGTAGTTTTCTTCTTCCATTCAGTGTTAAGTGTGTGTGTGTTTTTCTTCTTCCATCCAGTGCTCAGGGTCAAAACTTGACCATTATCTGCATTTTGGCAGTGAGTGCCAATTTGGGGGGGGGGGGGGGGGGGGGGAGAGAAGAGGGTTGGGGTAATGGGGTAGGTGGGTTTGTCAGGGGGCAGTGGGTCAGCAGATAGACATCTTCAGAATGAGTGTGTCATGGGTTGGGGCATCGACAGTCTCCTGGGGCAGGACGTTCCCACTCATGTACTGTCCATGCGGAGGAGTTCAGCCTGATGCCCGCTCACTGGGGGATACTGTCACAGGTTTGCGTGTGGGCTCTTCTAGCTCGTTGCTGCTGTTGGTGGAGGTGTGGGCAAGTTGTGTTCACAAGTTCCCTGCTGATCCTGAAAAGCATGGACAGTCTGGCCTTCCTATGGTGTTCTAGTGTTTCCCACTGCAGTGCTTGCAGTAGCTCGGTGGTACTGGTTATCCTCTGATATTAATAAACAGCACTGCTTTCCATTAAAATGCTTCTATCTTTTCCACTTCTTTCTTTACAGTGGGGTCCCACGCGGTACTCACATATTTGAGGATAGGTCATATAAGAGACTTGTTGGCGATTGTCTTGATTTTGGTTGTCGCCTTTCCAAGATTTCTTCATGTCAGTGACAGGAAGCTAAGTGTTCAGTTTGCCTTAGTCATCATACTGCCAGAATGTGTGGTGAAGCGAAGCTTTTCAAGACTGAAGTGTGATGCCTAGATTTTGGTTGACGTTAGGTTCCAGTAGGTGACTGTGCAGGTGGTACTGACGAGGGCTGCTGTTTTTTCTCGTGGTGCACATCAGGACACTGCACTCTTCAGGATGGAACTGTATCTCCCATTCCTTCCAGTCCTTGAGTCTCTTGAGGTCAGTTAGCAGGGTGTCATGGTGGCTGGCAGCAGTGATGGGTCTGAAAAGAACTGTGCAAAGAGGCGGGCAGGAGATGTCACTCAGGATGCTAATTCACTGATGTAGACCAGGAACAGACATGGACCTAGCACTGAACCCTGTTTTACCCCTGATCTGACTGGTTTGTATTCAGACTTCTCTCCATCCACGACTACAGACTACCTGTCTATGTATCAAGTGTCATAATTCTTAAAGGATTTGCTCTTTCAATCCATAACCACCCAGCTTTAAATCTAGATAATTCAACCACGCTAAAATTTAGCACACTTAACCATTTCAGTATCTTCTCTGCAAATCAGCAAAATTGGACTGGATCTGTTGTTGAATCAGAAGTAAGTTGAGGAATTACTTTTTTGTTGTTATTGTTGTTGTTGAAGAATTCAGAGAGTGAGAAGGACTGTAAAGAATGTAATGAGGGGTGTGGGGGGTGGGGGGGTGCATGTACTGTTATAAGTCACCTGTTAAAAACTGACAACAGTAAGACTAAGAGAGTAGACCCTGGCAAAATTCTCGAGAAAAAAAATCCAGGTTGCCTTTTGTTTATTTTTTGTAAACAAACTGAAATATGCAGACAGAAAAAAGGGGGTGGAGGGGTGGGATAAGGATGGCTCCCAGATGGTAGCACAAACCTTGGGTAGAGCAGCCCAGATTTCATTGGTAAATGTGTGTGGATCAAGTTGGATCAATACTGATCCGAGTATAGCTGTACTGTCTTCATAGCCCTGCTGTAATCTTTTTTTTCTTCTTTTTTTCAGTAAAGAATGAATTGAGAGGAAGTAAACCCAGTGAAATAGTAATTTGGTATCATTACTGATAACATACACGACATAAAGACCATAGTTTTTATTGCTTGATTTATACACAACCCTTGAACAGTTTTAACTGATGACAAATGTAGGGAGTCTGTGGATAAACCGTTTGTTCTAATTTATAAATTAGCAATTTTATTTAATTTTCTCTCCACCACACGGTGACTGTGTATGAAAATAACAAGAGAAAGTAAATGATAAGATAAAGAAGTAAATAAAGAAAAGAAAATGTGAAGAAGGAATTTTGGAAAACAAATTTTAAATTTAGAATATTAGTCAGACACTGACTCATATGACAGTCCCAGACGATATTTATAGGTCAAAAACAAAGAAAGTCAACAAAATTTGATGCAGACAATGCAAAAAGCTAATAAACAAACAAACAACAACAAAAACAAATTCCATGGTTTCAGTTGTCGTGGTGTATGCAAACATTATTCTGGGCGATAGCCACAATAATTTCCCCTAAAGATTGAATGGGTAGTGTTCACAAGGTGTGGACGTTAACTCCGCCAGTCACACAGGGTTGTATAGGGAAAGTGGAAGAAGCCATCGTTGTGTAACTCCTCAATGTTGTCAGCTCTCTCTCTCTCTCTCTCTCTCTCTCTCACGCACGCACGCACGCACACACACCTAAACACACACACCGACATTTATTGTATCTTCCGATATCTAATTCCGCCCCCGCCCCCCAATCTCTCTCTTTCTCTGTCTCTTTCTCTCTCTAATTTTGCAACTGCATTTCGACAATCACGTGATTTAAGCTAAGTTGCACGTGCAGCCGCGTGAAAAATCGATCCAAGCACGAGTGCCACTGATGGTCCCGTTTTCCTATCCACAAGTGAGCGTTCCAAAATCATGAGTGAGTTCGGGCCTGTTCCACAAATCTTGAATCGAGGCTGACAGTCTGTAGAACGTAATGATGACTGGACATCGGGGAAACCAAGTTGCACGCGCTGTCCACGCGCCACAGTTAACGGCTTGAGCCCTTGCGCAGACGCTCTCACACAAACGCACACACTTTCACTGTTGATGAGAGCGATTGTATGGCTTCCAATCCGAGGCTGTCCAGTTCGAATCCAGATTGATTTTGGAGGAAGATTTTTTTTTCTTTTTTTTTTTTTCAGGTCTGAGCCATATAACCCATTTACCGTACGCAGAAATCAAGTGTCAAAATCCCGAAAGGTTTTTATTTATTTTTTATTATTTTTATTTTTTTTAAGCATGACAATCAAAACAGCCTTCATCGCGGAGACTGGGGTGTCCATCTGACGAACGAGAAAATGACATAATCATCCTGTAAACAGAAGAAAGCATGCAAGCAAAAATAGAGCACGCATCCACACACACATTCACGGATTAACGTCTAATATCACTGATAGTGAAAAGACGCCAAACTGAAGAACGATTCACGGATTAGTTATTTTGGGAATTCCCGTTGAAACATTGCCAAATTTATTCATTCTGGTCGACTTTGCAATTTGTTCACTGTTGTAGTAAAACTGAGCGTATTACAATATATACATTAACAGTTCAAGAAAGTCTGGTATCGTTTGCACCATTAAGCTTTCAATTAGACGTGGAGATTTTTTTCTTCTTCTTTTTAATCGAAACCTAAACAAACGGGAAAGTCCACTTTCTGGCCGAGTCCAAGTTGGGAATACAATGTTATAAAGCCAAGGAAAACCAGACCTGCAAGAAAACATTGCCGTCAGATCTGACTTCCCCAGACTGACTGGGAAATCGTCAATGGCAGACACAGATTCTGGCAAGCAGTTTTTAGCAAAACGTTAAGAGTCGGTTGCAGTCGTTTAATGATAAAATCCAGACCAAGTGTAGCACTTTGTTTTGACGACAGAGCGGATCGGCGAGTTTCACCCGTAATAATAATTATTACTGACCCAGTGCAAGACGGTTGAGCCGGGAACGATTTCATCAGTGTCTGCTTCGAGTCCAAGTCGGTGAGTGCGAACATCGCGTTTTCATGAAAATGTATTCGGGATGTGAATGGATGTCATTGTGTCAGTTCGATCGATGCTGTTGTTGTTGTTGCTGCTGCTATGAGGCGATGGGGTGTGCTCGCAGTCAGTGGTGAGTGTGAGAGTGGGTGGTGGTTTTTATTTTGTTTCACTTTCAGTTGTTTTTGTTTTTTGTTCTTTGGTGGTTGTTGGTTTCGTTTTGGTTGGTTTGTTCTTGTTGTGTATTTATGCTTGTGTGCATCATGTGTGGATGATGATGATGATGATGTGTGTGTGTGTGTGTGTGTGTGTGTGTGTGTGGTGTGTTCTTCTTCCATTAATGTTCAGCGGTCATAACTTTGACCATTACTAACATTTTCCGTTACACGACCAACATCGACTTGCTGATGACTCTGTCGTGGTTAATGCATGCTGGGTATTTTCGTGTCTCCATAACCCACCGAACACTGACATGGGTTACAGGATCTTTAACGTGCGTATTTGATCAGTCTTCTGCGTGCGCATGAAGGGGGTTCAGGCACTAGCAGGTCCAGTCTGCACATATGTTGACCAGTGGGAGATCGGAAAAATCTTCATTCTTTACCCACCAGGCGCCGTTACCGTGATTCGAACCCGGGACCCTTAGATCACTGAAAGTCCAACGCATAAACCACTCGGCTATTGCGCCCGTGTGTGTGTGTGTGTGTGATAATGGTGTTCGTTCTTTTTTTTTCTCTTCATTCTTTCACTACCCTCCAAGTCCTGAGGCTGCTGCAGACAGAGGAAACAAGTAGACAGCCTGGTGTTTTAAACTGGGCATTGAAGCAACGCTTAGTTTATTTTGATAACAAACAGATATTCACTGAGACAGACTGTTGCAGCTAATCGAATATAATTTGCTAACCTACAGTGTTCAACCTTTTCTTCAGTGGTAAGTGCCTGCTAAATTCTTTGTTCTTTTATAAATCATTCCCGCTGTGTGTGAGGGTGTGTGTGAGTGGGTGGGTTGTGTGTGTGTGTGTGTGTGTGTGTGTGTGTGTGTGTGTGTGATTGTGTCGGTGTGTGTGTGTGTGTGTGTGTGTGTGTCACTGTATGTGTTCTGTGGGTGGGTGGGTGTCATTGTGTTTAGTGTGTGAGTGGGTGTTTTTGTGTGCGTGTGTTTTGTGTGTGTGTGTTGTGTGTTTTGTTTTGTTTTACTTTTGTGTGTGTGTGTGACTGAGTATTTTGCGTGCATGTGTGTGTGTGTGTGTGTGTGTTTGTGTCACAGTATATGTTCTGTGTGTGTGTGTGTGTGTGTGTGAGAGAGAGAGAGACAATGACAGTGTGTGAGTGCATGTGTGCGAGTGTCACTGTATGTATACTCTGGGTTTGTGTGTGTGATTGTGTTGTGTGTGATTGTGTTGTGTTGTGTTGTGTGTGTGTGTGTGTGTGTGTGTGTGTGTGAGTGTCACTGTATGTGTACTCTCTGTGTGTGCATGTGTGTGTGTGTGTGTGTGTGTGTGTGTGTGTGTGTGTGTGTGAAAGAAGTGAATTGGGAAAAGTAATGTTATGTGCATGCACATGAGAGGGGAGCAAAAAGCACTGTAAATGGGAAGGGGTGTCTGCGTGACATGTAAATGTGTGAGTTTCAGTTTTCAATTGACTGACTACTCACAACGAAATGTTATCCAGGATAATGAAGTTTGTGATTTATTTTTTTTTTTTTTTTTTTTTTTTAGGGGGGATGTCTTTGCTTTTTAAAATGTTTAGAAAGTTTTAAAGTAAACACAAAATTGGAGACGAAACTGAAGGAGAGGAACAATCTGTCTTTCATCAGTTTATCATCAGACTTGACAATTTTCAGCAGTCTATAGGTAAAACTGGACTTTTTTGTATGTTTGTTTTTCACATTTGTGTCGGTTATGGTATATTCTAAGGATACACCGACGCCCTGTGTGTATTCAACATTTTTTTTCTCTCTGGTAGACAATGTGTGTGTGTGTGTGTGTGTGTGTGTGTGTGTGTGTGTGTGTGTTTCTTCGGGAGACATGATATGAATGAGGCATGTGCTGCAGTTGGTAATTAGATGCCACTGCTTTTTCATCACAGTCTGAAAAGATCATACCGGGCAGTGCTTCAAGAGATCTTGTCAGTGTTGACTTTTGTGTGTTTGTTTTTCAGATTAACTGTATTCGTTTCGGTTACGGTTATCATACATTCTAAGCCGGATACACCCGTGCATGTGTGTGTGTGTGTGTGTGTGTGTACTGTAGTGTAGTGTGTTACTCGCTTCTGTTTCGTACACTGGGATGTGAGTGATGTTGTGTCTCTCAGTTTGACGCTGTGTTAAACATTATACATGTATTGAGTATAACAACATTTAATGCGTAGCCTATATGTTTGTGTGTCTCCTAGAACAACGGCAGATATGTAAGTGCTAATATCTTCACCGTTGGAAAATAAAGATTCATTCATTCCCATCCTATGCCTTACTGCTGATGCGTGTTGGCTGATAACCACTTTCCGAGAAAGAATGACTCATCACTTTCTGAGGAACACTCAGTAACACAGAGTGTGTTAGTGCTGCTGCTTGGGTGGAGAAAGTGTTGTGAAGTCTAGCCCCCCCCCCCTCCCACCTCCCCTCCGTCCCCCCCATCCCCACTCTCCCTCAGTCACCCTCTCTGGCTGGCTGGCTGGCTGGCTGGCTGTCCCTCTCTGTCTCTGCCTGTCTCTCTGTCTCTGTCTCTGAGTCTCTCTCTGTATCTCTGTCTCTCTCTCTCTCTCTCTGTCTCTCTCTCTGTACAAATGAAAGGTTTGGTTTTTATAAAACATTATCCAGTAATCATGATTTGCCGAAACCTTATCTGTTGCTGAATATTGACTAGACACCTCAGGTGTATCACAACAAAATTTAGATTCCGTATTACTGATCTGACTTTCAGTGTGTGTGGACTGACTTTCATCGCCTGATGTATAAAACATTTAAGGAATCTGATATACTGTGTCCATTATGCATGATGCCAAAAGAAGATGAGGTACATTTTGTCCTCTGTGGTGATGCACTGAGTTTTACGTTAAGAGATTCATCCGATCTAAATACTAAGAATAGCCCCGTGTCTTAAAAGATTCACAATGAAATATTCTTTGCAGTTATAGGCCTAGTGAACAGTTATTTTGACGAATGGCCCCAGTTTCACTCTGTAATCTCTCTCTCTCTCTCTCTCCCTCCCCCATTACATTACTCCTTAGGTGATGTTCACTTTCCAGTGTGTTATTATTGTTGCTACCATGTCAGTATTAGTATTATCATTAATATTTTCATTGTTGTTGTTGTCAGTGGTAGTTGCGGTAATAGTAGTTTGGGTGTTGTTGTTTTTTGTTGTTGGTTTTTTTGTTGTTGTTGTTTTTCTTGTTTAGTTTAGTTTTGTCTTGCACTTCAGCCTTCTTTTCATTGTCAAATAATGTGTGTATTTTCGCCATTGCGTTTGTGTATTGCTTGTTACATATGAACGAGCACGATATAAGCTCATGCTTGTTGTTGCTCAAGTCTTCTTAATTGAACGCTGTATTGCACCTTGTTTCTTGATATTAAAAATGTTTAAACCAATAGCCCCGTGTGTTCAAGTTGACTCTGTTGTTGTCAAGTTCTGATGCTGTTGTTGTGCGTAATTTCTCTCTGTACTTGTACAATGCTTTTAAGTTTGGAGAAATAGCTACTTCGTAAATTTAGGTCTACTACCGTTAGTTATAATCAATGCGTACTTCTCTCTCTCTCTCTCTCTCTGTTCCGTTCAATGACATTATATGTCACTCTTTATGTTGTGCGTAATTCACACATCCATATATTTGGGGCCATGGCTTGCAATGAATCTCTCTCTCTCTCTCTCTCTCTCTCTCTCTCTCTCTCTCTCTCTCTCTCTCTCTCTGTCTCTGTGTTCCGTTCAATGACATTATATGTCACTCTTTATGTTGTGTGTAATTCACACATCCATATATTTGGGGCCATGGCTTGCAATGAATAAATCTCTCTCTCTCTCTCTCTCTCTCTCTCTCTCTCTCTCTCTCTCTCTCTCTCTCTCTCTCTCTCTCATGGCGCTATGCTTTCACTTGATGCTTTTGAATTATTTATTCTTTTGTTATCCGACGATGTCATTTTGATTTCAGAGACAGTTATAGGCCTACAAACACAATTAAATAGTCTACAGCGTGCAACAACATCTCTTCAACTAAAGGTAAATATGTCTAAAAGTAACATCATAGTATTTCGGAAAGGTGGATATTTAAGTGTAAGAGAACGGTCGTTTTATGATGGTGCTACATTACCTGTTGTTAATGTATATAAATATTTAGGAATTATATTTTCAACACGCTTAAGTTTTGGTGCTGCTTGCAAGGAACTTGCAAGTAAAGCAAAAGGTGCTCTGATATGTGTTATGAAAAGATTATATACGTTAAACAATAATTCATTTCATTTATTCATTAAGCTTTTTGACTGCCAAATACAACCAGTAGTGCAATATGGATCTGAGTTATGGGGGGTTGATAATTCTGTTTTTCATTGTGAATCAGTTCATTTAATGGCTTTAAAGAAATTTTTAGGAGTCGATATGCGAACGCCAAACGACCTTGTTTATGGTGAAACAAATCGTTATCCAATATATATAAACTCTATTGTGAACTGTATTCGCTACTGGCTTAAAATTGTACGAATGGAAGATAACAGAATACCGTTTAAGGCTTATAAAATGTTGTATGATTTAGATAATAAGGGAAAGAAAAACTGGGTAACTAAGGTTCGTCTTTGTTTGTTTGAATATGGATTTGGCTTTGTGTGGATGGAACAGGGCGTTGGTTGTGTTAATGGTTTTGTATCTGTTTTCCGCCAAAGGCTGATCGATTGTAGATGGCAAACGTGGTATAATCACATTCACACTAGCAATAGATTTGATATGTATAGAACGTTCTGCAGTGTACATGATTTAAAACATTATTTGCTGCTAGATATAGATAGACACTTGAAATTTATTACAACGAAGTTTAGATTAGGAATATCTGAATTGACAACGCATCGCTCAAGGTACAAATCGTTTAGTGAAAAAGAGTTAGTCTGTCCATTATGTAATGAATCCCAAGAAAATGAGGTGCATTTTGTCCTTTGTTGTCCGGCACTTACAAATATTCGTGAAATGTTTATAAAACCAAAATATTACAAATACCCCTCCCTGTTTAGATTAAGTCTACTTATGTCGTCTAGCAATAGTAAGGAAGTTCGTGATTTTTCTTTGTTTTTGTATAAGGCTTTCAAACACAGAGAAATTGCTGTTTCGTGAAATGAATATGATTATATGTTTTGTTATCCGTATTTATACTTGTTTGCACAATGTTCATGTGTACCCCTTCACGTGGGGCTGAGGCCTATATGTGAATAAACCATTCCGTTCCGTTCTCTCTCTCTCTCTCTCTCTCTCTTTCGCGTGCCCGCGCGCGTGTATGTGTGCGTGTGTGTGTGATTGTGGGTGAGGAGGATGGGTGGGTATGTGGGATGTGTGAGTGAGGTGTGTGTGTGTGTGTGTGTGTGTGTGTGACAATCAAGGGTGGAGGGGAGTGGATTGGGGGAGTGAGGGGGTGGGGGTGGGGGGTTAGACAGGGATGGTTGCGACTTGGCGTTCGCGGCGACCTTGCGCGAGAGTGAGCGTGCCGTGCGTGAATGAATTTGTTTCTGCATGAAAGCGTGCGTGCGCGTCGGTGTTTATTGTTCAAATGACCATGCAAATAATTTGAGGTGTTCACAAGAATGCGTGTTGTTTCTTGCCCCCTTGTCTGAAGGGCGTTGTAACACTGAATGGACATTAAAATCTTTGTCTTGTCTTGTCTTGTCTTGTCTCTCTCTCTCTGTGGCTCTGCCCTTCTGCGGTGCCTCCCCCACACCCCCTTTCCGACACTGCGCACCCCCACCCCCTACTGTATCCACCCCATCCAGTGCCCGATGCGCTTCAGTTCTTCCTTTATCCGTTTTCTTCGCCCGCGTGACGACACATTCTTCTTTCCCCTTTCCCTTCTCTAAAGCCTTCATCATTGTGAAGATTCTGTCGATTTTTAGGGGGGAGGGTTTAACTCTCTCCATACGAACGGCAAAAGAGACGACGTTAACAGCGTTTCACTCCAATTACCATCATCAAAATATTGCAAGCGGAAGGCTCTTATACTGAAGACGTGAATGTTGACAAAGAATACCACAATTCTGACGACGGAAGCTAAAGGTTGGGTCATTCAGACACCCACTGGACATCCGAGGGGTCTGTGTAGAGGAGAAGAGAGGACTGGCCGTACTGAGTGAGTTAACTGTTGTTTGAAGTCACTTGTGGTACAGTTTGCCGGATCCGGGGGTGCTGGGGGGATGGGGGTGGGTAGGGGTTTGGTGGGGGGGGGGGGGATCAGATTTGCGACTTGAAGCCTTCCACTGAGGGTGGGTCGGCTGAGGGCAACCTCAGCAGGAAGGCTGTTTTTAAAGGTTCAAAGGTTCTAAATCATTTTAATCCGAGAAACCCTGTTTGGGTACATGGAAACACACTGGAAAAACGGGCCCACATCCTCGAGACGTGCAGTCGCACGAAGAAGAAAAGAGAGAAAATAAGAAAATTTTTTAAAAAAAAGAAAAAGTGAGGGGTGGGGTGGGGAGTGGGGGGTGGGAGGGGAGGGTTATTGTCCTGGGGAAGAAGGACTTCTGTCTGCATAGAGTCCTGCAGTTGGGAGGACGATACGTTGCTGGATGCGACCGTCGGGTGCCTCAGTTTGGGTGCAGAGGGGTTCTGGGAGGGTTTGTGGCACGTGTTGATGATGAGGCTTCCGTTGTGGAATTTATAAAAGTTCATCAGCCGCGCCGGCCCTGCTCCTTCGCTCTGTGAGGGAGGACCACTGAAGGGTCTCCAGCATGTCTTGTACACTGCTGGAAGGTTTTCCGATGTCGATGGGTGACACTTACACGAATAGACGGTGATTCCTTGATTAATCACTTCTTCTTCTTCTTCCTCTTCTTCTCCTCCTTCTTCCCCTTCTTCTTCTTCTTCTTCCCCTTCTCCTTCTTCTTCTTCCCCTTCTTCTTCTTCTTCTTCCCCTTCTCCTTCTTCTTCTTCCCCTTCTCCTTCTTCTTCTTCTCCTTCCTCTTCTCCTTCTTCCTCTCCTTCTTCTTCTTCTTCTCCTCCTCCTTCTTCCCGTTCTCCTTCTTCTTCTTCCCCTTCTCCTTCCTCTTCCTCTTCTCCTTCTTCCTATTCTCCTTCTTCCTCTTCTTCCTCTCCTTCTTCTTCTCCTTCTTCTCCTTCGTCTTCTTCTTCTTCTCCTTCTTCTTCTCCTTCCTCTTCTCCTTCTCCCTATTCTCCTTCTTCCTCTTCTTCTTCTCCTTCTTTTTCTCCTTCTTCTTCCTCCTCTTCTTCTCCTTCTTCTTCCTCTTCTTTCTTCTTCTTCTCCTCCTCCTTCTTCCAGTTCTCCTTCTCCTTCTTCTCCTTCCTCTTCTCCTTCTCCCTATTCTTCTTCTTCCTCTTCTCCTTCTTCTTCCTCTTCTTCTTCTTCTTCTTCTCCTTCCTCTTCTTCGTCTTCTTCGTCTTCTCCTTCTTCTCCTTCCTCTTCTCCTTCTTCCTATTCTCCTTCTTCCTCTTCTTCTTTTTCTCCTCCTTCTTCCTCTTCTTCTTCTCCTCCTCCTTCTCCTTCTTCTTCTCCTTCTTCGTCTTCTTCTCCTTCTTCTTCTTCCTCCTCCTCCTCTTCTTCTTCTTCTTCTGCGTGAAGAGTTGCTGTGGCGCCACACAGAACTGTTCACCAGCTTCCTCCACGTCTGTCTGCTGTGTGTCAAAGCCAGGGTCTCTGCAAGCTGTTTTCCTGTCAGTCCATTCTGCAGTGTTGTCAGTCTATCGTTTCTACGGTCTCTCGGCAGTGGTCAGTAATGGTCAGAAGTCAACAGTGGTCATGCAGCGATCATTGGTGGTCTGTAGTGGTCAGGACGTCATAATGATGCACAAACGTGACAAAACATGCAACGCAATCTGAACATTTTTGCGGCGCTGTGGTCAGTAGTGGTCAGCAGTTGTCATTAGTGGTCAGTTAATAGTCAAACCCTGCCAAGACGTCCCAACATTGCATAACCGTCACAAAGTGATGCAAGCTGAACTCTGATGGTGGTCAGCATAGGTCAGTTATCAGTGGTCTTCTTCTTCTTCTTCTTCTTCGTTCGTGGGCTGCAACTCCCACGTTCACTCGTATGCACACGAGTGGGCTGTTACGTGTATGACCGTTTTTACCCCGCCATGTAGGCAGCCATACTCCGTTTTCGGGGGTGTGCATGCTGGGTATGTTATGGT
>NC_134881.1:15091250-15143750 GCF_041734735.1 Babylonia areolata
AAAGTTGAAGATAAAGATAATTCTATCAATCAGAAGCAAGATTTAATCAATCAACCAGTTAAAAAAGACAAAAAGCAAATACGAAAAACGATACTGAGGACAGCATGATGATGATAATGACTAAACAATGATGGTTGCGGTGATGATGGTGATGATGATGACGGTGATGAATACCAGCCATGAACTTAGACACCTCAGCTCACTTTACCTCATTCCATGTTCACCAGATCAGTAACGCTGATTTCTGCTTTTCATTGCAGGTGAACGGAAACACTGCAGCGCTCAATTCTGTGATCGGTCAGGTCTGGTTCACTGCACGCCTCATCTTTTGTCATCATCTGGCCACGATAACTGCACAATCTGGCGGAACTGATATATACTACCTTAATCACTATTGCAGTTTCTTCCAAGCCTACTGTTGCAATTGAAGAGTACTTCTGCGCATGTCTCATAGTCTCACACGTCTCTCCATATATGGTGACCTCATCATCAACGTGTATTCGTAAGGGAACAGCCTGAGTCATTCCTACCCAGTTTGGTTAAAACCAACCTTCCTTTGCTTTGTTTATGTAAGATTCAGATAAAGGCAAGGAAACAGAGCTATAAATTAAGCACAAAAAAGGGAAACTCAATTGTTAATATTAAAAAAAATAATCGTCGCGAAGTTTGTGCATGACTTTGCCAAAGCTCGCTTGACACTTTCAACAGTATCTTCCTGATACTTTCTGACTTTGTTTTCGCAGGCCATCCACTTCTTTTAAAAGTTACACAGCTGTTTTTTTTTTTTTTTTTTTTTTTTTTTTTTTTTTTTTTAAACTGTTCATCAGTGGCCAAAACCCAAGACTACAACATTAACATTTGCGTCTGATCGGAAGATGTGTGGGTTTTCTTTCAACAAACATTGGCACAAATAAATATTTACAATGAGTCCCTATTTCAAAGACGTTAGTAAGTCAATCAGTGAAGAGAACGACACCACCTACGCTGAATCGGAACTTCTCTTCGTGGAACGTTTCTCCGAGACGAGAGTTGCTGTCCACGGAAAACACCGCAAGCCAAGAATTATAGACGGGATGGCCGTGTCCGGCCGAAGTGGAAAGTGCTTCACATCCTTAAATCTGACTGGATGATAGTGACTACACAAAATCTCACAGGGGATGAACTTTATTTTTCGGACTTAGTCCTTCTCGCGAAGAGCATCGTACAACTGTTAAATTAGACCGAATAACTGTCAGTTTGTGACTCGAACAGCAGTCAGTCAGTGAATGAACAGACGTCTCGAGAGATTTTTTATTAAAATTTTAAACAGGACTGCCATCTGACACAAAACATAACGAGGCCAAGACTTTCTTTCTGAGCTGAACTGTGCAGGCTAAGACACGCGCGATTCTCTTCGGAAAATCAGATCTGCAGTATGTCTGACAGAGATCCCCAAGCAAACGACGATACACGGGGATTTGGCGCACTGCTGCACTTGCGCCAGACTGCTGTACGAGGGGGCGTTGAGGAGTCACGGCGGGCGCCAGACATCGACCTCCATGGCCACCCTGGCCTGAGCCGTGCTCCCGCGGATGAAATTGGTGAGCAACTCCCAGCTGTCGTACGGTTTCAGTTTCAGTTTCAGTAGCTCAAGGAGGCGTCACTGCGTTCGGACAAATCCATATACGCTACACCACATCTGCCAAGTAGATGCCTGACCAGCAGCGTAACTCAACGCGCTTAGTCAGGCCTTGAAAAAAAAAAAGAATAAATAATAGATAAGCTTACATAAATAAATAAATAATAATTATGATATAAAAAAGGTAGTAGTAATCATAATAATAAAAAATAATAAATAAATAAATAAATAAGACAACAATGATGATAAATAAGCAAATAAATGTAAAACATGAAGACACACATTCACACATACACCCACACATGCATAACAGATACGCACCAAACACGCAGTTTCACAGATATGAAAGCACAGTCAAATACATATAAACGTACATGAGCTCCACCACACACACACACACACACACACCACACACATTACCCTGCACCTCCTCTACCCCCCCTCCTCCACACACTCATTTCTAGTCTATGTATCGCAGCTTCCACGTGTCGTACACGTATAGGTAATGTCCACAAAGTGCAGTTATGGTCAGTGTGTATTCTGCCGGTCATCGCAGGCTGGTGCTCGCGCGGCGATGGTTGTTGGGATGGTTCGTGTGTCTTCTGTGGACGTGCGGTCAGTTGACTTGTATTCTAGGATGGGAATGGCCACGAACTCCGTTTCTCTCTGTATATCTCTGTCTCTGTTTCTCTCTTCTTCTTCTTCTTCTTGTTATTGTTATTCTTGTTGTTCTCGTTGTTGTTATTCAGATGCAAATATATGACCATAATATGTTCAAAGCATTTTCAACACGTGGATGACCATCAGTAATTGTGTGTTTCACTTTCATTATGATTGCAGAGGGGGTTGCAACACACATAGTGAGTACAATTCCAGTTTCATTTTGATGGAGAAATGTATAGGAATGCAGTCCGGAAAATGGGTAGCGCTTCACCGTAAAAACACACACAGACCCCACCCCCCACCCCCACCCCCTCCCAACCCCCCTCTCTCTCTGGGGAGGGAGGGCATGGGAGAGGGCAGTATAACATGAAAATGTTCGACAACTTTGGATTTTGTAATGTACTCTGAGGAGTTTTGAGAATTGGGCACCCAATTCTATGGCTATTTGTTGTGTTTCTGCAAAAAACAACCACCACCACCTTCTTGGTGGTCTTCCGTATTCCGAAGAAGACGCAGTCTGTGTTTTCAGTGATGAGAGCACAAGTCCAAGACTGGAGGCACACAGGCGCCTGCACGTGCCACCAACGGTCGTCTTGTTGTCTTGTGGAGGGGCGGACGCTGCTGGGTGACGTCAATTTCTTGCAGCAGCGAGACGTTGTTGCCGGTTCTCTTCAAAGTCAGCCGTTATTCTAGAAATGAGCGACCTCCATGCTGGTCTGTTTGCTGCGGAAGCTTCAAGTTCGCGAGGCTAAATGCCGCTTCATTTGAGGTAGCTCTTCAGAGTGTCTTTGTACCTCACTTTAAGCCTTCCCTGTCTGCGTGAGCCTACCTTGAGTTGCCCGTAAATCAGTTATCTGGGTATGCGACTGTCGTCCATTCCAATCAGTGACATGGCCAGTCCAGTAAAGCTTGGCCTTCAGCAACACTGATGGACTCAATGATCGGTTAGTCAGCTCCGTTCAGCACATCTTGGTTTGAGACTCTGTCCTGCCAGCGGATGTTTGTGATCACGCGCAGCAGTCTCATGTAGAACTGTTCCAGCTGCTTGATGTTCCGACGATACTGGTTCCACAGTTCACATCCATAGAGCTGTTCAGAAATTATGGCAGCCTTGTAGACCCTGATTTTTGTTGACAGTCTGGTGCCTTTTTGCTGGATGACCTTAATTCTCAGTCTTCTGAGTGCGTGGATGGACTTTTTTGGGGGGGATTTTACATGTGTGAACTCTTAATCCAGTGAACTGTCTGCTGAGATCATGAAGCTGCCAAGGTACTTGAAGTTCTCCACGCGCTTCAGCAGGACTCCATCAATGGCTGGGGCAGACTTGTGTTCAGGGCTGCTTGAACTGGGACCTTTGTTTTCCCTTGGCTGATTGTCAGTCCTCTTGAGGATTCGAGCCAGAATCTTTTCAGCAATTGAGAGTAAGGATATTCCAGCGTAGAATCCATAGTCTGACTTTGCTCCTTTGTTCTTGGACAGAGCCGCTGACATACATTCTTCCTCCCAGATGGCCGAGAGAACGTCAAGGAATGCTTTGAAGACTGTATCTCCAAGTGCTGTGTACAGTTCTGTAGGAATTCCGTCTTTCCCAGAGGCCTTGCCACAGTTCTTCTGCTTTGTGGCAGTCTCGCCTCGTCCTTGTTGGCTGGAAGGTCAAGGTCATAAACCACCACCACCAAAATCGAAAAACCAAACTAAACAACAACGAAAAACCTGTTTATATATCCTAAAACACTGCAATTTCATGTCGCATATCAGTTTTGCATTTTGTTCTATGCTGTATTTCCTCACAAATGATAGTCAATTATGTGCAGTTTTCGGTGATTTTCTATAATCATGAAAACAAATAAACAAACAAAAAAAAAACAATGGAGAATTTTACATACAGACATGTTTATGAATGAAGTCCACGTGTGTGTGTGTGTGTGTGTGTGTGTGTGTGTGTGTGTGTATGTGTGTGTGTGTGTGCGTGTGCGTGTGTGTGTGCGTGTGCGTGTGTGTATGTGTGTGCGTGTGCGTGTGTGTGTGTGTGCGTGTTGCAGATATGCATCCTCTGACCTCGGTCGTGGTGACAAGCCAAGCCCCATATGCGGCACCACCGACCCTTCCCGGCCCCAACACCGTCGCCCAAGGGATCCCTGCTCCCCCGGGCCTCACGGAGTGGGATCTGGGGTTTAAACCTCGCGTTCCGCTCCTGCTGTGCCACGAAAAAAGATCTGATCCAGTTAATAGAGATGGATAGATCTCTGTGTCTCTGTCTCTCTCTGTGTCTCTGTCTCTGTGTCTCTGTCTCTGTCTCTGTCTCTCCAGACTTTCTCGATGCGGGGCGGGGGAAGGGGGTGGACTTGACTCATATCACTCAGTTTGTTTCTTGCCTCTTCTTCTTCGATGTTGTTTGTACATGTCTTTTTGTACCTCCCCCCCCCCCCTCCCGCCCCCCTCCCACAGCCCCCTCCCTCCTTACCCCCAACCACGGATTGCCCCCGTACCCCCTCCCTCCTTACCCCACCCCCAACCACGGATTGCCCCCGTACCCCCTCCCTCCTTACCCCACCCCCAACCACGGATTGCCCCCGTACCCCCTCCCTCCTTACCCCACCCCCAACCACGGATTGCCCCCGTTCCCCCTCCCTCCTTACCCCCAACCACGGATTGCCCCCGTACCCCCTCCCTCCTTACCCCCAACCACGGATTGCCCCCGTACCCCCTCCCTCCTTACCCCCAACCACGGATTGCCCCCGTTCCCCCTCCCTCCTTACCCTCAACCACGGATTGCCCTCGTACCCCCTCCCTCCTTACCCCCAACCACGGATTGCCCCCGTACCCCCTCCCTCCTTACCCCACCCCCAACCACGGATTGCCCCCGTACCCCCTCCCTCCTTACCCCCAACCACCGATTGCCCCCGTACCCCCCTCCCTCCTTACCCCCAACCACGGATTGCCCCCGTACCCCCTCCCTCCTTACCCCCAACCACGGATTGCCCCCGTACCCCCTCCCTCCTTACCCCCAACCACCGATTGCCCCCGTACCCCCTCCCTCCTTACCCCCAACCACGGATTGCCCCCGTACCCCCTATCTCCTTACCCCCAATCACGGATTGCCCCCGTACCCCCTCCCTCCTTACCCCCAACCACGGATTGCCCCCGTACCCCCTCCCTCCTTACCCCCAACCACCGATTGTCTCCGTTCCCAGTCTTCTGTTTCTACGTTTTCCCCACACCTTTTCCCTTTTTCTTCTTTATTTTCTCGATCTGATTAGTGTATTTGTTGTGAAGGTGGGCTGGATGATACGTAGTATGCAGGAAAATAAGCAAAAGTAGACCGGATCGACATGAATCGAGACAGAAGATTTGTTTGGTGTATGCGATAACCAAAACCTAGCTGAGCGGGGAGACTGTTTTAAAAGCCCGATATAAAAGAAAAATGTTATTTTGCAGCCGTAGGTGGTGGAGTTCTCTGGTGGTTCTACAGCTGAAGGTGAGCTTCTAGTTGTTAGAGGATGGAGGGGGGGGTCGTCCGGAAAATCTTGAATTTGTCAGAGAACATAGCAACAACTCGTACTTAGTTCAGTCCACTGCTGTTAAAGGAATAACGTTTCGGAGGGTGGGGTTGTGTTTTGGGACACATTTCACGGGGATGAAATCAGCTGTATCTTCTGGAATATTATTGAAACCCTTTGATGATGCCAGACATTCGTGCTGAAGAGTTTTACAATACGTTAGGTAATGCCTTGTAAAGTGTGTGTTCCTTATTATTTGACAGGTCTGCCTAACTGGTTTGACTGATGGCGACAAAGGCATCGTCAGCCTTTCCTCGAGAAGCGTGTGTTCTTTGTCCTCTTCTTTCGTTTTTGTTCATCATCTTCTTTACCTGGAAATTCATTGAGATCGTTGGTGTCTTCAGGAGAAGCATACATGTTCACTAACATGACATGGAAGTCTTTGCTACTGTGGAGCTTCAGTTGCCCTGCTAGGACTCAGAGCACCCGGCTGACAGTATCCAAGTCTGGCTGATTGAGTTCAGGTGTAGTTCTTTTGGGAGTCATCTTGCTGGACGTGTCTGGAGGCGTTATAACCGTTCCATTGAAACGACGTGGTTTATCACCGCTCTTATTTCTGAACGCACACACGTGAAACAGGCTTCAGTTCCATTTATTTGCACGGCCTGATGGCAGCGTCAGCTTCTGATCTCTAAGTTTTTTTATGTTAAAAGGTGGATGATCATGGCAGCTAAGAATAAGGCGCAATGTCCACGAATGATGAGATCTGATTACCAATAAACTATGTTAATAAGAAGTGCACTTCAATTAGATGTGAATCGCCACAGTCTGCCCTTCCTAATCGACTGGGCTTATTGCAATCATGATGATAACAACACCAGCCGTAGTGATGGTAATGATATTGATATTGATTATGACGATCATCGAAATCACTTTAGGCGATGTGAAAAGTCCTAAGTCTAACTTGTTAAGCGAGTTTCCTTGTTACATTGTTATGGTATGTTAGTTTTCCCATCATTCCATCTGTCGGAAAGAGGACGTTGTGAAAAACGGATTGGATTTCTCTCCCTGGTTTCGGAACACATTGACAAAAGCAACATTCTGACAAGACACATCCGAAAAGAGCGGTAGTTGTTCATCAAAATGATAACAATAGGTACTTGTTAGTCCTAATTTCAAAAGTTCTTTCTAAGCACTTGACATAATTTCATGTTTCACAGTACTAGTTTTTTTTAAACTTCGTTACAATAGAACAACACAAACAACCACCAATACAACAACAACAAGAATGTGAAGGGGTGATATAACCAAATAAACGAAGGTATGGGATACAGACAAAATAGACTGAGAGAGAGAGAGAGAGAGAGAGAGAGAGAGAGAGAGAGAGAGCTCTTACAATATTAGCCTGAAATACGGAGGTCTCATCACAAGCTGTCCTTTTGTAGCAAGATCAACCCAACTTTGTAGAATCGCGGGAAGGATATGACTCATGATGAAGCATGCAATATATCAGACAGGCAGGACCTGACAGCAGAATTCATCCAAGGGAAGCAAACGATAATTTGTAGTAGACTCTTTCTGCTACCCAAAGGAAGCCAGTGGATATTTTGCTTAAAATCAGTGTGATCGGAAGGAATGATCTGAAAACAGAGGAGCGGCGTGTCTTTGTGGATCTGATGAAGTCAGTCAAGCACGAGCAAAGACTGAATTGAATGTGTCTGCTCGAGGTGGAATCAAAGTGCAGATGCTGTCTGGTTGTTTGGTGCTTCTGTAACTTATTCTGCACTTTGAACAAACACAGCTTTATGGATCTGGGAAATAAACTGAGGAAGCGTCGACTCCCGGACAAGATCAGTCCAAATTGTGCACAGCTAAAACCTGTACACCAGAATGGCTGACTCCAAAAGACAGGCGGTGAAGAAACTTCTCTGAGGTGGAAGTGAGCGTGAAAAGAAAAAGGAGAAAAAGAAAGAAAAACAACAACAACAACAACAGAAGAAGTGCTCAACACCAAATTGCATTGATTGGATTCAGTGGAAGGCTGCTAAGTGCTTGATTGCTGATAAATAATGTTGAAGACCGCGGCTCTCATTTACATCTGGTTTTGGTTTTGTGGAAAATGGACTGCCGTCATCAAAGCGGTGTAGCTTCTGAGTGAGTCATCTGTCTACCTATGTATCGTATTATCTATTTAAGACAGATAATGAGTGTGACATCAGATCATCAATCTGAAGAAAAGTAGCTGGAGGGAGTGGGGGAGGGGAGGGTGGCGCCGTCATCATAGCGGTGTGGCTTCTGAGTGAGTCATCTGTCTACCTATGTATCGTATTATCTATTTAAGACAGATAATGAGTGTGACATCAGATCATCAATCTGAAGAAAAGTAGCTGGAGGGAGTGGGGGAGGGGAGGGTGGCGCCGTCATCATAGCGGTGTGGCTTCTGAGTGAGTCATCTGTCTACCTATGTATCGTATTATCTATTTAAGACAGATAATGAGTGTGACATCAGATAATCAATCTGAAGAAAAGTAGCTGGGGTGGGTGTGTAAGATGATGAAGGCACATGTGAGGGTGGGTTTTTTGTGTGGTTTTTTGGGTGTTTTTTTTTCAAGTTGTTTTTGTTTTTCTTTTTTGACGCTTTGACGTATTGAGTTCAATTTTTATAACTTGTTTTTGTTGTTGTTTTTTGCATATGATATATATATATTTTTTTTTTGGTAGGGTCGGGGGTGTCTTGTTTTGAGACAAGGAGAGAACTAAAAGAAAGGAAGAACAAACATGAATCCAACAACGATAGAAACCTTGGAGAGGAGCACAGTGACAACAGTTAACGCCTATGCTCATAAGTGGAGTGATGGCCTAGAGGTAACGCGTCCGCCTAGGAAGCGAGAGAGAATTTGAGCGCGCTGGTTCAAATCACGGCTCAGCCGCCGATATTTTCTCCCCCTCCACTAGACCTTGAGTGGTGGTCTGGACGCTAGTCATTCGGACGAGACGATAAACCGAGGTCCCGTGTGCAACATGTACTTAGCGCACGTAAAAGAACCCACGGCAACAAAAAAGTTGTTCCTGGCAAAATTCTGTAGAAAAATCCACTTCGATAGGAAAAACAAATAAAACTGCACGCAGGAAAAAAAAAAAAAAAAAAAAGGGTGGCGCTGTAGTATGGCGACGCGCTCTCCCTGGGGAGAGCAGCCCGAATTTCACACAGAGAAATCTGTTGTGATAAAAAAATACAAATACAAATGTAAACCGTTTTGTTACTGTCTTCTTCTTATTTATATCTGACAATGACTGCCATGGTTGGCTGAACTATACATAATTATTGTAGGTCACAAAAATATCGGTAAATGATCGATAGTCATTTATTAGGAATTCTGCTTGTTTACCCTGCTCTACCGCTATCGTTGACATCAGCTTTTTAATCATCGGCAATGTTTACCAGTGTTGCTCAAAAGATATTTATCTAAAAGCATAATTTATTATTTACTGGCATGTTTGCCAAAACTGCTCAGAGACTTATCAGAAAGGAGTTGCTAAACGAACAATTGAGGATGGAGGAAGGGAGAGGGGAGGGGGAGGGGGGGGGTGGTGCTGGGGAGGGAAGAGGGGAGAAGGTCAGAGGGAAGGAAGATGGATAAGAAATGTAAAAAAAAAAAAAAAAAAAAAAAAAAAATCACAATGAACAGAAAAAGTCACTGAGGGTTTTGTGCTTACGATTTTGCCAAACCGCAGGTTTTGAAAAAATTGAAATAAATTAAATTAAAAACAACAACAACAACAACAAAAAACAAGCCCTTTTTTTTAACGATAGAGACATGCAAAAATGCTGATAGGTGGAAAACATTAACAACAACAACAAAACCACTGACTTGGTTTTATCATTCATTCAGTTTTGTAATTTCTGTTGTACTTGATTTTCTGTCTTAAAAATCAAAGCTTATTTAATTCTTCTTTCCTTCTGTTTCTTTATAAATAACGATTCGGAAGGAATTATTATCTGTTTCCACGCCCCCCCCCCCTTCTACCCCCCTCTCTCTCTTCTTTCCATTTCCATACCACCCCTCTCCCCCCTCTCTCTTCTTTCCAAAGTGGAAATGAAGGGTATCAAGTACAATGACTTTTTTTTCTGATATTATTATTATTATTACCATTCTTCTTCTTCTTCTGGTTATTAGTATTATTATTATTATTATTATCGTCGTTGTTTCAGATATGTAAAGTTGTCTGTTAGTGCAAATATTTACATACGTGTATATAATATTTCCTTGCTTTGTGTTGTTATTGTTTTTTTGTTTTGTTTGTGTGTGTGTATTTTTGTGTGTGTTTTTTTAAGTTGATCGATCGATTTATTTTCTTAGCTAACTCTTTAGTTTATATATTTGCTGATTACTTAATATGATTATTTGATCTCTCCCTGACATACGTATGCCGTTTGTTGCAAATCTAACCACAAATAGTTGTTTCCAGTTTACTTTTTAATTTGTTTTTTCTTTCAGCCATTTTCAGTCATTTTGAAGTTTTTTGTTTTTTGTTTGTTTGTTTGTTTTTTGGTGTGTGTGTTTTGTTTGTTTGTTTGTTGTTGTTGTTGTTTTTTTTTTTTTGGGGGGGGGGGGATTCGGGAGACGGGGTTCTTTAGAAACCTCTCCTCCTCACTCACTCCCTCTCTCCGTTTCCCCTTCTTCTCTTTCTGATTGTGCATCTCAGTATCTCAGTCTCTCTCTCTCTCTCTCTCTCTGTTGGCCTATGCAACAGAAGCGAGGAAAGTGGCCCGGAAGTGGGTGGGGGATTAAGCAACTTGGTATGATCCCCACCACACACACACACACACACACACACACACACACAAAACTCATATTCTTATATACACATATACATCCCTGCAAGGGCTGAAAGTGCGCGGCTCTTACGGTACTATTATTCATGTATGTGTTTTCAATATCATAATCATTCGACTGAATGGCGTAATCCCTCTGAACTGCCCTTCGTGGGCAAGACAAATAAGCACAGGAACAGGCAAATGAAACATACAAACAAAAACCAACTCCCATCTCCCCTCCCCCCCCCCTCCCCCCGCACCCCCCTCCCCCCACCCCGCAAAAAAACATGAAATATTGCTCAATTTGTTTTTCAAACAATCTTCTGCGGTCGGGTTGTTTTTTTGTTTTTTTTTAATGCAGATATTATGATGCAGCGTAATGAATCAGTCTTCACGATTTGATTCCTTTGTTCCAACACCCAGCTCCGGTCTTCATTCATATTTTGAAGGCGAGTCGGGGGAGGGGTAAGGGGGGGGGGGGGGGGGTAAAATGTTCAGTTCTACAGTGAACGCTTGGGGTAAACCAGTATGTGTGGTAGCACAGCCAGTCAGCGACCCCATCGGACTTGCCAGCAGTCCCTTACCCCCGACTGAATAAAGACGCATGCGTGTGTGTGTGTTTTGTAGGTTACCAATTTCACATCTTTCCATTTTGAATGTGTGTGTGTGTGTGTGTGTGTGTGTGTGTGTGTGTGTAAATCCGATAGAAGGTGGATAAAAGACCAAGTACTTCTTGGTAGACAACCATAATAATTATTAGAACATAGATGGACAGGCAGACAGGCAGAGTGGTTGACAGAGTGGGCAGGGTGATAAACAGGAAAAAAAAAAGAAAAAGAAAAAAAGAAGAAGAAATAAACAGACTGGCTGACAGAATAGACTGACTGACTGATCCGTGACAATAGGAATGACCATACAAAAGAACATAGTCGGTTCTGAAGAGCTAGATCTAGACTTAAGTATAAGTAGGGCTTGTTGGTATGTTTACTCATCGTCGAGAGACAGAAAAGCGTTTATTTTAATCATGGTGGGGTTTTGTTCTTGTGTTTTTGTTGTGTGTTTTTTTTTTTCAGGTAATCTTTGAGCAGATGAAACCAGAAATCAGGTGCAAACACCACGTTTTGTCAAAAACCTGGCACCACCACAAGAGGCCTTGATCATCCAATAATAATGATAATAATGATGATGATGATGATAATGATAATGATTTATAGCATCAAGCAAATTGTTTTGGCACATTACAATGACATTTTAATTAGTATTAATAACATACATTTACACACACACACACACACACGCGCGCGCGCGCGCGCACGCACGCACGCACGTACATACACACACACACACTGGGGATTCTCTGTCTGTTTTGTCTGCCTCTCTCTCTCCCTCCCTCCCTCTCTCTCTCTCCTTCACTGCTATGCAGTGCACTTAATCATGTAACCATAATTTACAATGTAACCTTACATGCTTTTTTGACATGATGATATATATATTTTTTTAATTATTCTTCTTTCTTTTTTATGTGAACTCGGACGATAAACTGTTTTACTGTGTCTAATTTGTTTGAAAACGATAGACTTGACATGAAAATGACCACACCTGGTATTAAGGGCACAGTGTTAGACATTATTCGTGTTGTTCTTTTTTCTTTTTTTTAAATTTATCATTATTATCTTCAGTTTTTTTATATAAATGATTTTGAAACTTTTGGTCCTTCTTTCGACAGCTGGATAAAAAAAAAAAAGCATTGTTTGCTCTGTTACCCTCAGAAAATGAAAATGTTCTTTTTTGTATGTTTTACAGAAATTCGCTCTTGTTAGCCCTGCATAATCTCTGTGGCTAATTACTTAATCACAAATTCTGTCGTTTACACAAATGTGTGCGTCTGTTGCACATTTTCTCTTGTTGTTGACGCTTCTATTGGTGAAGTACATTACAGTGAATGCTTAACTTTCCCCCCTTCACATGCATGTTTAAGAGTTATATATCTATATATATATATATATATATATATATATATATATATATATATATATATATAAAGATATCTATATCTATATTCATTGTTTCAAATTTCAGTTTTTTCGTAGTTTATTCTCTCGTATTCATATAGAATCAATTGTACATTGTAAACTTGCTTTCACGTATGCACTGGTCCAGTTTTTTTAAAGACACTTTGTATCTTCGTTACTTAATAGTGTTTGTAACATTTTTTGGACACACACACACACACACACACACACAGGGTAGAAGTGGTGGCGTGGTCGCTTGATAACAGTGTAGATAGACAGGGTAAGTAGAGTTCCAACTGCATGTTGGGGTCTTTGGTGTTGTTCTTGGTGTAGGTTCATTGATCTAAAAACAACAACAAAAAACCCAACAACAAACAGATTTTTAGATCAGTGGTGTAGGTCCCGAAAGACCCCAAGTATAGATAGACCTCGCTCATAGAAAGTACTGCAAGTAGATCTCAATGGTCACAGCTTCAGTTTCAGTTTCAGTAGCTCAAGGAGGCGTCACTGCGCTCGGACAAAACCATATACGCTACACCACATCTGCCAAGCAGATGCCTGACCAGCAGCGTAAACCAACGCGCTTAGTCAGGCCTTGAGGGAAAAAAAAAAAGAAAAAAAAAAAGGGGGGTCACAGCGAATCAGATAAGGTCACGGTCACCCGAGATAAGGTCACGGTCACCCGATGACCCCTGATCGGGGTCATCATGGAGGCTGCTCGTGCACTGACGACATGACAGAAACACCTTCTTAGTTCATGCCCACGAAACTCAACATTGTGTGGGAGCAGCATCCTGATACAGTTATTATTCATATTGACAGTCCTTGCTGAAATCTGTAGCAGTTGGTGTCAAATATCATTTGTGTGTGTGTGTGCGTGTGCGTGTGTTGACTTCATCAAGATTTTGCGCCTTATAATTATTATTATTAGTAGTAGTAGTATTTTTATGTATTTATCTATTTTATTTTATTTTATTTTATTTTATTTTATTTATTTATTTATTTATTTTAATATTCATTTATCTATTTATCTTTTTTTTTCTCGAGGTCTGACTAAGCGCGTTGGGTTACGCTGCTGGTCAGGCATCTGCTTGGCAGATGTGGTGTAGCGTATATGGATTTGACCGAACGCAGTGACGCCTCCTTTTGCTACTGATACTGATGCTGATACTGATCTTATACTGGTGTCAAAATCTTTTGCAGCTGCATCATGAGACTTACAATAACTTCCTTGATCCAGCCCATCATGGTGTTTACCACCCAGCCAGCACTCCCAAGTCTGTCGTTGTTTTCTTTCTCTCTGCCTTTCTTTCTTTCTTTCTTTCTTTCCACCTGCCTCAAATTCGACACGCTCACACGCCCCACAATCCTGACTAGAAATAATCACCCTTCGCTTGAATCTCCGTGCAATAAGGCCTGTAAGGCCTATGCGCCTTCTCATCATTGTATACTTTCCAATACTTTCGATATTGGAAAGATAACATTGGTTAGATAGGTCCCCTCCCCGTTATGGTGGAGTCAGTGTAGTGTTAGATAGGTCCCCCTCCCCGTTCTGTCAGTGTAGTGTTAGATAGGTCCCCTCCCCGTTCTGGTGGTGTCAGTGTAGTGTTAGATAGGTCCCCTCCCCGTTCTGGTGGTGTCAGTGTAGTGTTAGATAGATCCCCTCCCCGTTCTGGTGGTGTCAGTGTAGTGTTAGATAGGTCCCCTCCCCGTTCTGCCAGTGTAGTGTTAGATAGGTCCCCTTCCCGTTCTGGTGGTGTCAGTGTAGTGTTAGATAGGTCCCCTCCCCGTTCTGGTGGTGTCAGTGTAGTGTTAGATAGGTCCCCTCCCCGTTCTGTCAGTGTAGTGTTAGATAGGTCCCCTCCCCGTTCTGTCAGTGTAGAGTTAGATAGATCCCCTCCCCGTTCTGGTGGTGTCAGTGTAGTGTTAGATAGGTCCCCTCCCCGTTCTGGTGGTGTCAGTGTAGTGTTAGATAGGTCCCCTCCCCGTTCTGGTGGTGTCAGTGTAGTGTTAGATAGGTCCCCTCCCCGTTCTGGTGGTGTCAGTGTACTGTTAGATAGGTCCCCTCCCCGTCGTGTCAGTGTAGTGTTAGATCCTCTTCCCGTCGTGTCAGTGTAGTGTTAAATAGGTCCCCTTTCCGTTCTGGTGGTGTCATTGTTGTGTTAGATAGGTCCCTTTCCTGTTCTGGTGGTGTCAGTGTAGAGTTAGATAGGTCCCCTTTCCGTTCTGGTGGTGTCATTGTACTGTTAGATAGGTCCCCTCCCCGTTTTGGTGGTGTCAGTGTAGTGTTAGATAGGTCCCCTCCCCGTTCTGGTGATGTCAGTGTAGTGTTAGATAGGTCCCCTCCCCGTTCTGGTAATGTCAGTGTAGTGTTAGATAGGTCTCCTCCCCGTTCTGTCAGTGTAGAGTTAGATAGATCCCCTCTCCGTTCTGGTGGTGTCAGTGTAGTGTTAGATAGGTCCCCTCCCCATTCTGTCAGTGTAGTGTTAGATAGATCCCCTCCCCGTTCTGGTGGTGTCAGTGTAGTGTTAGATAGGTCCCCTCCCCATTCTGTCAGTGTAGTGTTAGATAGGTCCCCTCCCCATTCTGTCAGTGTAGAGTTAGATAGATCCCCTCCCCGTTCTGGTGGTGTCAGTGTAGTGTTAGATAGGTCCCCTCCCCGTTCTGGTGGTGTCAGTGTAGTGTTAGATAGGTCCCCTCCCCGTTCTGGTGGTGTCATTGTAGTGTTAGATAGGTCCCCTCCCCATTCTGTCAGTGTAGAGTTAGATAGGTCCCCTTCCCGTTCTGGTGGTGTTATTGTAGTGTTAGATAGATCCCCTCCCCATTCTGGTGGTGTCAGTGTACTGTTAGATAGGTCCCCTCCCCGTTCTGTCAGTGTGGTGTTATATAGGTCCCCTCCCCGTTCTGTCAGTGTAGAGTTAGATAGATCCCCTCCCCGTTCTGGTGGTGTCAGTGTAGTGTTAGATAGGTCCCCTCCCCGTTCTGGTGGTGTTAGTGTACTGTTAGATAGGTCCCCTCCCCGTTCTGGTGGTGTCAGTGTAGTGTTAGATAGGTCCCCTCCCCGTTCTGGTGGTGTTAGTGTACTGTTAGATAGGTCCCCTCCCCGTCGTGTCAGTGTAGTGTTAGATCCTCTTCCCGTCGTGTCAGTGTAGTGTTAAATAGGTCCCCTTTCCGTTCTGGTGGTGTCATTGTTGTGTTAGGATAGGTCTCCTCCCCGTTCTGGTGGTGTTAGTGTAGAGTTAGATAGGTCCCCTTTTCCGTTCTGGTGGTGTCATTGTTGTGTTAGATAGGTCTCCTCCCCGTTCTGGTGGTGTCAGTGTAGTGTTAGATAGGTCCCCTCCCCGTTCTGGTGGTGTCAGTGTAGTGTTAGATAGGTCCCCTCCCCGTTCTGGTGGTGTCAGTGTAGTGTTAGATAGGTCCCCTCCCCGTTCTGTCAGTGTAGTGTTAGATAGATCCCCTCCCCGTTCTGGTGGTGTCAGTGTAGTGTTTAGATAGGTCTCCTCCCCGTTCTGTCAGTGTAGTGTTAGATAGATCCCCTCCCCGTTCTGGTGGTGTCAGTGTAGTGTTAGATAGGTCCCCTCCCCGTTCTGTCAGTGTAGTGTTAGATAGGTCCCCTCCCCGTTCTGGTGGTGTCAGTGTAGTGTTAGATAGGTCCCCCTCCCCGTTCTGTCAGTGTGGTGTTATTATAGTCACACCGTCGTGTCAGGAGAAAAAACACACACCCCCCACGGTGGACAGTTGTAATTATTTGAGTATGGTGCGCGTATCCATTCTGGATGCTGTTTTACAGTTAAAATATACCCGTCCCATGTTCTGCTGTGTGTCTGTTACATTTAGATCGGTATCCCCTCTCCAGTTCTTAGTGTTAGTGTTACTGCTTAGAATAGCCCCTCCCCGTGTGTCAGTTGTCAGTTTTGTTAGATCTCATTCCGTCGTGTCAGTGTAGTTAAATAGTCCCCTTTCCGTTCTGGTGGTGTCATTGTTGTGTTAGATAGGTCTCCTCCCCGTTCTGGTGGTGTCAGTGTAGTGTTAGATAGGTCCCCTTTCCGTTGTGGTGGTGTCAGTGTAGTGTTAGATAGGTCTCCTCCCCGTTCTGGTGGTGTCAGTGTAGTGTTAGATAGGTCTCCTCCCCCTTCTGGTGGTGTCAGTGTAGTGTTAGATAGATCCCCTCCCCGTTCTGGTGGTGTCAGTGTAGCGTTAGATAGGTCCCCTCCCCGTTCTGTCAGTGTAGTGTTAGATAGATCCCCTCCCCGTTCTGGTGGTGTCAGTGTAGTGTTAGATAGGTCTCCTCCCCGTTCTGTCAGTGTAGTGTTAGATAGATCCCCTCCCCGTTCTGGTGGTGTCAGTGTAGTGTTAGATAGGTCCCCTCCCCATTCTGTCAGTGTAGAGTTAGATAGATCCCCTCCCCGTTCTGGTGGTGTCAGTGTAGTGTTAGATAGGTCCCCTCCCCGTTCTGTCAGTGTAGTGTTAGATAGGTCCCCTCCCTGTTCTGGTGGTGTCAGTGTAGTGTTAGATAGGTCCCCTCCCCGTTCTGGTGAAGTCCGTGTAGTGATAGATAGGTCCCCTCCACACATCTTCCCGGGATGGTTATACCTGTCAGCCATATCCCCTGAAGGGGGAACGAAATAAAGCGTGCAATTCCCTCGAGGGAAAGCATACCTACGTACTAAATGCATGATTTTATCAGCCATTTCTTCTCATTCAGTATGTTCAGCTGTCAAAGACGTGAGTGACAGTTTAACGAGCACGAAGTACGTGCATGTTTCGGTGAGTTGGAGCTAGCGACTCCAGAGGAATATGAAAGCGAACCCTATGAACTGGCCTGTAAGTAGTTTTCTTCTTGTTGTTGTTGTTGTTTATGTTTATTTAGACATATTTAGAATTTCATGAAGTGTGTTTATCGGCTGTTTATTGGCTAGTTGGTGTTGATGTTGCTTTTGTTTTCTGATTAATTTTTGGGTGTGAACCTGTACACGCTGATGTGGCTAGCTTCTGTGTGTGTGTGCGTGTGTGTGTGTTACCGCACATATTACACGTGATGGGCTGTACGTGACGATGTCAATGTAATTTTGCAAGTGAAGGACACTTTTTCTATTTTCGTTGCTGATCGAACTGCTGACGGTGTTATTTATAGTACAACCGCCGTGTCAGGAAAACACACACACACACACACACACACAGAGTAAAGCCGAACTGTATCTGCATAATTATTTTGTTGGTCACATGTTTGTGCAGCGTATCGCATTCAGACTACTGCTGTTGCCTACGAGGTAAAATATACACTCGTACTCAATGATTCTTTGCTGTAGCTAGTTCTGTACACATACCATATCAAAAGTTTGCGTGATAATCCCCTGCTTCTTGTGCTCAGTCTTTAAATGTTTATTGTTGCATTCATTGCCCTTGAACGAAACCATTAACACACACACACACAGAGAATAGTGGGCGCAGAGTTTGCTCATATTTTGAATTAGTATTTCATATTGTGCGTTGACATGAAGCCTCCCCCCCCCCCCCCCCCCAAACTACACAGTAAAACAGCATTTCTTGCACACTATCTTCAGCCATTCTCAGTACAGTCAGCCTCATTTGTTTGTTGTTTTTCCTCACTTCGTTTTTCGGCCCTGGCTGTTATTTTGTCGCTGTATAAAATCCTTTTCTCGTTCTCCCCCCATCCCCGCCCCCATCTCATTGAAAAAAAAAAAATCCCGTGTTTTAATCATCTAGATGTTGTTGCAACCAAACATTACCACATACGATTGCTGTTTACATTACCTGGTAAGTCCCCTCTTTCTTTGGAGACGTTACATGAGCGAGTCGATAAAAGCAAGCCAACTGAATTCCGTTAAACAGCGTTGAACGGCAGGTTGGGGAGGGAGTGCAGGCGTGAGGGAAAGAGTACGTGGGGGCTGTGGATCAAGTTTCCCTTTGACTCGCATAACATAGCACTTTGAGAGGTGCTGGGGGGGAATCATACGGAGTGTGCCTGCTCAGAAACGCCTGTGTGCTGTCCCTCCAAGACCACATAAAGACTAGGCCCTATTGCACGGCCTTCGCTATGGACGTCCCGTTTCAGGTCAGGGTGACATAAGCCATTTTCAGTCTCGTGAAACGTATCAGGAAGAAATCATGACAACGGATGGAGATAAGTTAACCGAGTTTACGTGATTTGGTTGATTTATCCGGCTGCATGGAACACGTCACTCCTATCCTCCTTCGCCTCTCTTAGTAACTAGAGCCAGATATAATGCTGGACTGTCTTCATTTCCAACTCTCGGGTTTCTACTAGGAGACGTGGTGTGTGTCCTAGACACAGCCCATCAAGTACCAACCCTTTCACCCCACCCACCATTCCACCCACCCCCGCCAAAAAATAACAAACAAAAAACAAACAAACAAAAAAAGCCGCGTTGACCGTTACATAGGGAGGTAATTCTTGGACAATTTTATTCACTGCAAAAGGGCGTCATTGTTTTGCTTGTTTCTTTTTTCCCCAAGAGCATAGGAAGAAGCTGCACTGGAGTGCCTGTCACAAACCCCCTCATCGATAGCTTCCCGTGCCATCCCAGTCCCACCTTCTTTGCTTCACTGCCTCCTCCCTCCTGCCACGATTGATCTTAATTGATCTGAACCTTTCTGGATATTTTGGATGTTATATCCGGTGCTTTTGATTTTTATATTTACATTTATATTCACCTGCCTGTCATGTGGAAACAAACGTATGTAACGACTATCGCTCATATTATCATGCTTTTGGAACTTTATACTGCCGATAGGGAATCAGTGAAAGAACTGTCAACACGGGTACGGCTGGCCCTATTAGGAGACAGGAAACACGCACCCCCCCCCCCCTCCTCCCCACTCCCCCCCCCCGCCCCCAACCCCACCTTGTCTTTCTTTCTCTCTTTCTTTCTGTTTTCCATAAAGAATATTCATTCATTCTCTGATTCATTGCACCCTGCAAGTGGCAGTTCTTTGAGCGTTGGATGTGCTTGTTTTCAGATCATGCGAATGCCATCTCCTGGTGCCATTGCACAGGGTATGCACTGTAAGCTTCCCCCTCCACATCTTGGCCGATGGCAGAACCTCCCACTGCCACAGTGCAGTCCAAGCTCCGACCCCAGTGCCTGTTAACAAACTGAACTGACTGACGCAATCAGATTTTTTTGTTCGTGGTCACAAAAGGGACACTTAATTCATATCGGGACCGGAATCAGACTGAATTTAGATTGTCGGTTTTAACCTCGACAAGGTTTATGAGACACAAAGGCAAATAAAGTCAGTCAATGAATCAAACATATATGACTTGGCTGAGACTGACCATGCGAGGTTTGATAACTGGCCAAGTGAATCGTGATATATCGCAGTTATCTCATCCTGGCGTGTGATGCGAGAGTGCCAAGCTCACGTGAAAAATTTTTTTTTAAATCTTAATCTTGAATCTCTTGAACCCAGAAAAAAACATGGACAGCCTCCTTACCCATCTTATAATGTGCTATTGTTCTGGTAGTATCAGTGTAATATTAGACATAATCGCTACTTGCGCGCTAATTACACGGCTCGAGTGTACCTGAATGTGAGCAACTCCCGTTTAAAAAAACACAAAAAAATCTGCGTGCGTAGCTCAGTTGGTGGCCTGCCAAGTTAAAAAAAAAAAAAAAAAAAAAAAAAAATTGCGGAAACGGTTTCTCGGGTGCCCCCTTTCACACAGACACGACTGAATCAAAGTAGGCCTATGTAATTTTCATATCCACGTATATGGAATTACGCATTTTTGCGATTTTATTTTGTTTCGTATCCCGGATTGCAAGTTCGTGTCCGTACAACTGAAATCACAAATCCACTGCATGGTCCCCGTATCAGTTCACAAAGATGCATCGACATGCAGTATTGATTCTTATGCGTTGATAACATCTTCGTGTGCGGTCTTCAAAACATACAGTATTGCGGTTAAGTACTTCTCATCACTTTAAGGGCCCGGCTGTGTGCACCCTTCCGAAGTTTTCTGAGTTGTTCTATCTTTCACCACCCACACAGGGACCACTGGAAAAGGGATCATATAGTTTGTTTGTTGTTGTTGTTTTTGTACGGGAAGACGGATATGTCAAACGATTAAATTTTGTTCACTCAGGCAGTTGTTACAGACTCTTTTGTATAATGTTAGAACAAAAGAAGGGGTTCACTTACGAATGACAACTTTTGATGATGTCTCGATAAGAAGAAGAATATTTCATTCGCCACCCTGACGAACGAGAATTGAGACACTGAAGGCTCTTTCCGACACGCCAGTGAAATCAAGCGGGAAAAGTAAATTAGTGTGAAAATGTTTGTAACAACAACAAACAAACAGAAAATAAAATGTACCAATAAACGATATATATATCTACGGAAAACATGATGTAACAAATGCTTTTGCGTGTGTTTTTGAGATGAATATAATAGTGCTGGTATCGTGAAGCTTTTGCTATTTTCATGACTGTGCAACTGCTGCTGCTTTTTGTTGTTGTTTTTGTTTTGTTTTTTGTTTCTTCGTTTTTTAACAGGGGAAAGTCAGACAGTTTCAGGAAGGTTTGATCTTGACTGACATGTGGAATGCATGTCTTATACTCCAGATTTGTTTTTCCTTGATGTGAAGCAGATTCGGTTAGATGAAAGAGGTCTTGTTTGATTAATTTAAGGAAAGAGATCTTCTTTGCTTTGAGGAAAGAGAGCTTGTACAGATCGAGAGATCTGGTTTGTAAAATGGGTTTAGATTTGTTGGCCTAGCCAGATTGTATGACTGACTGTGACTGTACCCTTTTTTCAGAAATAAATGCAGAACGCTTTCCCTATATTGTTTCAGTGTGTTTTGATTCTCTCTCTCTCTCTTCCCATAATTGAGCATCTTTGAGTTTGGCACTGTCGGTCAGTGCTTAATCACCACACATGCGTGCATATATGCCTCCCCCCCCCCCCCCCAGACCCCCCTCCACACACACACAACTGAACACACACTTATACACAAACAGACTCGCGTACAACATGCACACACACGCGCGGGCACACTCACGCGTGTGCGCCCCCACTCCCCCCCCCCCCCCCCCCCATCTCTCTCTCTCTCTTGCACGCGCACGCTTTAGTTTTACACAAACACACATACACGTACCCCCAAAACCTCCATCCCCACCCCCACTGGGCAGAGTTTGAGACTCGGAAATTTTGTGCCATTCATTGTCCTGCACATGACTGTGAAGGTCATATTAGAGCTCAATGAAAACTGACGTGTTTCTTTTAAATTATTTATCTATTTCAAGATTGATGGGAAAAAAGCAAGACAAAGATACAAAATTCTCTAGATCAAATAAATGCAATCGGTGATGATTGCAAAGCACACCATTATACTCTGGATTTGAAAGCGTCACCAGCCTTTCTGTTCAATGTTTTCGTCGCTCTCAGACCGGAAAACAATGTAGAGTAGGTTTCCTACCATGTCGACATAAGCAAGACATGATGATAAAACGAACAACAAAGAAATGAAAACTAACTAAACAAAACCACATACAGCCTTCACTACCAGTTAATGACCACATTTGTACCAGCACGTCAAACTGAGATGGATAAACTAAATCAGAGACTTACAGGTGTTAAATAGGGTACTAGCAGTTTGGTGTGACGTTGTTCTATCTGTAAGCGACTGTGTATAATGGCCCGGATTTCCTGTTTCATTAATCATTGAATAAAATGTCTGCCCAGGGTGGAATGATTAGGTTTATCCAACTCACTTTGTTACTTGCGTGGGGAAAGTGTTCTTTCACTTTTCGTCAGTGAAGTCCAGTGATTGTCACGGTCACACTGTTAAGTAACGCTGCGACGGAAACGAGTCATCTCGATCAGCGTCTCACACTACAGAGGCCTGACAATCGTATCAGAGATTTGATAATAAGTAGCAAAATAAATGCTGTAACATTTTATCAGCAGCCGTTGAAACAACTGGTGAATAGACCAGGAAAGCAAAAAAGGTCAGACGACACAACAGAAAAAAAACCCAAACAAAAAAAACAAACAAACAAACAAAAAAACAGGAGGAGGGGGTAAAGGGGTGTGAGAGGGACTGAAAATCAAGGTGTGCACGCCTTCGCGAACACATCAAAAGACACAAACAAAACGACCCATTTTATATCAAAACGATCTTTCTCTCCCCCCCTTCACCTGACTCCACTACGACCTTGGTCAGAGCTCTTCCTTTCCAATGACAGAAATAGTTATAGTTCAGATCAGTAGCCGGGCTAGCGGCAAACAGTACCGAAATGCTAATACTTTACATAATGCAGTGCACAGAAAACTTGTTGGCAAAATATACAAGAAAAAACAACAAAGGACTAAAGCTGGATGGCGGAAGGAGGCCGAGTAACGAAAACAATCACTGATACCACACACACACACACACCTCTTTAAATTATTTATCTATTTCAAGATTGATGGGGAAAAAAAAGCAAGACAAAGATACAAAATTCTCTAGATAAAATACATGCAATCAGTGATGACTGCAAAGCACACCATTATAGGCTACTCTGGATTTGAAAGCGTCACCAGTTTGAACCGTATTTAAAGAATACAGCAAATACACAACACGGGAAAGCACTGACCATGTTACGAATCAGCGCCCATGACTTACAAATCGAACATGGAAGATATAAAAATACACCGAAAGAACAAAGACTGTGTGATACTTGTAAAAGTTTAGAAGATGAGATTCACCTTTTAGACAATTGTGTAAAGTACAATACTTACAGACACAGATTCCTAATCGATAAATGTCGTCCAAATGCAAAACCTAGTGAATTGATCCTTCTGACAGAAATACAACCAAGGCTGGGGAAATTTTCTTAATATGCTCATGTTTATGTTTCATTGTGTCTTATAAACTTTAAGGTTTTATGACAATAAAAAGTATTCTATTCTATTCACACACACACACACACACACACACCTGGCAATGACACTCAATTGCCTGCAAGAACACTAAAAGACTCCATCATGTAAGCTGACTGACCTCATTGAAACAACTCGAAACTTTTGTTGCATTCCTCATCCAACTTTTGATATATGCGGGACACCATACTGTTTAGATCCAGGGAAGTAACCTTGCCGGTTCAAAACA
Source organism: Babylonia areolata (assembly GCF_041734735.1). Taxonomy (NCBI): domain Eukaryota; kingdom Metazoa; phylum Mollusca; class Gastropoda; order Neogastropoda; family Buccinidae; genus Babylonia; species Babylonia areolata. Next base: position 15,115,003 of record NC_134881.1, read on the forward strand.
AAGCGACCAGTTTTGCAAAGATGTCTTCGTCTGCTGCTCGTGGAAATGTTCGCTTGGATGGAAAAGTGGCGCTCATAACAGGTTGCAGTCTACAAATTGTCCATGATGGTTGTCTGTCATATCATCATATCATATCAATATCAAGGCATCAAGGCCTTTTGCCCGCTTGAAGTGGGGAAGAAAAAGAGAGTCCCCACATATGTCTGATGCATTTTTCAACATTGAGTGCGCAATGCTTGAAAAATCAATAAATATGTGAATGAGTTTTGTATTTAAAATTTTTCAAATGAATATCAAGATAATTTTTAAATGTATTCACTGTTCCTGCGGAAACAACATCTTGTGACAAATTGTTCCAAACATTTGTTACTCTGTTAGTAAAGAAATGTGCAAATCTGGAAGTTTTAACTGAAACTTTTAATAGTTTGTAGGAATGGCCTCTTGTGGCACTGTTCTCATTCAATGTAAACAAAGAGTTTATAGTTCTGCTGTCATATAATCCCTGTGTCATTTTATACATCTCTATTAAATCACCACGCAGTCTTCTATATTCTAAACTAGGTAACTTAAGTGCTTGCAACCTACTTTCATAGTCCATATCAGCAAAGCCAATGATTCTTTTAGTGAATCTTCGTTAAACATTTTCAATACTGTCTGTATGTTTCACTAAACCCATATTCCAAACAACATTCCCATATTCTAAGACTGGCCTGACTAATGACTTAAATAATGGCACCATTATGTCTTTACTTTTACACTGTATGTTTCCAACTAGCATTCTGGTCAATCTATTGGCTTTTTTAATGGTTTCATTAACATGAACATCAAAAGAGAGACCAGAGTCAACAATGACTCCAAGATCTCTCTCCGATGAAGTCTCCTGCAAGTCCATACCATTCATATAATACTTATAATGTGGATTATTTCTGCCTACGTGTAAAACTTTACATTTATTGTTATTAAATTTAATTTGCCATCTATCAGTCCAGTGTACTAAATTATCAATACTAACTTGTAATTTCAATCTACCAACATCAGAATCTACTTCCTCATAGATCTTTGTATCGTCTGCAAAGATTTTCACAAAACAGTCTAGTATGTCAGGCATGTCATTTATATAATATACAAAGAGTGTGGGCCCCAAGACACTGCCTTGGGGAACACCACTACTCACCTTAACAGGACACGATGACTCAGTCACTACTGATACGTACTGTGTTCTCACATCTAAGAAGTCTTTTATCCATTCCAACAATTTACCACAAATACCGTACCCTTGCAATTTAGCAATTAACCTATTATGTGGAACTTTATGTCATGAATGTCTTTCTTTTCTTCTGTTTGTTAACTGTATGGAAAAATTGCACTTGCCGTAGTTTATTATTTCCCGTATCTTAGGTGAAGCAGACCAGACAAACCAGATAAGTTGTTCAACCCAGTTGCACAAAACCTCTGTGGTGTGTTGAAGAGTCTGTGGACCTACGTGAAAATGTGTGTGCTCACTTGTATGCATGGAAACGCGTGAGTGTTTTGTGAGCGCGTGTGCATTTAAGTGGACATGTACACACTTTGAGGAGCCATGCATGCACTTTTCTTGCTCATGCGCATACAGCACTAGCGGACATCTACTGATGAAAGTGGGCAATTTATGGACATCTTGAATATGCGTGTCACAGAGTATGCATGCTTGTGTGTGTGTGTGTGTGGGGGCGGGGGGGGGAGGTTGGGGGAAGGGCGTAAGGGAGGGGTTATGTACATGTATGTATGTATGTAAATAATGCACGCAACAATGTTGATTTTTTTTTTAAGATGGAGGAAGATGTGTATAAACATCTATATTAAATGCAAAAAAGAAAGGAAAGTTAGGTTCATCAGATCTTTCATGTCAGTGTAATCTTAACAGTTTCCACATGGCTATATATAAATTATGGTTATGCAGAAGACCAGGTAAACATTTTAAAGACCTGGCAGAGTCAGTGCTTTACAGATGTTGGAAACACAAACATACCCAGCATGCAGATCACCAAACTAAAGTATGGATGCCTAAAATTTGAGGTAAAGCACATAATATAAAAATCCAGTGAATGTGAGAACTGCAGCTTATAACTGAAGAAGAAATACAAAAACCATGTAGAATGGCATATGGTTGTTCATAGAAGTTTGAAATTTAGATTACTTCATAAACTAAACCCCCAAAAATCATGTCATTTACATCCATTCAATTTATTTCACTTAATTTTCATTTCATGTCATGAACTATTTTTGACAGGTGCAAGTTCCGGCATTGGCAGATGTGCAGCTGTCACTTTTGCTAAGCTGGGTGCTAAGCTGTCCCTGGTGGGACGCAACAGCCATGAGTTAGAAGCCACAGGGAAAGAGTGTGAGGCTGTTCAAGCTGATACTAAGGTAGTTCAGAATGTTGCATGTTTTGGTCGTGTTATTGTTGGAGGTACATCCTGCTCAGTCAATCATCTATTAATTTTATGAACACATGTCATGTTCCTACCTTCACCAGTTCTTTGGCAACTCTGACTCATTCCAAATATTATGATACCATCTCCTTTGCAAGATAATGGAAAATGCCTATTGGTGTCCACAAATAATAAATTCTGTAGCCTGAGATACCTTGCCTTGGAAAGTTGGAGCTGCATCAGCAGCAATCCAAACCTTTACTGAAACAGGTTATATATGGATATCATAGTTTTAATCAGAGAAAAGAAAATTGTAGACAAGATCATTAGTTGTGCGTGTGTCTGTGTCTGTGTGTTGAAGCCACTGCTGGTGAAAGCAGATCTGACGAATGATGCTGACAGAGAGAGAGTTGTCAAGGATACCATTGACAGGTTTCAGCAGCTGGACATTTTGGTGAGTCTGTGAGGTTAGAGTGAGGGGTAGGAGAGGGGGTGTGGGTGGATGGGTGTGCACAAGTTGAGCTTATTACTGAACTGTGAAGAACACACACACACACACACACACACACACACACACACACACACACACAAGCAAAATGATAAACTTGTAGTGGAATTATAATGTTTTCTATTTCTGGTCTATACCTCTCTGTCTTTGTCCCTTTCTCTCTCTTTCTGTACCTCTCCCTCCTTTTCTTTCTCTCTCTCTTCTCCTCTCCATATTTATTCTCTCCCCCCCCCCCCTCTTCTCATGATCTCTCTGTCTAGTGTTTGTCTCTGTCTGTCTCACTCTCTCTCTCATACACACACATACATACAAGCACTTTACCCATACCCCCAAATCATATGCATTGACATCACAAAAAGGTGTAACTAGTCACTGATGAAAAAAAAAAAAAAAAAAGAAGAAGAAAAAAGATGTTTTATGACACTACACAGACTGTTAACCATAAGATAGAAAAAAAATGTGCAGCTCAAAATCATTGTGACCAGAATACCGTCTAAGCCTATACATATGATATGTGACAGATATATATCTTTTTCACCTTGATGTATGAAATCACACACAAAATAAAATCAGGGGGGTAAAATTTGTCAGCCAATGGGTCACGAAAAAGAACTGATTATTTTGAGTGTTGGAATTTTAAACATCAACACATGATTACACTTATGCCACCTGACTTCACCGTGGACTGAAATGTACATTTTAAAAATTCCAATTGTTTTAGATGAGTACATGTGAAAACGCATCCACCAAGGCTTGTGAGCAAGGAAAACAAGTTCAAGACCAGTGCCATCCAATAAAGTTAAAAACTTAGTAACCAGTACAGAGTTGACAAACATGTTACATCAGTATCTCCTTGTACAAGAAGCATAAATGAAATGACTCACATTCACAATATCAACAATGATGATACATGTATCTACAACAATATATGATGCTTGATAAATGGCGTAACTATCCCCATTTATGGTACAGTACAGTAGTATAATAATGAATCTTGTGGTGTTCTTGTGCATTAGGATGGTGTTTTACTCATCATATTTTACTTGCTGTGGTTTTTTGTTATTATTTTTTTTACAAGTTTTTTGTGTATGGGTAATGAATTCTAGTAAATGCTGTGAATAACTTTTTGTGACTGGAATGTAACTAATTATTTGTTCATATCTATCTATCTATCTATCTATCTATCTATCTATATATATATATATATATATATATATATATATATACCTTTATCTATCTAGGGATCTACCTGTTGGTATCAGTCTCAGTGTATCTATCTATCTGTCTGTCTATCTGTATGTTGCAGGGTAATTTGAAATTAATCAATTCAGTGCATGTGATCAGCTTGTCTGTTTCTGTCCCTTTGTTTCACTGACAACCCAAAATTTTGGAAAGTTTTCTTTGTTTTTGATATTGATTGTATTTCTGTTCTTGACTGATTTGTATACATCTGATAACTGTCTATCTATCTATCTATATATATATCTACACACACACATACAAATATATAAGTGTGTGTGTGTGTGTGTGTGTGTGTGTGTGTGTGTGTGGTGTGTGTGTGTGTGTGTGTGTGTGTGTGTGTTTTACAGTCTGAGAAAGGCAATAGATGATAGAGCTATTTGGTGACATTAATGGCAGAGGAGTTCAAGGAAAGAAAGGGGGGGGGGGGGGAGAAGAAAACATGAAAAATAAAACAGCACACAACAACCAAATGACCAAAACAGCAAAACACAACAACACATAAACTATAAAAACAGGCAGGTGTCATTTGAGATAAGCACTATATTTAGCATGGGTGCGGCTGGGCAGACAATGTAAGCAATACAAGGCCTTCTCAGGGTTGGTGTTGAAAGTCTTCCTTATGCTGATAAGGCCTGCCATGGAAAGGGGAGGTGGCAAGGGGGGGTGAAATTGGGGGCCTGATGGTGTGTAGTCCAGGAGGGGGGGGGGGGACAGGGGATAAGAAGTGTGTGGACCAGGGGATTGGGGGTGTAGGGGGAGGGAGGATGTAGGGTGTGTAGGATGGGAGATGTAGGATGTGTAGGGCAAGGGATGAGGGATGTAGGTTATGTAGGACAGGGAATGGGGGATATAGGTTATGTAGGACGGGATGTAGGGTGTGTAGGACAGGGGATGTAGGTTATGTAGGTCAGGGGGTGTAGGACAGGGGATGGGGGATGTAGGGTGTGTTGGATGGGGGATGGGGGTGTAGGTTATGTAGGACAGGATGTAGGGTGTGTAGGACAGGGGATGGGGGATGTAGGGTGTGTAGGATGGGGGATGTAGGGTGTGTAGGATGGGGGATGTAGGGTGTGTAGGACAGGGGATGAGGGATGTAGGTGTGTAGGATGGGGGATGTAGGGTGTGTAGGACAGGGGATGAGGGATGTAGGGTGTGTAGGATGGGGGATGTAGGGTGTGTAGGACAGGGGATGGGGGATGCAGGGTGTGTAGGACAGGGGATGGGGGATGCAGGGTGTGTAGGACAGGGGATGGGGGATGCAGGGTGTGAAGGATGGGGGATGTAGGGTGTGTAGGACAGGGAATGGGGGATGTAGGGTGTGTAGGACAGGGGATGGGGGATGCAGGGTGTGAAGGATGGGGGATGTAGGGTGTGTAGGACAGGGGATGGGGGATGTAGGTGTGTAGGACAGGGGATGAGGGATGTAGGGTGTGTAGGACAGGGGATGTAGGGTGTGTAGGATGGGGGATGCAGGGTGTGTAGGACAGGGGATGGGGGATGCAGGGTGTGTAGGACAGGGGATGGGGGATGCAGGGTGTGAAGGATGGGGGATGTAGGGTGTGTAGGACAGGGGATGGGGGATGCAGGGTGTGTAGGACAGGGGATGGGGGATGCAGGGTGTGAAGGATGGGGGATGCAGGGTGTGTAGGACAGGGGATGGGGGATGCAGGGTGTGTAGGACAGGGGATGGGGGATGCAGGGTGTGTAGGACAGGGGATGGGGGATGCAGGGTGTGAAGGATGGGGGATGTAGGGTGTGTAGGACAGGGGATGGGGGATGCAGGGTGTGTAGGACAGGGGATGGGGGATGCAGGGTGTGTAGGACAGGGGATGGGGGATGCAGGGTGTGTAGGACAGGGGATGGGGGATGCAGGGTGTGAAGGATGGGGGATGTAGGGTGTGTAGGACAGGGAATGGGGGATGTAGGGTGTGTAGGACAGGGGATGGGGGATGTAGGGTGTGAAGGATGGGGGATGCAGGGTGTGTAGGACAGGGGATGGGGGATGCAGGGTGTGTAGGACAGGGGATGGGGGATGCAGGGTGTGTAGGACAGGGGATGGGGGATGCAGGGTGTGAAGGATGGGGGATGCAGGGTGTGTAGGACAGGGGATGGGGGATGTAGGGTGTGTAGGACAGGGGATGGGGGATGCAGGGTGTGTAGGACAGGGGATAGGGGATGCAGGGTGTGAAGGATGGGGGATGTAGGGTGTGTAGGACAGGGAATGGGGGATGTAGGGTGTGTAGGACAGGGGATGGGGGATGCAGGGTGTGTAGGATGGGGGATGCAGGGTGTGTAGGACAGGGGATGGGGGATGCAGGGTGTGAAGGATGGGGGATGTAGGGTGTGTAGGACAGGGGATGGGGGATGCAGGGTGTGTAGGACAGGGGATGGGGGATGCAGGGTGTGAAGGATGGGGGATGTAGGGTGTGTAGGACAGGGGATGGGGGATGCAGGGTGTGTAGGACAGGGGATGGGGGATGCAGGGTGTGTAGGACAGGGGATGGGGGATGCAGGGTGTGAAGGATGGGGGATGAAGGGTGTGTAGGATGGGGGATGTAGGGTGTGAAGGATGGGGGATGTAGGGTGTGTAGGACGGGGGATGCAGGGTGTGAAGGATGGGGGATGTAGGGTGTATAGGAAAAAAAGACAAAAAAAAAACCCATTCAGAGAGAGGGTCTCTTGATTGTCCTATTAACAGACTGCTTGGAATGTTCTGCTGCAGGTGAACAATGCAGGTATATATACTGAAGGTTCCATAGAAACAACTTCACTGAAACAGTTTGACGACGTCTTCAACATCAATGTCAGGTCAGTATAAATTATATGCTTTTCATTTTCTTCAGAGCTTCTTATGTGGCAGCTCTCTCTCTAAAGCGCTTGTCTCTGTGAGTGCACTTTTACATTCTGTGGGTGTTAATGATTTCATGATTGGGGCAGCTGTTCTCAGTTTTCAGGGGTAGTCCATGTATGGTTGTCAATTTTTTTTTTTGGGGGGGGGGGTGGTGGTGGTGATGAGTATCTTCATTTCACAACCCACCCAATTCTGACGTGAATTGCATCTTTTGTATGTGTATTTTTTATCTGGATTCTTGGGTTTTTTTTTGGGGGGGGTTGCAGGTTTGTGTGTTTTGTTTATTGCTATCCATCTTTTGTGCTGTTTAGTGATATGCCTCTGTTTTCACACAATGGGATCATTCTGTCACTGTGTTGGCAGTCCACAGTAAAATGTTGATCTTGGGTTGCCATGTGGCCAAATGTTAAGAGAAGACACGGCACCACTACTAAGTTGCTTTGGTCATGATTTGTAGCACCTGTTCTTGATTCAACAAAGGCAATACACCTCATACATAGCCCCATACTGTCGACAATAATGGTTACTCCGCGAACTAGACTGAGTGGGCATCTTTACATGAGTAAATGTCTCAAAATTATGGGCCTTTGATTTGGGGTTCAAACTCATCCTTCCAGTTGCCAATCCATGACACTATCCGTTTTGCCTTAACTCTTTCACTGCCAAGTGCCAAGCTCGCATTTATGCACAGACGTGGTAGAGAACCCATGCCACTGAAAGGTGACCATTCATTGGTCTGTTATCCATGAACCTTCTGCTCTTAATGTTCGGTGGTAGGATAGGCCATAGTTTCTATACAACGCAGGGGGAAATCCCCAGCTATTCTTAGCCACTGTCTTTTCTGTGTTTATACCACAAGGGAATTTTGTACTCTGAATTGACTGGCGGTGAAAGGGTTAATGTAGCAACTTCTGTTTTCTCTTAATTTTTTGTATTTCTTTTAATTTCATTTTCATTTTCATCTGTATGCAGTGTTTGTGAGTGAAGTGAGGGAGTGTGGTTTATGTGTGTGTATGTGTAAGTATGCTTGAGAGTGTGTTATTTATTATATATCTATATGAAAAATATGAAATGTATATGGTCCGAAATAAAGAATGGTGTTGAACATTAAAATCTGCCTGATGCTCAGATTAAAATTTGTCCATGATTGTAAGCAAGTGCTATCTATCTATGAATATGAATTGTTTGTTGATGGTTTGTTGGTTCAGACATGAATAAACTTACATTTGATATGTCTTTTTCACTGGACAAAGCAATAAGAGAGAAAAAAAAGGTCAATCAGGAGATGAAATGGAAACATAGATTTACCTTGAATTTTTGTGAGAAGTCAATGGGGTACCAGTGAAGAGTGCATTGTGCACTGCTAGTCAATAGAATTAGAATATTAAGCACCATACTAGTTAAACAATAAGCAATACCAAACAACCCATTTGATACCCTCATCAGGCAATTAGTTACACCCAATAAACATTTAAATATTTACCGGATGTACAAGAACAGTAATGGATTTCCCAGCCTCCCAACTTGCCATCATCTATCAAGGAAGAAAAGTATCAGCTGATTCGCCAAGCTCAGCTTGTCCTCTCTCCTATACACCAGCTCACAATGCTCACACACATAGCTTATGACACCCATGCAGTCCATGCAACATCCATTCCATATTCTGGAGTCAGCACAACAAGACCGTCTTACCATACAAAAAAAATCTTCCTTCACGTCACTCCCTAACACAGCACGCTTCCGTGACAGCCCTCTTGAATTTTGACGGCAGTAGGCAAAATAAAGTTGCATCATCACATCACTCCCTAATACAGCACTCTTCCCAAGCAACCCTGTTGAATTTTGATGCCAGTAGGTAAAATAAAGTTGCATCATCACTATGTTAGTGGGTGACTACCACCATGTCTATTTACTTCACTTTCCATATACCATTCTTCTTCTACTCTTCATTCTGTCAGTGTAAAGCTTTTGGAACATCTGAAATGTTAACTCTACATAGTAGGAGAATGCAAAAACTTTGAAACTCACTGTCATCCAGTCAGTATATTACTCCAGAATGTATTTATTTTGCCAGGCACTTCTGTAGCACGGTGTTTAACTCTCTCCATATGAACGGAGAAAGAGACGACGTTAACAGCGTTTCACCCCAATTACCACCATCAAAATATTGCAAGCGGAAGGCTCTTATACTGAAGAGGTGAATGTTGACAAAGAATACTACAATTCTGATGACGGAAGCTAAAGGTTGGGTCATTGAGAAACCCACTGGACATCCGAGGGGTCTGTGTAGAGGAGAAGAGAGGACTGGCCGTACTGAGTGAGTTAAAGTTGTGTGTTTGTAGGGGGGATATGTGAGTGATATGTGTGTGGTGTTCGTGCGTAGTGCATGAACTGTGTGAAAGGAGGCAGTACAAAACAAGACAAAGACGAAATCTTTACATGCACATCGAGTTGCATGTGCAAGATTTTTATATTATTATTGTTATAATAATTATAATGATGATTATTATCATTATTGTTATTGTTATTAAAACAAGGCCAGCTGCATGGTGTGCTGTGTGATGGCAGGGCTGTCTACCATCTGACGATGCTGTGCGTGCCACATCTGATCAACACCCAGGGCTCCATTGTCAACGTCTCCAGTATCAACGGAATCAGAGCTGTAAGCTGGCTGAATGGTGTTCTTTGTTTCTGTACCTTGTCACTCACATCCCCCATGTTGCTGGTTGGGTTTTTCTAGGTACGGGTTTAATCCATTCAGTGCCAGAGAATTTTGTATGAAAACAAGTGCTCTCCCCTCGCCAGATAATTTTGAGGATTCATAGGTAATAATATTAAAAAAAAATTTTCTTAAATCTAGCACTAAAACTATCTGAATGAAAGTAAACATTTTTATGAAGGAAAATGAATGTGAATTCTAAATCCAGGCTCCCCTGACCAAAAAATCAAAATATATGCAGGACTTCAGTGGATGTCCTATAGGCACTTTGGCAACACTTTTTGCGGGACATCAGTGGATGTCTTATAGGCACTGTGGCAACGCTTTTTGCAGGACGTCAGCTGATGTCATATGGGTACTCAGCTGGTTAAACCACGCCTTTGGCGACATTGACATCTTTGTGGGCTTCAATGGCCGGATGTCCATGATGCTAATACAGCAGTTTTGTTGTTGTTGTTTTTTGTGCTTTTTAGCTTGTAAGTCACATGTTGCATGTCTTTCTATCAGTTTTGGTTTTCTGTTTTTTCTTTTCATTTCAGCTCCTTGACTACATCTTCCATGACCATGACTTTCATTAGCTTGTTAGTCAATTCTTCCATGACTTCCAGTTGTTTTTTTTCTTTTTTAGTTGATGAGTCATATCCTCCATGATGGCCAGCCATGATGTTGTCATGGGCAGTCGCGAAAACATCATCTTTCAAAGACTGAGGAACAACAGTCTGAACCGTCACCTTGTTGATTTTGGTGAAACAGCGATACAAAACCTCTTACTCAAACTTACAAGAAATGAATCCTGACCCAGACTCAACAACAAGGCCTTCCTCTTTCTCTGGCCTGGACCTCACTTATCCCTTTATATATCTGTACCTATCTATCTCTGTATGAATATATTTAATCTATCTATCTACCTGTATATATGCGGCTGTATTGGTTAAATGATGGCAGACAATTGACGCGGGATGTTTATTGTGCTGTGTTGTAGTTTCCTGGCGATCTGGCGTACTGTATGTCGAAAGCTGCGTTGGATCAGTTCACAAGATGTGTTGCTCTGGGTGAGTGACTTGCAGACTTTTGACAGCTTGCAGGCTGAGTGGCCATGAACATCAGTCTTTTTCTGTATGGACACAGCAGTTTCTTTGTTGTTATTTTTGTGAACAGCGTTCTGCAGTCAGCAGTTTTTCATGCACACACAAAAAAAGGTCATGACCGAAGAAGGTACCAATGACTTTGTCAAAAAGGTTTTATGACTGATTATGACTGAGTAGTAAACACAAAATATGGAAGAAAAAATGTATCCCAAGGCTGGGGACTTGAAGCACATGTCACATGAAAAAAAAAGAAAAAAAGAGTTAGCTGCCTGTGTGGAGGTACAGGGCTGTGTAATGTCAGATGAAGAGAAATAGTTGTAATTCTAACCAGTCATCAACTTTTGTGTCAGTTTTTTTGTTGATGTTGTTTTTTTAGCCTGTCAAGCGCGCGCGCACACACACACACACACACACACACACACACACACACAATGCACGCAAATGTAACAACATTTGATTTGCCATCTCAGGAACCATTTCACCAACAGAACTTGATCAGAACAACAAGGAAATGGATATGTAAGTCATTGTTAAAAGGCTGTAAAACGATGTTAACGCAAAACATTAACTTGAGGGCAGAGCACCGACTTGCCACATAAGCATAGCATGCATGCCAAAATTCACAGGTGTGAACAAAATCATGCAGAAATGATCCATAACAGCAAAAAAAAAAAAAAAGAATCTGATTTTTTTTTTTACCTTACAGATTTAGGTCCAAAACAAGTCAGAGTGAACAGCGTCAAGTAAGTGGAAGGAGGTACCTGTATGTGAAAGAGAATAATGTATGTGTGTGTCTGTGTGTGTGTCTGTGTGTGTGTCTGTGTGTGTGCATGTTTTCATGTGTTTCGGGTAAGGGGGTTGTGTTGAATTGGTTATCATTATTCTTGATGCTTATAAGAGTGGAGTGATGGTTTAGAGGTAATGCGTCCGCCTAGGAAGCAAGAGAACCTGAGCACGCTGGTTTGAATCACAGCTCAGCCGCCGATATTTTCTCCCCCCCCCCCCCACTAGACATTGAGTGGTGGTCTGGACACTAGTCATTCAGATGAGACGATAAACCAAGGTCCCGTGTGCAGCATGCACTTAGAGCACGTAAAAGAACCCACGGCAACAAAAGGGTTGTTCCTGGCAAAATTCTGTAGAAAAGTCCACGTCTGTAGGAAAAACAAATAAAACTGCACACAGGAAAAAATACAAAAAGAATGGGTGACGCTGTAGTGTAGCGACACACTCTCCCTTGGGGAGAGCAGCCTGAATTTCACACAGAGAAATGTGTTGTGATAAAAAGAAATACAAATACAAAATAAAGGGCTTATCTATGGTCAGAGATCAAACTGTAAGATCTTTATAAACAGTCATTTCCACAACAGGGTGCCAGCCTGGGTTGAGCCAACTGACAGCGGTATTTAGGTGCTCATCATTTTTTTCCCCGTTTCATTCAGTCAGTTTGACACTGCACACATGCAATATTTTTAAAATGCAGTCTGCTTCAGATTTTACCATGGCGAACCCATTTGTCGCCATGGGTTGTTATACATGCACTTTGTGCATGCTGGTCATAGGACCTCAGTTTATCATCGCATCTGAATGACTAGCATCCAGACCACCACTCAAGGTCTAGCAGAGGAGGGGCGGGGGAGAATTCTGTGGAGTGTGGAGTTTGATTCCAACCACTGAAATTCTTTCATGTCCTAGGTGAACTTGTTTCCATTGGGCTACCACTCCACTCCACTATGTGAACTAGTGCTTTCAATGTTCAGAGTTTGTTCAAACCTGGTACTGCTAATGAATTAATTCTTTAAAAGGAATGGAAAACATTTTACATGCATACCTTTGAAAAGTACTGGTCTGTGTGAGAGAGGAGAGAGAAAGAGAAAAGAAAATATGTGACCAGTTTTTTTGTTTTTTGGGGGGGCTGGGGGAGGTTGGGGGGTGGTGGTGGGGGGGATGTTGGTGGTCAGTTATTCATTAATTTTCAAACCTGATGCTCATATTTTAAACACCTTGGTGTCAGTTTGTTGATGTTGAATACTCATGAATACTCATGTGAGGGGTGGAGGTGGGGGGGGGGCAGGGTAATTTTGGAGATGGTATGTGTGTGTGTGTGTTGGGGCTGGTGTATGTTTATGTGTATTTGTTTGTGCTTTCATATCTGTGATTGCTGCGTACCTGCTATGCATGCGTGTGTGTGTGTGTGTGTGCGCGCGTGTGTGTGTGTGTGTGTGTGTGTGTGTATGTTTCACATTTATTTGCTTATTTGTTTATTTATTATCATTTTTGTGTTTTTATTTCATTTTTATTCATTATTATTATTATTATTATTTATAATGATTATTATTATTACTATCTTCTTTTTTTTTTTTTTAATGTAGATATTTATGTACCTTTTTTTTTTTTTCAAGGCCCGACTAAGCGCGTTGGGTTACACTGCTCGTCAGGCATCTGCTTGGCAGATGTGGTGTAGCATATATGGATTTGTCTGAATGCAGTTACGTGTCCTTGAGCTACTGATACTGATACCGATACTTTCTGTGTGTTTTTTTTTCTTTAGCCCCGGAGTGATCGTTACAGACATACACAGGAGAGCTGGTATGGGTGAAGAGGAATATCAAAAGGTGCTTTTGGAAACAGTGTTCTGTATAAATTTTTTGTCTTCTAAAAATTTTTTTTTCTTTCTTTTCTTTCTGTTGTTGTCTCTCTAATTCTGTGAATATCTGCCTGTCTTCCAGTTTGCCTTTTGCTTTGTCATTGTCTTTTCTGTCCTTTTGGTTGTCTCGCTTTTGTCTTGTCTCTCTGTGGGTTTTTTTTTGTCTGTACTTCTTCGGGTGTCTTTGTTCTTCTCTCTTTTGGTTGTGTTACTTTCAGTCCGGTTTTTGACTCACTTGTGTAAACAAAGTGAGTCTATGTTTTAACCCGGTGTTCGGTTGTCTGTGTGTGTGTGTGTGTGTCTGTGTGTCCGTGGTAAACTTTAACTTTGACATTTTCTCTGCAACTACTTTGTCAGTTGACACCAAATTAGGCATAAAAATAGGAAAAATTCAGTTCTTTCCAGTCATCTTGTTTTAAAACAATATTGCACCTCTGGGATGGGCACAAAAAAAAAAAAAAAAATGAAGCCTAATTATATGCAAACTGCATTTACTGTTATATTTATATTTTTTTGTATTCTCTAAACTTGGCACTTTGATCTGATATTCTGACCCAACAACAAGAGCAGTCATTATTATCATTTTTGGTTCAAACAGGAACTTCTTTTGCTAAGCGTGGAAGTTTTATTTATTTTACAAACGTTTTGGTGCAGATGGTAAAAAAGGGAAATTACTCTAATTAATGCTAGGGGACTTAATTTGCTTTAAACTGATCTTTCTCATCTTAAACATTACATTTTGAAATTATACTCAATACATAAAAAGTTTGTGTGTTTTACTCTCAGTCACAAGTGAGTCTTGAAGGCCTTGCCTCTCTTGTCTTTATTTGTGTGCGTCCATGCGCACGCATACACACGCACATAAACATGCTCACGTTATGCGTGTACACACAATGTTCGTGCTTACTGGTTTCGGTTGTATTCATGCATGTACAAATAACATTAATTCAAAGTAAGACTGCGGCTCAGAATTGCTATAGTCTATACTGAGTGGGACAGAATGAGGGCAACATCCAGTTGGTTGGCAACGTCAACCATACCTGCCAGTCCCATGTTACCATACCTGCCTGTCCCATGTTACCATGTCTGTCTGTCTCATGTAGCCATGTCTGTCTAACCATGTTACCATGTTACCATACCTGCCTGTCCCATGTTACCATGTCTGTCTGTCTCATGTTACCATGTCTGTCTGTCCCATGTTACCATGTTACCATATCTGTCTGTCCCATGTTACCATGTCTGTCTGTCTCATGTAGCCATGTCTGTCTGTCCCATGTTACCATGTTACCATATCTGTCTGTCCCATGTTACCATGTCTGTCCGTCCCATGTTACCATGTCTGTCTGTCCCATGTAACCATGTCTGTCCAACCATGTCTGTCTGTCCCATGTAACTATGTCTGTCTCATGTTACCATGTCTGTCTGTCCCATGTTACCATGTCTGTCTGTCTGTCCGTCCCATGTTACCATGTCTGTCTGTCTCATGTTACCATGTCTGTCTGTCCCATGTTACCATGTCTGTCTGTCTGTCCCATGTTACCATGTCTGTCTGTCCCATGTTACCATGTCTGTCTGTCTGTCCCATGTTACCATGTCTGTCTGTCTCATGTTACCATGTCTGTCTGTCCCATGTTACCATGTCTGTCTGTCTGTCCCATGTTACCATGTCTGTCTGTCTCATGTTACCATGTCTGTCTGTCCCATGTTACCATGTCTGTCTGTCTGTCTCATGTTACCATGTCTGTCTGTCCCATGTAACCATGTCTGTCTGTCCCATGTAACTATGTCTGTCTGTCTCATGTTACCATGTCTGTCTGTCCCATGTTACCATGTCTGTCTGTCTCATGTTACCATGTCTGTCTGTCAGTCTCATGTTACCATGTCTGTCTGTCCCATGTTACCATGTCTGTCTGTCAGTCTCATGTTACCATGTGTGTCTGTCCCATGTTACCATGTCTGTCTGTCCCATGTTACCATGTCTGTCAGTCTCATGTTACCATGTCTGTCTGTCCCATGTTACCATGTCTGTCTGTCCCATGTAACTATGTCTGTCTGTCCCATGTTACCATGTCTGTCTGTCTCATGTTACCATGTCTGTCTGTCAGTCTCATGTTACCATGTCTGTCTGTCTCATGTTACCATGTCTGTCTGTCCCATGTTACCATGTCTGCCTGTCCCATGTTACCATGTCTGTCTGTCCCATGTTACCATGTCTGTCTGTCCCATGTTACCATGTCTGTTCCATGTTACCATGTCTGTCTCATGTTACCATGTCTGTCTGTCCCATGTTACCATGTCTGTCTCATGTTACTATGTCTGTCTGTCCCATGTTACCATGTCTGTCCCATGTTACCATGTCTGTCTCATGTTACCATGTCTGTCTGTCCCATGTTACCATGTCTGTCCCTTGTTACCATGTCTGTCTGTTCCATGTTACCATGTCTGTCTGTCCCATGTTACCATGTCTGTCCCATGTTACCATGTCTGTCTGTCCCATGTTACCATGTCTGTCTGTCCCATGTTACCATGTCTGTCTGTCCCATCTAACCATGTCTGTCTTATTAAGCTGGAAAGACTTAACCACTTGCTTAAAACACATCTGCCCACTCGCATCCAAAATCACGATTTCAAACTTAAGTGGGTTTTGTTTTGCACAATGAATTTATTACTGAATACAAAGTAATAACACCATTTAAATCATGTTATTTTGATGTCTATCAAATATTGTATAAATTTTTTTTTTAGTTTGCGGTAAAGGAGACGTTGCCATCCCCTCAGACACACCACAACATGTTACTGTTTTCTCCAGATCTGCGCAGACCCGTGTTCACTACCAAAACTGATAGTTGTCATGAATTCTATTGAAAAAAAAAGAAGAAGTTATGTTCATTCTAGTTAATTCAGTATCCACTTTAAAATGTCCATATGCAGTGAACATGTTGATAAAGTTAGAGTCATTCTTTGTGTTGTGTCCAGAATATGTATTTCTTTTCTGTTAATTGTGAACAAGAAAAATGATTTTGTGTCATCTTCAAATCCAAACAAATGTTCAGGAAACTAACTGGGAAGAACCCAGTGATTTATTTTATTTTATTTTATTATCAGAGCCTCATTGAAATAACCCGTTAATAATCCAGAAATACGGCTTACTCTTGAATACTTAGAGCCTGTCATTAGTATGACTGTAAAGACTTCTTTTTTCAATGTTTAATCCAAATTTGGTACTGGCAGGGAAAGTTTTTCCAGAGAAAATGAATTTGTAAAAATTTACCATGGTCACACACACACACACACACACACACACACACGAGTATGTGCCTGTGTATGCACACAGGCACACATGGACACACCGACCACTGAACACTTGGTTAATACAGAGACTCACCTTGTTTACACAGGAGAGTCAAAAATCAGTTGTTGCTTTACATGGCAGTTATGATGACAAGTCCCTTACGGTTTGTGTTCAGTTCCTGGAGCGATCCAAGGGCAACAACTGCCTGGGCCGCCTGGGCACGGTGGAGGATGTGTGTGACACCATCGCCTTCCTTGCCTCCTCCTCCTCCTCCTTCATCACCGGGAACACGGTATCTGTGGACGGGGGCCGTCATGTCATGTGCCCCAGGTAGACTGGACCCTTCACCTGCACTGTCCAGCACCCGTGCCTTGCTTGCATCTGTATAAGCTTTTTTTTTTTTTTTTTTGAGCCCCAGGATTTGGGACATTATAATTTCTGTGTTTTGGTGATGACTGGGGTGATGTCGATGATGCTATGGGAGTCTTTTCAGGTTTGGGACAACGCTGTACTCACATGATACATTCCGGCATCAACCAGGGCTGAGAGGTACGGTACAGACACTTGCAGTGTGGGTCAGGAAACCGAAGTGGATGACCCTCAACAGTGTGGTCCCAGTCTTCCCATTGGATCACTACAGCAAACTCAGCTGTGGTTAGGATCCAGTCATGGGCAGAAAACCCCCCTGTCTGTGGCCTTTCATGCCCTCCTCTCATGGTGACCTCAGTTTCGATACCTCTCCACTTCTGTGCTTGGGGTGAGTCCTGTCGGTGTCTTCAGTGTTGGCAGATTCATGGGGGGGGGCTGTTGTTTGAGGGACATGGTGGCGGTCTCCACACTGGGAGGGACGCTCACTCAGTCTGGTTCCGCGACTAAGCCATTATTGTCGTTGCTTAG
This sequence comes from Babylonia areolata, assembly GCF_041734735.1. Lineage (NCBI taxonomy): Eukaryota > Metazoa > Mollusca > Gastropoda > Neogastropoda > Buccinidae > Babylonia > Babylonia areolata. The sequence goes on from NC_134881.1 coordinate 15,132,658, forward strand.
TAGGTGGTGTCCTAAGTATGTTGAGTCAGAACAGGCACCACTGAACACCACCGAAGTGACTCAGTAGCAGTGTAGGGTCTCCTCTGGTGTGTGGCTTCCTGGCGACCTAACACTGATGGTTTCCTGCGGACTGCTGACGCTGGAACTGTGACGAATGAACCTGTGTATGGGGGAATCTAAATGAGCGGCGTGGGAGTAATGCCAGTGAAATGGTGCAGATGATGGGGCAGCAAAAAAAAAAAAAAGAAAAAAAAAAGAAAGCCCCCCACCTGTTATGGGCCTTGAACCCACATCCTGCCAGTCACCAGTCTGCAGTGCTGACCACTGGGCCACAGCGGCTGCTGTGGATGCTAATGCTTATGCTGCACCTTCATCGAATCGAGCGTTGTTGTTTTTTCCCCTGAACAATTTCACAATAACGTCTCTAGCATCACTACCAGCCGTACATTTTTGTTGTTTTTGCTGCATCCCCTGAAGATGTACCTGCACAGCTGGCAGTAGAGTGTGGTGGGTTTGAACTCCAGGTGCTTGGCGTTTTTGCTGCCCATCCAGTGGCACCTGGTTCGCTTTTTGGTTTTGATTTTTGTTGGGTTTTTTTGTTACTAAGGTTTATTGACCTGTTTAATGTACTCAGAATTGGTTGTGAATGACTTATTCTTGTTACACAGGGTTCAGAGGTGATAGGATGATAATGTAGTGCACTGTTGTTTTCAGGACATAAGTATTCGATATACTGGCAGATGCATTTTGGGGAGAGAAAAAGAAATTGATTGTTTTTAGAGGTGGGCATTGTACACAAGAGCAACAAATACACTAAAATAAATTGATTGTGTTAAGTGTTGGACATTATATTGATTGTGATTAGAGTTGGGCATTATGTACAAGTGCAGTGATTTTGTAAAAAATATATTGATTGTATTTAGAGTTTGGCAACATATGCAAGTGCAGTGAATTCACAAAATGAAACTGTTTCACCAGTCTAAGGATATTCAAGTGCAATAAGTTTACTGAGATTATAATGTCAGGAAGTAGATTTTCTCTGTGTTTTCTGTGTGTGTGTGTGCATGTGCGCACATGCGCACTTTGCATTTTTTATATTATATAGTCTGAGATATTGTTCCAAGCTTGCATACTTTTTTTCATTTCAGCTGTTGGTCTCAATTTTGTGTTAATTTAAATGTTTTGTTTTCTTTGTTTCAATGTTTCATTTCCAGGAATGAAAAATGTTCAACTTTTCTGTCTTTTCTCAATGATTTTTTTTATATTTCCAAAATGTCTGTTACTTTAACTCTCTCCATACGAACGGCGAAAGAGACGACGTTAACAGCGTTTCACCCCAATTACCATCATCAAAATATTGCAGGCGGAAGGCTCTTATACTGAAGAGGTGAATGTTGGCAAAGAATACCACAATTCTGACGACGGAAGCTAAAGGTTGGGTCATTCAGACACCCACTGGACATCCGAGGGGTCTGTGTAGAGGAGGAGAGAGGACTGGCCATACTGAGTGAGTTAAAACGTTTCCAAGGGAAATGGCTCTGAAGAACAAAACCAAGGGATGCAGTCACCTGTGGGGCTGACCAGCTTTCCAAGACCAACCAGAAATGAAGGCTGGTGCCATTGCTGCAAAGCAAAATGCCAAGTGAAGAGAACCCTAGTTGTTTTTTTTCTTCTTTTTTTGATTTTTGACTCACTTGTGTAAACAAAGTGAGTCTATGTTTTAACCCGGTGTTTGGTTGTCTGTGTGTGTGTGTGTGTGTGTCCGTGGTAAACTTTAACATTGACATTTTCTCTGCAAATACTTTGTCAGTTGACACCAAATTGGGCATAAAAATAGGAAAAATTCAGTTCTTTCCAGTCATCTTGTTTAAAACAATATTGCACCTCTGGCATGGGCACAGAAAAAAAAAAAAAAAAAAATGAAGCCTAATTATATGCAAACTGCATTTACTGTTATATTTATATTTTTTGTATTCTCTAAACTTGGCACTTTGATCTGATATTCTGACCCAACAACAAGAGCAGTCATTATTTTCACTTTTTGTTCAAACAGGAACTTCTTTTGCTAAGCATGGAAGTTTTATTTATTTTGCAAACGCTTTGGTGCAGATAGTAAAAAAGGGAAATTACTCTGTAATTAATGCTAGGGGACTTAATTTATCACAAGTGAGTCTTGAAGGCCTTGCCTCTCTTGTTATATGTTGTTCTCTGAGCAAAGAAATCCACGAAGCAGTTTTACTCGTGACAATGTGTGAGCTGCATATTTAACTCTTTGAGTGCCACAGCATGTATCACCTACGTGCATATTATGTCACTGATGAAGGGAAATAACTCTGGAAGGCTGAAAATCCACACAGTTTGTCTAGGATGGTATATCTCCAGACCATTTTCTCAGTTTTAGGCTTATTGTTTCGGAAAGTTGTATGACTCGAAACACCACTTTCTACTGGTTTGTTTTGTTGTTGTTTTTTTTCCTCCAGCACTGAAGGGGTTAAGGAATGAACCTTTGACAACACAAGACTGTTAAGCACAGTTTTATATTCTTTGACAAATAAACTCAAAATAAGTGGTTAGACTGATACTTATAAAAAAAAAAATTAAAAAAAGCACTTTGGAAATTATATCCTGTCAGTACACAGAATGTTCTGTGCCTGGGTTAGGTATGAAGAGGTACCAGTGTACAGTGAGTTCTTCAACACAAAAACATGTTTAACACAATTTTGGGGGTCACAAACTGGTGAACACTTGTGAAATGGTCAACAATCTGAACCAGCTTTCCCATTCCCCAGTATATAGTTTTTGTGTTGAGTCAAACTTCACTGTATTCCAGTATTCTACTGTATTCTACTGATTACGTGTGTTGCTGTGTGTGTGAGTGTGGTTCATTGTTGTTCACCCAGACATTCACCTGATACTTCAGTAGTCCTGATATTTGTTGGTCATGTTTCTTGTTCTGCTTGGTTTTGTTTCAGTTTTATCAAATAAGTTTTTTTGTTTTTGTTTTTCTGTTGGAATCTATTGTAGAAGTGCCAGAAATGTCTGTTTCAGGTTTTTAATCAAAGGCAAAAAATCAACAGCTTCAAGGGGCACAGACTCCACATTTCACTACACTGACATACTTTACCGTGACCCACTAGTGCAGACTCCAGCAGGGAGTCTGATTCCTGTCCTGTGCAAACTAATATCCGCCCATGCGGAGAAAACGAAAGTAGCTACGGCCGATAACCTCCCGAAACTCCTCAATTAATTGCGCAGAATTTGTTAAGGCTTTGGTTTTTTTTTAAACTTCAGTTGTTTCCGTGCCTGATTTAACACAAAGCGAGGTATGTACCTGATATATAAAGTGGCATCTATCATTACTTTCTTATTTTATTATTGACATAGCATTTTAGTGAGCCCTGAGAAAATTTGTGCATTTTAACCATGCTTGAAGCAGACGCTGGGTCTGTACAGTTGATGTTCTGAAGGGTCTTTCCCTGTGTGTTGGTTTAAATAATCTTTAATTATTCAACAATATTGAATTAATTATTTAATTATTCCCTGTGTGTTGCTGTCTCTCCCTCTCTCTGGGTTTCTTTCTTACTCTCTCTTTATTCCTGTTTAGTTCACAGAGTTACTATTTACCAGATGGTTCACCTGACAAGCAGTTTACACTCTAGGCTGTCTGTGTGTTTCTCATCATCATATTTCAGAATGATGTCAAAGGTGTTTCCTTTTGGAAAAAAACTGACTGCTGCGTCTGTGCCGTATAAAGCAGATAGCAAGGGGAATGTCTAAATGTCTCTCAAGTCGACGGGTGCAATAGCCAAGTGGTTAAAGCGTTGGACTGTCAATCTGAGGGTCCCGGGTTCGAATCACAGTGACGGCGCCTGGTGGGTAAAGGGTGGAGATTTTTACTATCTCCCAGGTCAACATATGTGCAGACCTGCTTGTGCCTGAACCCCCTTCGTGTGTATATGCAAGCAGAAGATCAAATACGCACGTTAAAGATCCTGTAATCCATGTCAGCGTTCGGTGGGTTATGGAAACAAGAACATACCCAGCATGCACACCCCCGAAAGCGGAGTATGGCTGCCTATATGGCGGGGTAAAAACGGTCATACACGTAAAAAGCCCACTTGCGTACATACGAGTGAACTTGGGAGTTAAAGCCCATGAACGCAGAAGAAGAAGAAGAATGATGTCAAAGCTGTTTCCTTTTAGAAGAAACTGACTGCTGCATCTGTGCCATATAAAGCAGATAGCAAGGGGAATGGCTAAATGTCTCTCTTCTTCTTCTTCTTCTGCGTTTGTGGGCTGCAACTCCCATGTTCACTCGTATGTACATGAGTGGGCTTTTACATGTATGACCATTTTTACTCCGCCATGTAGGCAGCCATACTCAGTTTTCGGGAGTGTGCATGCTGGGTATGTTCTTGTTTCCATAACCCACCGAACGCTGACATGGATTACAGGATCTTTAACGTGCGTATTTGATCTTCCGCTTGCGTATACACACGAAGGGGGGTCAGGCACTAGCAGGTCTGCACATATGTTGACCTGGGAGATCGGAAAAATCTCCACCCTTTACCCATCAGGCGCTGTTACCGAGATTCGAACCTGGGACCCTCAGATTGAAAGTCCAACGCTTTAACCACTCGGCTATTGCGCCCGTCAAAATGTCTCTCAAGTCCACAGAATTACTTGGCTTTTTTTGTTTGTTTTTTTGGTTTTTTTGGAGGGTTTATCATGGTCCATTTGTTTAATCAAGCATTTCCTACAAATGTGCATGTCAATAGCGTCTATAAAATGAGTTATGTGTGTGACAATAGTGTCTGTAAATTGAGTTGTTTGTGTGACAGTCATATCGAATGAGGTTATGTGGAGGAAAAAAAAAAGCGTGGCATTTTATGAAAAGTTATCAGCATTTTCTTAAATGCACAGTTTAACAGTTTTGTTCTCAGATTTCTTTCTCCATTTTGTCACATTCCATTCTTTATTTTTTTCACATTCTTCTACATATTGTGGTGATGGTCACTGCTTCTGTGATTTTGTGATCATCACAGTCCTGTGCTTGCTTCTTGATGTGAATGACCCTCCAACACAAAATGAATGAGAAGTCACATTTCATTGTCTTGAATACAAGCAAGAAATAGGCTGAGGGGATCATGAATTACCCTATTTGGGATTTAATAGATTCTGTTTTTATAGTCATTTTTCTGTGAGATATTACAGTTAAAAAAAAAATGTGATTCTGTTAACAGCAGTGTATTAATACCTTTTAAACACTTCTGATTCTTTTTTTTTCTTTTTTTTTGTGATGAATGAAATTTTGAAGACACATTTTCTCAAAGAAAGCACACATGATAATTGTGGAATGATAGTTTTCAGGATAACAGGTAGCTCAGGCACTGCATTGATTTTGGAGCAGTTTCTGTTGTGAAAATGTGCAAAGGAAATGTTAACCAAAAAAAAAAGGGGTGATTTTATGTGGTGGAGACTTATATATAATCAGTGTATTTGCTACGGAAATTCCACATTTTCTGTGATCAATTATTGAATGGTTACAGCAGGTATGCAGAGCTGGTGAATGCTGCTTTATTGATGAAATATATTTGCTTTGAAATTGTATCAAGCTACGCATTTATTTGGAAATCTATAAAATATATCAATAGTTGATATAATTATTAAAGATTCTGAAAATAATCACTTTTAATGTGTATATGTGTGTGCGCGCGCATGTCCGAAGTCTGTTGTTGTTTTTTTAAACTGGGAAATGATTTGTTAAGTTTAATTTACATGGGAGCAATGATTGTTTTGGTGAAAGTTGATTTTTTTGTTCTTTGACTTGATATGTTTAAACAAAAGCATTGTGAAATCATCTGTGCACTGAATTCAGTGTGAATGGGTTCATAGACAGATGAGAAATCACATGCATGTGTTTAATTTAACACACACATGCATGTGAAAAACGTACACACACGTAGACACATGGGGATACACACACACACATACAGACTTGCGCATGCATACATGATATACACACACAAAGCACAAAACATACAAAATGCCCCAAAACATTTAAAAAAAACAAAATTTTCCCCAACAATCTAAGAGCATGTCAGCAAAATAATGTATATATACCACCAACAGTCGTCGATCATAACAGAAACTGCATGAGCACAGCGCATGTACATGTTGATCAATATAAATATTATCAAGTGATTTTAAAAACGCATTTCTTTACCTGGTTATTTCAAATGTAATATCTGTTCTTCCTGAGACATTTGAAGATGTGTTCCTCTGTGTTCATCTTCAGTCCATTGACTGCATTTTGGAAGAAGATCGCAGAATGGTTAAGACACTCATCTGCCAACACAGAGTCCATTGGGGTCTGGGTTTGAATCTCGCTCTCGCTCTTTCTCCCAAGTTTGACTGGAAAATCAAACAGAGTGTCTTGTCATTTGGATGAGATGATAAACTGAGATACTGAATGCAGCACGCTCTTGGTGCACTGAAAAAGAATTCATGGCAACAAGAGTGTCGTCCTCTGGCAAAATTCTGTGGAAGAAACCCACTCTGATAGGTACACAAATATATATATGCATACACTCAAGGCCTGACTAAGGGCATTAGGTTATGCTGCTGGTCAGGCATCAGCCTATAGTAGATGTGGTGTAGTGTATGCGGATTTGTGTGAATGTAGTGACGCCTCCTTGAAAAACTGTAACTGAAACTGCAATCTGATGTAGTACTATATGCCTTAGTGACATCATTGATGACATCATCAAAAGAAAGGAAATAGCTCTGGAAGGCAGAAAATAACTGAAACTGAAACTGTTTTGCAGAAAGCAAAAGATATGTTATACTTGACTTTCAAGAACGAAATCAGAAGATGTATATCAAGAACGAAAGCAGAAGATGTATAATTAATTATCTTGAGGAAAGGCACGCAAACGGCCCCACACAACCTACATGGTCGCTCATAATACAAAATAATAAAGTTCAACATGCAGATTCTGTCCCACCGTGGCATGCGAAAAGCACTCCCAGTGTCTCCCCCCTCTCTCCCCTCCACTGACTCTCCCCTCCACTCTCCACACAGTGTGGTCTGTCACAAAAGATGTAGGCCAATATATGCATGTTTAGTAGACAGTGAATGGGTTCGACATTTTGCTTCAAAGCCCAACCCAGGCACAACGGTCCACGTCACCTTCACACACACACACACACTTGTTAATGTTTTCACAACTCTCTCTCTCTCTGTGTGTGTGAAACAGTATTTGGATTTATCACAAACCGTTTACCGCAAGTATGGACACACACACACACACACACACACACACACACACTCACTGCCACTCTGCATGCATATATCACGGACTTGTACACACGTCAGTATAATTGTTGTCCCACTGCATGCAATCGTAATTCTCTGCAAACTGACGTGGGAAATGCCGCGGGCAAGTAAAGCTTGATCGATCAGCACACACACACACACACACACACACATATTGCTGCTTCATCAAATCGATCTCAAGCTTGCGCTGATCGAAGTGCAAACTGAAGATGATTGAAGATATATATAGATGCTGCCCAAAGGTCAGATGATTACAGCATGCACAAAGATTGCCGCAACAAATTAACTGTTCATCAGTGGGGCGACACTGGCGTACCTTGGGCACATCGGCTGTACCCGCTCTGACCACTGCGTTCGGACAGATTCACACACACACACACACACACATATATATATATATATATATATATATATATATATATATTACACCACATTTGCCTGACCAGCGTAACCCAACGCCTTTACCAGAAGCTAAAATAGGAGCTTGAGGGCCACCATACCTACAATCTGTGCCACAGCTGGTACGAGAATTAAGTTGTGAATGGTACGGGATATTGTAGCTTTATTATTGTGTCACTCATTGTGCAGACAATACAGACGACAGTGCACTTGGGGGGGTGGGGGGGGGGGGGGTGAACAGCTGTGGCGTGATGGGTGAGTCACTCACTTCACAGGCAGTTGCTGAGAGAGCATGTTTGAAGCTGTTTGTCCGTCTTCGTGCCTGATCTCACGTAGGCTGTCACCTTCCACTGAATCCAAACAATGTGTGCTTGTCATGGGAGGGGGTAGGGGGTGGGGGAGGGCGAGGGAGGAGCGTCGTGTGGAAGAAGAGGGTTCCGGCGTGCGCCGTGTACGTGTGTGTGTGTTGGGGAGAGTGGCTAGGGGAGATGCTTGGGCGTGCGTACTGACGTGCGTGTAAGTTTAAAAGAGAGAAGTGGTCGATTAAAACGATCGAAATCAACCTACAGGCCTATTATTTTGCCCTTCAGACATTCAGATGTTCCGGCAGGTATCAAACTGAACAGTATGATGTATATAATAACAGCGCTGTATGAACTGTTCCGGTTCAATCTTACCAAGGATGCATCATCTTCAGAACATCCTATAACACCCAATGAATTAACTTGATGTGTTACTGAGTCAATCTATTTGTTTATTGTTTTGTTCCAGTGCGAAAAGCGTATGATGTGTGAGGGTGATATGTGATTGTGATAGCGTATTCATGCATTGTTTTGTTCCAGTGCGAAAAGCGTGTGATGTGTGAGGGTGATATGTGATTGTGATAGCGTTTTCATGCATTGTTTTGTTCCAGTGCGAAAAGCGTGTGATGTGTGAGGGTGATATGATTGACAGCGTTTTCATGCATTGTTTTGCTCCAGTGCGAAAAGCGTGTGATGTGTGAGGGTGATATGTGATTGTGATAGCGTTTTCATGCATTGTTTTGTTCCAGTGCGAAAAGCGTGTGATGTGTGAGGGTGATATGATTGTGACAGCGTTTTCATGCATTGTTTTGTTCCAGTGCGAAAAGCGTGTGATGTGTGAGGGTGATATGTGATTGTGACAGCGTTTTCATGCATTGTGTATGTATCATCCTTTCTTTCTTTTCCTTCTTTTTTATTTTTGTGTTAAGAACTTTTGCACACACACACACACACACACACACACACACACACACACACACACACACACTGCCATGGCACACACACACACACACACTGCCATGGCACACACACACACACTGTCACACACACACACACACACACACACACACACACACACACACTGCCACACACACACACACACACACTGCCACACACACACACACACACACACACACACACACACTGCCACACACAGAGATACACACACACTGCCACACACACACACACACACACACACACACACACACACACACACACTGCCACACACACACACACACACACACACTGCCACACACACAGATACACACACACACACACACACTGCCACACACACACACATACACACACACACACACTGCCACACACACACACACACACACACACACACACACACACACACACACACACACACACACACTACACACACACACACACACACACACTACACACACACACACACACACACACACACACACACACACTGACACACGCGCCCCCCTTCTCCTCCACCGCTGCCTTTTGACGAGTACAGTACGTACAGTGTTCTCATTGCATTCCTTTGAACTTGTAATTCATGCAGTCAGTCACGCCGTGTACCTGTGTACCCGTGTACCCGGGTCGGTGATAACTGCACCAGAAGGGATTCAGCCACATGATTATGATATCATCCATTGTCACAATGTCAGGTTGATCAGTTTGTGGTATCGCCAATCCGTTTGTTCCGTCGAGTATACTATATATATAGTTATATATATAGTCTGGTGACTGGGGAAGATCGACCGGCGCCAAACTTTACAATACAGAGTTAACAACAACAAAAAATGAAGGACCACTGAGTCAGGAACTTGCACAGTTTTATTATTTTTTTTATTGGGGGTGAGGGTGGGGGTGGGGGAGGGGAGGGGAGTGCGGGGGGTGGGGGGGTGGGGGGGCGGGGGCATGGTGGAATGATGCTGAATTTTCGACAGTGGTTTACTGATACTGCCAATGGAATGAGCATTACTCATAGCTAGATCGGGGTGCCTGTTTCCTTGCACTGATGTGCGTTTGATTGTTTGTTTGTTGTTTATGTTTTTTTAAACGAAAACCCACGTGCAGCTATGTTTATAAACCCGGCACTGAATAAATGTCAATTTTTGCTCAGTGAAACATCGATTTTTAAACGCTTTTTTTTTCCCACTAAAGCCCGGCCATACAAACTATAATATCTCAGGGAATTCTATAGTGTCTGTGGCCCGGCTCAGTGCTCAACTGAGCTGTACTGACGTGTGCCTTGAAAAACGAGTTGTTTGTCAGTGCATTCAGTGAGAGCCACTGGGCCAGTGCTCCATGGTAGACCAGTCAGAAATTGGTATGCGCTTTGCATAATCTGAATTTCTTCTCTTGTTCTTCTTCTGCGTTCACTCGTATGCACACGAGTGGGCTTTTACGTGTGTGACCGTTTTTATCCCGCCATGTAGGCAGCCATACTCCGTTTTCGGGGGTGTGCATGCTGGGTATGTTCTTGTTTCCATAACCCACCGAACGCTGACATGGATTACAGGATCTTTAACGTGCGTATTTGATCTTCTGCTTGCATATACACACGAAGAGGGTTCAGGCACTAGCAGGTCTGCACATATGTTGACCTGGGAGATCGTAAAAATCTCCACCTTTTACCCACCAGGCGCCGTCACCGTGATTCGAACCCGGGACCCTCAGATTGACAGTCCAACGCTTTAACCACTCGGCTATTGCGCCCGTCTGAATTGTTTCTCGATTTTGTAGCTGAGTTCATTTGTAAAAACATATACCCGCTTTAATTTATGAAGAGGTCCTCGTGAACTCCTTGTAAAGCCAGTACTTGTTCTGTGGTTTGGGGGAAGGGGTGGAGCTATTTTATTTGTGCTGATGGAGCCAGTCGGCAATGTGTCGGTCAATCAAATCTTTATGCTACTCGTATTGTTCTCAGTCTGAGAAGTCAATGATATATTCTGGTTCAGCTTTCAACTGAGGGTGTGATCGATTTGTTCTCAACCGATTGCGGGGGCTGAGGCGGGGAACGGGTGTCAGCCGGTGTGGGGGATGGTTGTAATGCGGAGTGATGGCCTAGA
>NC_134881.1:15153750-15296250 GCF_041734735.1 Babylonia areolata
GTTGAAGGTGAGAATTGCAACTTTGTACTGAATGCGGGCAGAAATTGGTAACCAGTGGAGAGAACGCAGAAGATGAGTGATATTATCAGTTTTTTTGGTTCTAAAGATTAATCTTGCTCCTGCGTTTTGAACTTTCTGGAGTTTTTGTATTAAGAATCTAGGACAACCAATGAGGAGTGAGTTACAGTAATCTAGTCTGGACAAGACAAGAGAGCACACCAGAGTTTGTGTTGCTTGAGTAGTAAGGAGATGTCGGATGGAACTGATCTTTCGGATTTGAAAGTATGCAGCCTTGCAGAGATTGTTTTCGTGTTTCTTCATTGAAAGGTTTGAATCAAACGTCACATCCAGATTTTTCACTGAAATACAAAGTCTACATCTGATTCTCCAATTTTAAAAGAGGAAGGCAAGGAGTTGTTTATAGACAGTCTGCTCAAAACACACACACATGTCAAAACACACACACACACACACACACACACACACACACACACACACACACAAGCTGTCTTATATAATCTTAGATGTATGAGGATCTTTGGTTACGATAATTTCAGTAAGACCATTCAGCAGTTCTCTTACTGTGCTTATCACACTGGTTGATTTGTGATTGTTGTATGAGATTAATCAGCATTACCTTTGTATCTATACATTCCATGTTCCTTATGTATTCATGATGAATGGCTGGTGAAAGTATGTCATCATTACATGTCTATGATTGTGACCATTGTACGAAATGTCCTCATCAACTTAGCATTTCAGAATTTTATGTCTTTTATGTGTTTGCACAGAGTGGCTGTGATTTTCGTGTACGGTTTGCGCAGATTACACCACACATGAATTTCTCTTATTCCGATAATAAAGTATTCTGTATTCTGTATTGTGGTCGTCATGATGGAGTCTTCCGTCGGACCGACGGATGAGTAGGTAGGCAGGCTTATCTGTCGGTGTGTGTCCTCATATGGGAGAAGAGACGGGTGTTGAAGGGCTAGCTCGTCGTTCCGACATTAGCCTGGTTGCCTGACCAGCACAGGTGACTTTTTTTTCTTTTCTTTTTTTTTAGTGAAGAGCAGTTGTGCAGTCCCTTCCCCACTCTCTCGCCTTCTGACGCTCACAGTCCCACAGGTGCAGATACTGCCACGTGTAAGACGGCCTCGGCAGGTGCAGGTTTTTTTTTAATTCGGAGTTCCGTCTCCTAGGAGGACTTCCAGCCATGGATAAGAGCTCCCCCTGCCCTTTGATCATCCTCTGCCGCCTTCACAGCCGTTGGGAAAGGTTTCCTTCTCCGCCTGGTCCGTCGTTGGGAGACTTCACATGCGGCAGGTAGTACTGGGTTACATGGTACCAGTAGCAAGGACTATGCCCCTGACCCGACATGTAAACCATGTGCAAACTTCCGGTCTATCGGGTGTCGGGGGCACCCGTCTGTGTTGGCGTTACTTTCCACAGTGGTCGTGGTCGAAAAGGGGTGTGTGTCTGTTGAACAGTCAGGCAGGCAGCATGCAGCTTGGACAGTGGATGCAGTCACGTGGACTTTCAGCTGGCTTCGTGGTGACGGAGTCACACCGTGAGGAGGAAATGTGGCAGAATGGTCAAGACGCTCATCTTCCAATGCAGAGAGTCCGAGAGGGTCTGGGTTCAAATCCCGCTCTCACCCTTTCTCCCAAGTTTGCCGGACTGGAAAATCAAACTGAGCGTGTAGTCATTCAAACAAGACAATAAACCGAGCTGTCTCGTGTGCAGCACGCACTTGGCGCACAGAAAAAGACCCCATGGCAACGTGAGTGTTGTCATTTAACTGGCAAAGTTCTGTGGAATAAATTCCTCTTTCATAGGTACGCAAATATATATGCATGCACTCGAGGCCAAATCAAGCGCGTTGCGTTATGCTGCTGGTCAGGCATCTGCCTAGCAGATGTGGTGAAGTGTGTATGAATTTGTCCCTTGACAAACTGAAACTGATAACAATGCTCCGGATCTCAACCCCCACCACTGACCGGTCAATAGGGTAGACCGGCACTTGGTTCGCAGTTTTCTTCAACACTTGATTTTTCTTTCCCAGAAGAAAGTGTATAAGCTGATTGCACGATATTGTAATGACTCCACCCCGAAAGCGGAGTATGGCTGCCTACATGGCGAGTGAACGTTGGAGTTGCAGCCCGCGAACGAAGAAGAAGAAGAAGTAATGACTCAGCTTTAAAGCGGAGGGTACATTCGGCAGGATCTTTAGTCAAAGGGAATGGTCATCAGATGTTGATTGCATTCATTATATTATCGAGTCCAGCCCGCTGCAAGGGGACCAATGAGAAAACAATTTAAGATGATGGCTGTGTTCAAGTGAACAAGCATCATAAACAGGGAGGGGAAGGACATTCTGTTTAGTCAGCAAAAGATCAGAGTAAACATGATTGTAGCTGCCCACACCTCGCTACTCCCGTCACACAGTGGAAGGACATTCTGTTTAGTCAGCAAAAGATCAGAGTAAACATGATTGTAGCTGCCCACACCTCGCTACTCCCGTCACACAGTGGAAGGACATTCTAGACGGGCGCAATAGCCGAGTGGTTAAAGCGTTGGACTGTCAATCTGAGGGTCCCGGGTTCGCATCATGGTGACGGCGCCTGGTGGGTGAAGGGTGGAGATTTTTACGATCTCCCAGGTCAGCATATGTGCAGACCTGCTAGTGCCTGAACCCCCTTCATGTGTATATGCAAGCAGAAGATCAAATAGGCACGTTAAAGATCCTGTAATCCATGTCAGCGTTCGGTGGGTTATGGAAACAAGAACATACCCAGCATGCACACCCCCGAAAACGGAGTATGGCTGCCTACATGGCGGGGTAAAAACGGTCATACACGTAAGAGCCCACTCGTGTGCATACGAGTGAACGTGGGAGTTGCAGCCCACGAACGCAGAAGAAGAAGAAGAAGAAGGACATTCTGTTTAGTCAGCAAAAGATCAGAGTAAACATGATAGTAGCTGCCCAACACCCCGACACTCCTGTCATACCCACAATATAAAGTTAATATTCACAAGGGAAATATCAAAGTGAATTCACTTGGCAAGATATGCACAGAAAATCTATAGCACAGACCAAAAAATATTTTGTTGCATATTTATTCTTTCCTTCACACGAGGCTAGCCCAGACTGACCCCGGGGTAAAAACCAGCAAGGGGGAGGGGGGGTAGACTGAGGTGTTACACCGGATTGCACAAAACCTGCTGTCAATGTCTTTTTACCTGTAGAATACACACACACACACACACACACACACATATACACCGAGTAAGGTATCAAATGAACTGCAAATACATCATAAGAACACCACCGTATTAAACCTTTTTTTCCCTTTCCGTATAAGCTAGTGCGTCCATATTAACATTGTAGTCTGTCTTAGAATATAAAAGCCATGTACTCAGTGTCCAACGGTGTGTCACACATACAAAATGACGAATGAAAATTTCATACAGCTCTTCCCCCTATGCAGTCCATAAGGACTGTGACACTATTGAAAGGACAATTGAATTATTCACGGAACAGTTGCAACTTATATTCGTCAAACATGGTTATTTCAGATGATCGCGCCGAAAATCAAAATGTACACCTTTTGCATTCGTGGGCTGCCATACTCTAAGCTCAGTTGAACACCAGCCAAACAGTTCGACTTGGAGACGGCTAGGGAGACAGATTAGAGCTTTCTTTGACATTGACAAGGGCACACAAAGAGAGAGAGAGAGAGAGAGAGAGGTGGGGTGGTGGTGGGGCTCCATGTTTGCAAACAGGCCTGCAAGGTTCCTTTAATTTCAGGTGGTCAGGTGGTGTGTGCGGGAAAGGGGGGGGGGAGGGGATTCGTGTGCGTGCGCATGTGTATGTGTATGTATATATATATATATATATATATATATATGCATATATATACATGTGTGTGTGTGTGTGTGTGTGTGTGTGCGCGCACACACACACATGCGTGCGTGCATACGTGTTTACTTGCTCGCTTGCTGTTTGCATTAAGTACACATTGATTCTAGTTGCCATTTTACTTCATGCAGACTTATTTTTGGGGGAGAAAGCTATTTGTCAGTTTAGACTTTTGAGGTATTGTGAACGATGAAGATAGCAAAATGCATTTGGACATTAATTTGTTTGTTAAAACTGCTTTGTACGACTGTAGCGAAGTGCGGTAAGTTTGAACGCGTGTTGGATAAAGGTATTGGAAGGTGCATGGGTAGTTAGAAAAAGCCGGGGGTAATTAAGTACAGGTACACGTTGGCAAGATTTTAGATAGTGGTAGGTAACTTAAGTGTAGGTAGGTATGAAGGTGGATTTGGAAGGTATACAGTATAGGTAGGTGTAGATTCATAGATACGTAGGCCGGGTATAGCTTGCCGTAGATTGGTAAGTATATATGTAAATATGAGTTGTAGGTATGTCTGTATAGGTAGTTGGTGCTGTTCCGCGCTGAACCCCGGCTCGGCTGTGTCCATGCAGAGAGCTTTGTCTGGCACTTGATTGGCACCAACAGCTGGTTTTTAGCCTGTGGGCAATATACAGCCACCAGTCACGCATGGTCGAGCTGCCGGCTTACCTAGTAGCTCCTTATATTGGAGCTCCTCACGTGTGTGTCTACACTTTGTGTGTGTGTGTGTGTGTGCGTGCGTGCGTGCGTGTGTGTGTGTGCGTGAGTGTGTGTGTGTGTGTGTGTGTGTGTGTGTGTGTGTGTGTGTGTGTGTGTGCGTGTGAGTAGAGGTTATTTGATAAAACCATTATAATATTTAATACAATTTTGCATAGAAACAAGAAACAAACAAAATATTAAGATAATAGTAACGATGATAACTACTACTACTAGTAGTAGTAACAGAAGAAGAAAAAGAAGACCATTTGCGACTGCTCAAATGAAAAAAACAAACAAACCAAAAAACAAACAAAAAAAAACACGTTTTAACCTTAAACAGTAAAGCAGCATTTTCTTTTCAAACATTAAAAGAATGCAAGAAGATCACGAATTTGATACAGGACAACACGAAAGTCCTAAACAATAGGCTTCTATTGAAACCAAACGGCTTCTATTTAAACAAGATAAGAAGATCTGTGTGATTTGTATTTGTATTTGTATTTGTATTCCTTTTTATCACAACAGATTTCTCTGTGTGAAATTCGGGCTGCTCTCCCCAGGGAGAGCGCGTCGCTATGCTACAGCGCCACCCATTTTTTTGTATTTTTTCCTGCGTGCAGTTTTATTTGTTTTTCCTGTCGAAGTGGATTTTTCTACAGAATTTTGCCAGGAACAACCCTTTTGTTGCCGTGGGTTCTTTTACGTGCGCTAAATGCATGCTAGCACACGGGACCTCGGTTTATCGTCTCATCCGAATGACTAGCGTCCAGACCACCACTCAAGGTCTAGTGGAGGGGGAGAAAATATCGGCGGCTGAGCCGTGATTCGAACCAGCGCCCTCAGATTCTCTCGCTTCCTAGGTGGACGCGTTACCTCTAGGCCATCACTCCACTGATATGGATGATACACGGTGTTCATAAACAGTTGTTTCCCCGTTGACATTTTGTTGTCGGAAACTATTAGTATTACTGACCTTTGAGCGCCAGGAAACAGTTTACACCACTTCAGTTAAAGTAGATCATGTCTGAACGTAATAAAATGGTGTTTAGAAAGGGGGGTATTTAGGGGCTAGAGTGTCGAAATGGAGCTGGTCTGTCTGTTGTTGATATATACAAATATTGAGGAATTTATTTCTCAGCACGTTTAAAGGTTTTTTTTTATGTGGCTTGTAAAGATCTTACAAGCAGAGCAAATCATGCTGTATTATGTATTTATATATATATATATATATATATATATATATAAACTGCCAAGTTTAGGAAACCAGTCTTTTCAAGTATTCATTAAACCTTTTGATTATCAGGTTTAGCCAATAATAGATCAATATGGTGCTGAAGTGTGGGAACTTGACAAGGCTGCAATGCATCGTGGAAAAGTGCGTTATTGGCCCTTAAGAAGTTTCAGGAGTATTCATACAAACGCCAAATGACTTCTTCTTCTTCTTCTGCGTTCGTGGGCTGCAACTCCCACGTTCACTCGTATATACGCGAGTAGGCTTTTACGTGTATGACCGTTTTTAACCCGCCATGTAGGCAGCCATACTCCGTTTTCGGGGGTGTGCATGCTGGGTATGTTCTTGTTTCCATAACCCACCGAACGCTGACATGGATTACAGGATCTTTAACGTGCCTATTTGATCTTCTGCTTGCGTATACACACGAAGGGGGTTCAGGCACTGGCAGGTCTGCACATATGTTGATCTGGGAGATCGTAAAAATCTCCACCCTTTACCCACCAGGCGCCGTCACCATGATTCGAACCCGGGACTCTCAGATTGACAGAATGGAACTCTCATGTTTAAGACAGTAATAAAGTTTGTGGACAATCTAATTCGTTGCACTGTATTTCAAAGTATATGTCAATGAAAATGGATAACATTTACAAAAAGTGTTATGACAAGAGAGAGAGAGAGAGAGAGAGAGAGAGAGAGAGCCAGCAATCATATATAAAGGCGCACCGTCGCAGACGCCTCCCCTCCCACCATCACACCCCCTCCATTGCAAATAACGTTTTGATCACCCATGTCTCTCTCTCTCAGGCTCTCTCTCTGTGTGTGTGTGTGTGTGTGTGTGTGTGTGTGTGTGTGTGTGTGTGTGTGTGTGTAAATCTGAACACACAATTAAACTTTTCAAACAAGCAAATCCGTGTACAAGGCCAAAGTACGTCAGTGCTGGCATTCAACAACTGAGATCAGGACTATTTAATTCTACGTGTAGACAATCAAGTTGCTTGCTCGGTAGAAAACTGAATGCTGTATTGGCGGCTACCGTACACGTGCATAAATTATGCTTCCAAGGTACCACTGGGCGTTCCCTGCTGGGAATGGAATCAAGTCGGTTGCGGGCATGTAATCCAGTAAAAGAAGCATTAAGTGATTAACCGTTTGTGCACATGTGGCCCACCGTGGCACTGCGGTCATGACACGTACTATTTACTGAGTGCGAAGAGAGTGTGTACTGATTGAGTTCGGTGCAGGTCGGCTCCTCAGTGACAGACAGACTTACCGGTATATGTGGGCCTACTTAATGTGTTACACACACACATACACACACACTGGCACACACACAACTAATAAATATAACACACACACATACACACACACACACATATATTATCATGATCATCATGGGCATTTACGCCTTATCTTGAAAATAAGCCCTAGGCGTTTATAAATAGAACAAGTACCTAATTAATATCAAAAAGTAAAAAAAATGAACACAAGATAGCATATAAAATATTACGATTGACACACACACGCGCTCGTTCTGTACTTGAAAACTCTCCGGTTCAGTTTAACAGATACCTCTTCAATTTATACACCACCAATATACCTCACAACCAGTACCTGAAAAGTATTCAAAATGTCTTTAATGAAATTGGATTAAGTAGTTTCTGGTAAAACCAGCACAGTTTCCGTTTCAGGTTCGACTGAATCCCGCTTTCCCCCTTCCTCCCAAGTTCAGTGACTGGAAAATCAAACTGAGCGTCTAGTCTTTCGGATGAGACGATAAACTGAGCTCCAGTGTGCAGCATGCACTTGGCGCACTGAAAAAGAACCCATGGCAACGAGAGTGTTGTCCTGATATAAAAAGAAATCCACTCTGATAAGTACACAGATAATATACAAGCATGCACTCAAGGCCTGACAAGCGCGTTGGGCTATGCTGATGTCAGGCATCTGCCCAGCAGATGTGGTGTAGCGTATATGGATTTGTCCGAACGCAGTGACGCCTCCTTGAGAAACTGAAACTGAAGCTAAACCAGCACAGTCTTGAAGTACGTCAGTCCCACTTGGTTCCAATTTCAGTTTCAGTTTCAGTTTCAGTAGCTCAAGGAGGCGTCACTGCGTTCGGACAAATCCATATACGCTACACCAGATCTGCCAAGCAGATGCCTGACCAGCAGCGTAACCCAACGCGCTTAGTCAGGCCTTGAGAAAAAAAAGGTGAATAAATAGCAGATAAGCGTACTTAAATAAGTAAATAAATAAATAAATAAAAATTATAATATATAAAAAGGGGTAGTACTAGTAGTAGTAATAATAATAGTAACAATAAATAAATAAATAAATAAATAAATAAGACAACAATGATGATAAATAAGCAAATAAATGTCCAAGAGAAGGTCAAGTGTTGCTTAAAAGATAAGTTTTTTGCAAGATTGGTACAGCCATACAGACAACGATGCTATGTATATCGATCATGGATGTTTGAGCCAAACGTTCGTCAAGCTGCCCATCAGTTTTAAAGTGTTACCAAACAACTGTATAATCCATAAGTTAGAACAACCAATAATACTTTTTCCCTGATAATAGAATGCGTGTCGACGATTTACCCAGAAATGAAAGAGTCTGATAACTGCTCCACAAATGACATTGCCGGTGAGCTTCTCTATTTGTTAGTTTCCTTTTTTTTCTTTTTTTCTTTTTTTGACAGCGTCAGACAAAAAAATGTTTATCAAGATATTTTAGAACCCATCCAAACTGGCTCCATTAAATTCCACCAGTTACTGTTTTCCGAAGAAAAGAAAACAATATTGTTAAAATTTAAATCATTTATTTCTTAATTTTGTAGTTCTTTTCGATAGAATTGATTTTGTTTGTTTAAATGGACAAGAATTTTGTCAATAGCAAAAAAAAACCCCACAAACTTATTAATGTGTATATGCGTGTTTGCGCGATTTGTTGTCGTTGATTCTTTTTGTTAGTTAAAAAAATAAAAATAAAAATAAAACTATAAAAAAAAAAAAATCCCCAAACTTCACCCTTTCTTTAAAAAAAAAAAAAAAAAAAATGTGTAAGCTGTATGAATCATAGGTTTTGGCAGGTTGCCGGATTGATTGATTGATTAATGTGAGGGCTTATGGCACAGGATGCACATACTTCATGAGTGTTTGTTCTGTCTTCCCTTTCTCTGTGTATTTGTTCCTGTCTGTTTACATATTCCTTTGTCTGTCTCTGTGTCTCACTCTGTCTGTCAATGTGTTACAAAAGCTACAAACAGCTCAGTGTTGTGTTGTTCGTTTAGTACTGAGTAAATATCCTTCTGTCTCCCACTCTCAGCTGCGCACTGTGAATGTAAAATAAGTATTTCTTTAACATTTCAACACCCCCCCCCCCTCTCTCTCTCACACACACACACACTGGCACGCACACACACACACACACACACACACACCGAGTCAGTGTCGGTTTTGTGCAAGCTCGCCGGACAGATAAAGGCAGGCTGATAGAGATATTCTCACATAGGATGGAAGGGCAAAAGAATGGGGTGAAAATTATCACAGCACACATGCCCGGCACACTGAAACACACAACATATCACTGCACACATGCCCGGCACACCGACACACAACATATCACTGGACACATGCCCGGCACACCGACACACAACATATCACTGGACACATGCCCGGCACACCGACACAACCAACATATCACTGGACACATGCCCGGCACACTGACACAACCAACATATCACTGCACACATGCCCGGCACACTGACACACAAAACATACCACTGCACACATGCCCGACACACACAACATATCACTGCACACATACCCGGCACACTGACACACACAACATATCACTGCACACATGCCTGGCACACTGAACACAACATATCACTGCACACATGCCCGGCACACTGACACACACAACATATCACTGCACACATGCCCGGCACACCGACACACACAACATATCACTGCACACATGCCTGGCACACTGAAACACAACATATCACTGCACACATGCCCGGCACACTGACACACACAACATATCACTGCACACATGCCCGGCCGGCACACTGCCACACACAACATATCACTGCACACATGCCCGGCACACTGACACACAACATATCACTGCACACATGCCCGGCCGGCACACTGCCACACACAACATATCACTGCACACATGCCCGGCACACCGACACACAACACGCCGCAAAGCGGAACGCTTGCTTGACGCGGCTGCGGGAGAGAGCAGCTCAACATGGCGCACAGAATGTTTTGCCACGGCCAAACACAGAAACAAAAAAATTAACTAGCCCGTAGTGTTTGCCACCGTGGTCCATAAGAGTAGGTGAAACTGCAACTGCAACTAATAAACCACTTGACGTTCGGGTCGGCTGTGTACTTGGAAAACTCACGTTGAAAAGTGTGGAAGACAGACAAACGATGTCTTTGTCCATTGTCAGCTGACGTGTTTGTGTCAGCGGGCCGATACGAAAACCGGCATAAGGCATGCTTGACACTTTCCCCAAAGGACTGTGTGTGTGTGTGCGTCAAAGTGTCAGTGATTGTGTGTGTGTGTGTGTGTGTGTGTGCTTGCGTGTATGCGTTCGTGAGAGAGAGAGAGAGAGAGAGAGAGAGAGAGAACCACTCCCCACTTTCAGCATCAGTCCATGGCCCTCGTTTCTTTCACGAAGGCCATGATCAGTTCCTCCCCCCTCCCCCTTCTTCAGTTCGTTCACCTCTGTGCTGGCCCCCCCATCCCGCACCCTCTCCGCACCATGGAGTGTAGTTATTTCCCTTTACTCTGTGTGTGTGTGTGTGTGTGTGTGCCAGTGTCCCGCCAGTGTGAGTCACGGGCCCGGACAAGGCGTGTGTTAACATTCAAACGACTTTGACAGAGCAGTAGTAGCAGCCCCGCATTCTGCGCCCGGCAGCTCACAGCGCACGTTCACCAGCACGTCCTCCACTGACCAGCTCGTTTGAACTCCGTCAACCACCATGGCCGATTTGACAAAACTCTGGAGCCAGCTGCAGCATCAGTCGCTGTTGAAGAAGAACCTGACTGTAGATCTTTACAATGAGCTGAAAGACAAAAAGACCAAGTATGGGGGAACCCTTGCTGACTGTATACGATCAGGTGAGAGAGAGAGAGAGAGAGAGAGAGACAAGAATATGCTTCGGGTGCATCGATTTTGCTTTTTTCTGTTGTTGAACTGTATCCAGATCAGTTTCGGCAATATCCACAATTCTTCCCCTCCACTCCTCGGTGTGAGTGACGGAGTGAAGGTCCACGCCTTGTTGTGAACACTGCTCACACGGAGGAGTGGTTGGGAAGAAATGCCTTGCCGGTGTCGTTTTCTCTTCCGGATTAAGATGTGGTTCAAGTTTGTCTTGTTTTTTTTATTTTTAGAAATAACGAGGAAAGAGGAAAAACGTTCGGTGCTGTTCGTACTTTATAATTACAACAACAAAAAATATATGCAGGAAGGCTGTTAGTGGCATTGTGAAGTGACACAAATTTGATTTTTTACACACACACACACACACACACACACACACATACACGAGCAATCGAGTTGAATCCAAGTGAACGTGGTGTGGGAGCCGTCAGTGGGTGTGGGCGATTGTCGTGGGCTGCTTCACTCAGTGTGGAGTACTTAAGGCGTCAAAAGGCAGGAAATCGTGGTTTTTTTTTTTTTTTTTTTTTTTTTTTTTTTTTTTTTTGGGGGGGGGGTTGGGGGGGGAGGGGGGTCGTCTTAGTACATAATTATAATTACCCATGCGTGGATCATTTACAACTGATCTTTTTTGACGCTGTTAACTGCTGAAATCATGTTTCACAATTTCTATCATATGAGAACAATCACAGGGCTTTTAATTGTAACCTATATTGTAGCAAATCACTCAGCGAAACACCAGTCTGGACACCAAGGGTCACTCCCTGAAACTGGCCCAGGGTAGATGCAGGCTTGCAGTACGCAGCTGGTACTTCTCCCAGAAAGTCGTAAACACCTGGAACAGCCTACCTGAGGAAGTGGTCACAGCCCAATCAGTTGATAGGTTCAAAAGCAGGCTCGACGCTTTTTGGAAAGGCAGTTCAACTGTCTACAATCCAGTTTGTCTTTGTTTGTCTGTGGGCATTATAATACCCACGAATGCCACAGTAACAGTAGGAGCGTATGGACCGTGTAAAGACAGAAGGCCTATACACTGATTTTGTCAAGTTCAAGTTCAAATCCTGCTAATGGTGTTACTGTTAGTTTCCTTGTTTGCTTCCGATTTTAACAGTTGGGAGAAAGGGGTTGGGGGCGAAGGGTGTGGTGGCAACAACAAAAAACAACAACTTTGTTTTGTTTCATTTCGCTGTTGGGGAATAGAAACGAAACAGCGTCTGCAACACACACGTACATAGCTCTGTTCGACCCGGCAGAAACGACAAAACGTGCTCCGCACAGCGTGTGCGAACAATGCAAAATGTCACGTTTTTGACCTTCACATTTTGATTTGCCATGTCACACACACGCACACGCACACACACACACACACACACACACACACAGAGGAAGAGACGAACGTGACACGTAACTATCGTTTACAAAGAAACATGTGGGCCTAAATATAGGCTGTAGGTTACAAACAGGTATAACAATACTGTAGGTTACAAAGAAACAGCTGTAATTGTACTGTGTAGATTACAAAGAATTAGACATGCCCATACTGTATGTTAGAACGAAACCAATATATAACTTTACTGTAGGTTACAAATGATTAGACATGATCATACTGTATGTTACAACGAAACTGATATATATCTTTACTGTAGCTTACAAAGATTGAAAGAAACAGATGTAACTACCGAAGTTTACAAAGAAACATATACTACACTGTTGGTTTTAGAGAAACACCTGTACTGTGGTGTAGGTAGGTTACAAAGAAACGTATATACCTGTAGGTTACAAAGAAACGTATATACCTGTAGGTTACAAGGAAACATATATACCTGTAGGTTACAAAGAAACGGATCTAACAATGCTGTTGGCCTCAAGGCCTGACTAAGCGCGTTGGGTGATGTGGTGTAGCGTATATGGATTTGTCCGAACGCAGTGACGCCTCCTTGAGCTACTGAAACTGACCTTAGTCACAGGCCACAAAGACGAAAGACAAAATGAATGGTCGAGTTCAATCCGGCCAAAGATTGCAGAGGTCGCGAAAACGCTGACGCTGTTTTTCGCTTTGTCACTGGCACGTCTCGCGTGTGATTAGATATCTAGCTAGCATGCGTCAATAATGTCACATGCCCAACGATTTTTTTTTTTTTTTTTTTTTTATAACTTGGAGGCCCATACCGAGCAAACATTGAGTTTTTTCGTTGTATTTTTTTCATTATTTATTATTTTTCACCGGTTATGTAGATGTTTGGTGGGATCGAAGTTGGAAGGCGTTAATTTAATTGTGTGGACGGTTGGACTCCTGGAATGCTTTTCAATACTTGCTCCACATGAAAGCCGTTTCCTTTTTTTGTTGGAGGGTCGGGCTCGCTCTCTCTCTGTCTCTCTCTCTCTGCCTCTCTCTCTCTCTCACTCACTCTCTCTATCTCTCTCTCCCTTTCGATGCCGGTTCCTATCTCTCATTGTTTTTTCCTCTTTCTTTCTCGCTCTCCCCCCCACCCAGCTCTTTCTCGGGTTCACACACACACACACACACACACACACACACACAGAGGATACGGATACATAATGTGGGGTGGGGTTTTTTTTTGGCATTTAGCCAGTGCCCAGACGACTGAGTAGAAAGATTTTCAAGCTGAATGAAACCGGATGCGCGCGCGTTCGTGTGGTGTGTGTGTGTGTGAGAGAGACACTCGGTGACACTGGCACAGATTTTTATTGCCATTGGCAAAGATATCCTTTCAGCAAGGGGGTTACAATTCATTTTGTGCCGGCCAAAAATTTGTTTGGCTAATATAAAGACACGTATCCAAACGCAATCAACAATGAACCAAAATATGCTCATCCACACTCGCACACGCTGACGCACAACCACTCATACGTTCACACACATTTTCAACAACATACATGTATCATCACGCACGGACTTCACCAAATCCATTTAACTTCAAAAGATGACCATCTGGCTACCAACCAAATCAAGCAAACTTTAACCTCTTCCACACTCCCATCCACTGGTGACCGAAGGAAAAACTGAGTATTGGTATTCTTTCTACGCAAATCGCTTGCTTCTGAAATGAATTTTGCGAAAGACACAATTACTTCATCACGTTCAGTTTGTGTGTGTGTGTGTGTGTGTGTGAGAGAGAGAGAGAGAGAGAGACCGACAATAGACCACTGGAGAGTTCCGCGGCCATCTTGGATCTTGCACATGCGCATCAAACTTTTTACTCGAAATCGCAAGCAATGCCAAAGGTGATCGACATCGGCAAAAGCAGAACTACATGTGCTGTCCCCCATTTCTTCTGTTGATAGCCTCCATTGCTACAACCAGACACAGTACAATGAAGTGCCATCATGTGCACAATAAAAAAAAAAAAAAAAAGAACAAAAATAATTTTAATATGAAACAAAAAATCGGAAAAAGAAGCCTTTCTCTTTTGCACGTTCCACCTCTCTCGATCGCCTTGTTGCTCGAAATTTCGGAGAGCCAATCAACTTCGAGAGCACAGATGATGTGACGCGCATCTGTAAGTCATGTGAGCACGTAACTCGCCAGCGATCTATTGGCCACACCATGGCACTTCAGAAAACTGACTGGCGATGCCCTCATTCCTAAAGTTCCCCCCCACTCTTGTGTGTGTCTTGCGGAATGAACGTTCACGCCTTGTAATTACTACTCACCCCGTTGTTAGGGGGGTGGGGGAATCGCCAACTGACTTCGTAACTGATTGTCAGTTCGAAGTTCACAAACAAAAATTACACTGCATTTTGACATTCACGAACGGCAGAAACCCGGGGATTAAAGAAGGAAACCGACGGTTGTTGCGACTGGGTCAGGCTGAGACCGACACTCGATCGGTATTCGGACGATACTAGCTGTATATTGTCATTATCTTAATGAACGCGCGCACACGCACACACATACACAACGCACACACACAGAGTTCTGGCGTACTATCAGAAAGGCGCTGCCAACAAACGCAGATCAATATAACTGTGTATAGTGCCTTGACCTAAATTGGTATTTTCTCTTGTCCTTCGATTTCTTTTTCCCAGGTATATGCCCTTACCGTTGGTCTGTCATTCTATGAGCGCAGTAAATCTTTCGGGTAGGGCTGGAGCTTTGGGAGGTAAGGGGGCGGTGGGTGAGAGATGATAGAGGGATTTTCAGAATTGTATGAAAATCAAAATATCTAACGAAAATACACGTATTCATACATTATTTGAAGCCAGTATCTCGACGTGTAACCCAAGCGCGCGCGCGTGTGTTTGTGTGTCTTTTTTCCCGAATAGATTTGACATGTTTTATGTATATCTTGTTCAGAGCACATTTAGTAATTAAAAATGGCAGTTCCTCACAGATAATGTGTATATGTACGAGCGTGCGTTGCCTGTGTGAAAGCTACTAAGAGTAAGAGGGGTTTGCCCTTTGTGCTAAGAGGCAGCAGCTAGCAGGGCTGTGCGGCACGCACTTGGCGCACTGAGAAAGTACCCATGGCAACAAATGTTTTTTGGCAAAATTATTTTAAATAAATCCAATTTGACAGTTTCACAAGCTATAGGCAACATGTAGGCTTATAATATGCTTGCACTCAAGGCCTGTCTGAGCCTGTTAGGCTGTGCTGCTGTCAGGCTTCTGCCTTGCGTGATGTGGTGTAGCGTATACGGATTCGTCTGAACGCAGAGACGCCTCCTTGTGAAACTGAAACTGAGCTAGGGGACTCCAACGTGGACAAAAGAGCGGTGAGCAAGTTACACACATCGTGTGTAAAAACAGCTGCGTAAACTGACGTGTGTGTGTGTGTGTGTAGAACGTTCAGCTTTAGCCATTTAATTAAAAATAAATCAGTCACTTTCTTAGAATTTTCGTACCATACATTATTACCGCTCGCGCGCGCGCGCGAGTGTGTACCTACGTGTGTGTGCGCGCGCGCGAAAGCGCATGAACCTGCGTTGCACTCCCATTTGGAACGGAACATGAACTTGAAAACCGCTCAACATAGACACATGCACCGTGCAGTTTCTTAATCTTATCAGCAAAGACCAGGTTAAACCTCTCGAAGGTGTGTGCATGGACTGAATGACTGTGTTGTCCATGTGCATTGCTCAACGTTCGTTCAAAGGCACCTTGAGACAGCCAGTGCTGACGTTGACAGATCTATGTGCGGTCATGGCCTGGGGGAGGGGTGGGTGGGAGAGGGGGTAGGGGGGGCGGGAGAGCCGGTTGTTGACATAAAGGTGCTGTCGCCTTGCCGGCCGGCTTGTAAACGACTCAGACCGCAGTTGATCCTCTATCTCTCTCTCTCTTCATGATAAGTAGTTGTTGTTTTTTATGTTATGATTTATATTGTAATATGTTGAAATGTGGGTTTTTGTTTTTTCACTGAGGTTCGGCTTCAAATGTGAACTACTTCTTGAATAGTAAGAGGAAGACTAAAAGAATCTTGGTTACAGTCGACTTAGTTGGAATAAAAGAGCCGACGTATCGAGCCACAGGCTCTTCTTCAGGCAAATGAAAAATCATTTCAGGGATTCTTGAATATCTGCCAGACCCACGTATTGTAATGCATATCACAGTGTGTCAGCAAGATTTCCAGAGACCCCTCACATTGAACAGCCGAGCCTGGATTACCCCGACCCATCCCCAACCCTCCCCCACCCTACCAACCCTCCTCAGACCGTTCCACATTTCCCTTTGTTGTTAAATGACGTGTAATGGGGGAGGGAGCTTATTCACTACGGAGGAGGGCGAGTTGGCGAGAAGGGTTGTATTGGGGAAGTGGGAGAGAATGTGTGAAACGGGATCAGCGTATTGTATTTTGCTTTTACACACCAGTTGGTAGTCTGAATAGCGCTTGTTTAAATACATACATTCCTAAGGTATTGATTGGATTGCCCCCCCCCCCATCCACCCCCTATCCTCTGTCTTCCCTACCCTCTATATAAGTTGCCAATGTATCAAATAGATATCCTTGGAACGACCTCTGCAATGACCGGTTGTTTTTTTTCTTTTCTAGTTATAATCTCCAGAGTGGGGAGGATGAAGGGGTGTAGGGGTGGGGGGGAAAGCCTTGAAGTCTGCATGGCGGGCGGCGTGAGCTGACGACCGTCAGAGATCGATATAGCCTATATGCCACCCCTACCCCCCTCTTTGACAAGCAAGCGCACCCCCAACTCCTCTGCAAAGAACGGAGAAACGGACAGGATCGTGTGTCAGCGCTGGTATTATTGTGGTTCTTGTATTCACACCAAAAATGTTGACACGGAAAGTCGCTTTTCAGACCTGTATGAATTCCCCTTTGGTCTAATCTTCAGATATGTCACTGATTAAACAGGGTCAGCTGGGTATGTTCTTGTTTCCATAACCCACCGAACGCTGACATGGAT
This sequence comes from Babylonia areolata, assembly GCF_041734735.1. Taxonomy (NCBI): domain Eukaryota; kingdom Metazoa; phylum Mollusca; class Gastropoda; order Neogastropoda; family Buccinidae; genus Babylonia; species Babylonia areolata. The sequence goes on from NC_134881.1 coordinate 15,171,164, forward strand.
TACAGGATCTTTAAAGTGCGTATTTGGATCTTCTGCTTGCGTATACGCACGATGGGGGTTCAGGCACAAGCAGGTCTGCACATATGTTGACCTGGGAGATCAGAAAAATCTCCACACTTTACCCACCAGGCGCCCTTACCGAACCCGGGACCCTCATATTTAAAGCCCAACGCTTTAACCACTCGGCCATTGCGCCCGTCACGAGGAGGGATAGGTTTTTGTTTGTCGTATAGGGCTTCATGGTTCACGCGGAAGGCTCCTCACCAATTAAAAAAAAGAAAAAAAGAAGAAGAAAAAAAAAGAACAAAAGATCTCCGTCCATTATTCATTTCGTTTTGTTTGGAGTGAATGCACTGGATAACTTGTGATAGTTTAAAAGAGTGTCGTTTGAATAAGTGTGTGTGTGGTTTTTAGTATTCAGGTCACAGTGAGCCTCCACACAAACAGCCCAGTTTCAAATGACTACACTGGTAAGAGCACGTAGTACAAAAATCTTCCTTGCTGTGGGTCACGATTGTATGACGTATCTCTTAAACTTTTAAATGTTTTTATTTTATTTTATTTTATTTATTATAAATATTGACAACAGCTGACTGGCACATTTCCCGCTCGACATGTGAGCCTAGACTTTCTTTGTTCACCTTGTCGCAAAGGTGTGCAGCGTGCACGGGCGCATGTGAAAAAGCACGTACGCAGCAGTGTGAGTTGACACAAGCATGCGTGTCAGTTGGTTTATGCATGAGGTTAAACTGATCATTGCGATCGCAAAGCGCCGTTCGTGGTGGGCCGTCCTCTCCATCTCCACCCCCCTCCCCCAACCCGCACGCACACATCCCTTCATCTGCTTCCCCCGCCCCCTCTCCCCTCTTCTGCTTCATGGCCTGCTGAAGTGTGTGTGGTGCACATCTCACTCATATCTCGGAGGGAGGACGGTGCACGATTGTAGTGATGTTGGTCGTTTCTATAGTTTGTGGTAGAAGGGATTTTATTCCCCTGATCCTCGCAGCGTACGTGGTTTTTGTTCAGACATGCCATCTTTAATTTCGTGCATGTCATAGCTATGACTTAGTGTGTGTGTAGGGGTAAGTTTAACGACTTGTGGGCATTTCGCCCGTTAAGTCTGTTCCGTGAGGGCTGGTATGGTCGAGGCGTTGGTCCTGTGGTCCTGTGGGGGCGTAGTCTTGGCTGGCGGTCTGAAGGTGGTCCGCGCTGTGTCCTGGCCGTTGGCGTGCTGGGGATGTCCTCCCTGTGTCCTGGCCGTTGGCGTGCTGGGGATGTCCGTGTTTGAGGTCGGAGGGTGGTCCTCCCTGTGTCCTGGCCGTTGGCGTGCTGGGGATGTCCGTGTTCGAGGTCGGAGGGTGGTCCTCGCTAAGTCCTGGCCGTTGGCGTGCTGGGGATGTCCGTTTTTTAGGTCGGAGGGTGGTCCTCGCTGTGTCCTGGCCGTTGGCGTGCTGGGGATGTCCGTTTTTTAGGTCGGAGGGTGGTCCTCGCTGTGTCCTGGCCGTTGGCGTGCTGGGGATGTCCGTTTTTTAGGTCGGAGGGTGGTCCTCGCTGTGTCCTGGCCGTTGGCGTGCTGGGGATGTCCGTTTTTTAGGTCGGAGGGTGGTCCTCGCTGTGTCCTGGCCGTTGGCGTGCTGCGGATGTCCGTGGATGAGGTCTGAGGGAGGTCCGCGCTGTGTCCTGGCTGAGTTCGGGTGGTGGAGTCCTGGCTGTCGGTCCGAGGCTGGTCCTCATGGTGTGCTGGCTGTTGTCGGGTGGGGGAGTCCTGGTGCGTGTGTCTGGGAGGGCGAACGCGTGCGTTTAGTCTGGGTTGATCGGTACAGTGTCCGGAAACGAAAACATAAAACCTAGTCCCAGAAAACGGGGTATCGTTGCCGAAACGACAGGCCTTCGCCACTTGCGTGGGAACTGCAGGTCACGAACACAAATTATGGGCTGTGCATGTATACAGTTTATTGTTATTAAAAAAAAAAAAAAATCACTCGGAGACAAACTGGGAAATTGACACCGTAGACATTCTCTCTTCTTCCTCTTCTTCTATTTCTTCATCCATTTGACTATCCACAACCATCAGGTTGATTTCGCGATACTGTTTTGGTTGAGGTCCGAAGGTCGGATGGTCAGATAATTTCTGTGCGTGTGTGTGCGCGCGCACACAATGTCTGTTCTGTCTCCACATTCAGCCTCAAAACGCAAAAATTAATTAACTTGAATAGCCCAGTAGCTTTGATCATGTATCGACTTGAAGGCACAACTGCAACAGTAATATTAGACGTCAAGTCGGTTCGGTTGTGTGGTGTGTGTGTGTAAATCATTGAGCTGCAGTGACAACTGCCCAGACTGGCACACAGCAATCACTGTTCTGGTCTGCTTTCCCAGGCAGCAGTGGATGACCTCTGCCTGACATTTAATGGCTTGTGTGACACACGCGCAGGCCGTTGACACAAAACAACCATACCCGGTACACGTGGCTGTGCCTTGTGTCGTCACGCGTTGCCCTGGGAGCCCCTGTCGCCATGTACACACGTAAAAAGCAAACAACAAAACAACAAAAAAACACGCACTGTATTGATTTTAGAAAAGTTACTTTTGGCTCGCATGTAGCACCATAGGTTGTGCTACCACTCACACGAAAAGCGCTGAGAGTGCTTTTTTTTTTTGGGGGGGGGGGGGGGGGGGGTGTAGTCGGGACAGAGCCCGGAGTTTTTAGGTCAGTGGCTGATTCCTCCCTCCACCCCTTCCACTATTCCCCCCCCCCCCCCCGCCTCCTTCCCACCACCATGTCTTCTCACTCGTCCGCCCCCTTCCAACTCGTGTCCGTGCCACAGCGGTACGGTAAACGGTCTCCCTCAGTTTACAAACTTGCTCTCGTTCAGGCAGTACTTCCTCTTTCCTCTCCATTTGCGAGTCTGTGTGACGTGCTATCGGGAAAGACAAACGCGTATGGGTTATTTAATAACCCGTCTGTAATGAATGTGAGTTGGTGTGTTTAATCGAGTGTGTATGACGGGGCGTGCACATTCGTGTGGGCATGAATGTGTGTGTATGTGTGTGTGGACGTATAGTCAGCAGTATCCATCCATCATCCACCAAATAATGACCAATCCTCCATCTATCCGTCAAACATCCATCCATTCAACAACATTCATCCATCAAACACCCATTCCATCGATTAAACATCCATCCTTCGATTAAACATCCATCTATCTATCAAACAGCCATCCATCTATCAAACATCCATCTATTAAACACCCATCCATCTATTAAACACCCATCCATTACTCATCCATCTATTAAACGCCCATCCATCTATCAAACATCCATCTATTAAACACCCATCCAGCTATCAAACATCCATCCATCTATCAAACACTCACCCGTTCATCACTCAACCTCCATCCGCCCATCCATCCATCCATCCATCCATCCACCCCCCATCCTCCTCCAGCCATCCTCCTCCATCAATCTGTATCAGTGTATGTGTGCGTGTGTGTGAAATATTTATAATGTGCATGGTAAGGGCTATTTCATGTGGGCAGTCAAAGAACCCCAGGTCGATCTGTCTTCACAGGATCACTGTACCACTCTCTACATACATGCACACACATAATTACATGCATATGTGGGTGTCTTTTTGTTTCATTGTGTGACAGGCATGGTGGATGTGAACAGGCATCAATCCAACACCAGCACATGCACATGTGCATGCACAATCTCGTTCTGTCTGTATCACTTCATCCTCTCTACCCGCGCCACCCCCTCCTCTCTGTTCTTCGCTTATGCATTCTCACACTGCACTACTATGCAATCAAACAGCCCACATCAAGTTTTAAGCATTCCTATCACTGCATAGTATACTAAACCCATTAAAAACGAGAATGCACCAACTGAAAACAAAACGCCCAATTTGTAAAGGAGGAAGCAAGTAATAATATAGACCCGGTGAAAACATCCTTCATCATCAGAAAATTGTACTTCCATGATGTTCTCGCCTGCACCGAGTCGTCCAGGCTTTTGTTGCTCCAAAAGCACACAGAAGGCCTGTTGTCAGGAGTCAGATTTATTGTTCTAAGGTACGCATGGAAGCATCTTTGATTGTTGTTCCCAGCAGGAGTCAGTTCTAATGCGAGTGTCGTGTCGCACCCTGCAATTACACCAACATGATCAGGCCTGTGCCTTTAATAATTTAGGTCCGCGAGTTATCAGTACATGTAGGTAGTGTTTTTATTTATTTATTTGTTTATTATTTTATATTACACATGGGTGTTGTCTTGCCTGTGGCAAAGAGCATTGATGCTGCCTGCACAGCATGTGCCTCACTTTTCTGATTGAATCCAGCATCTGCAAAGGGAATCTAGCTGAGCGATGTGAAATTCTGTTAATCGGTAAATTCTGTTCATGGGTGTGAAGATGATTTTGCAGTGGGTTTTTTTTTTAATATATTTTTTTTTTAATCCTTCCCCACATCTCCCCCGCCTCCCTGCACCCCCCTGTTGTGAACAAAACTACATTTGCTTAGTAGTTATGTCCTTAACTCACTCAGTACGGCCAGTCCTCTCTTCTCCTCTACACAGACCCCTCGGATGTCCAGTGGGTGTCTGAATGACCCAACCTTTAGCTTCTGTCGCCAGTATTGTGGGATTCTTTGTCAACATTCACCTCTTCAGTATAAGAGCCTTCCGCTTGCAATATTTTGATGATGGTAATTGGGGTGAAACGCTGTTAATGTCGTTTCTTTCGCCGTTCGTATGGAGAGAGTTAAAACTGGAGATCACAGTAAAGTGTATTCCGTCTATTCCATGTGTGCCAACAGCCGGAGGTCTGTGCAAGGTGACAGAGTGGCTGTGTGTGCTATCAGCTTTTCTGTCACGCGTGCCTGTGAGAGAGCAAAATAAGACGGGTTACTGTTGGTTAAGTGCTGTGGATTCCATGCCCTTGATCAGTTGCTTCACTGATGATCAGGGAAAGGGGGGGGGGGGGAGGTGAGGTGGTAAGGAGGGAGAGAAAGAGGGGAGAAGAGGGCAGAAGCTGGCGTCGTAGTACAGAAGCAGAGATAGAGGAGACTTTTCAAAACCTCCGGTTGTGTAGCTAGCTTTCATTGGCTGAAACTTTGACCTCTGTGCCTTTTTTTTTTTTTTTTTTTTTTTTGAAGAGGGGGTTCTTCAAGGACATATAAGTTATAAGTTAGGTATCCACAGTTCAGTTGCTTTAAGGAGACAGTGAGAGAGAGAGATTTTCTTATTTTGTGCATTTTCTACAGCTGATCCTGAAAGATGTCTGACGTGGAAACGCTGTGGAGGGATCTCCGCAGTGGTGAAAGCAAATCTTTGCTGAAAAAACATTTGACTCCTGATTTGTATCGAAAGTTTAAAAACTTTGAAACGAAATATGGTGGCACTTTAGCTGACTGCATACGGTCAGGTAATTCTTTAAAAAAATTTTTTTATGTTTGCCTGATTATTTATCTAAGTTTACTTTCTGTTAGTGTTTGGGCAGCTTGTCAACAGGAATGGATATACATGTGTGTTTGTGTGTTTGTGTTGTATGTGTATATATATATATATATATATATATTTGTATGCGTGTATGTATGTGTATGTATACATATGTATGTGTGTGTGTATGTATAAATATATGTGTATAGATAGATAGGTATAGATATGTCACTTAGTTTGAATTGAGTACATTTTAGCCAGCATGATGTGAGATAGTCTGAAATATGTATTTTAGCAATTGTGATGTGAGACTGTGTCTATTTATTTATTTTATGTCATTTTTTATTCTATTTCATGTACAAATTTTTATGTCACTTAGTTTAAATATGTAAATCTTATTGTAAAACACAGTGAGCCCCGTTTGAGATGGGGTTATGGCACAATGTAAGCCTGCATTTTATTATTTATTATTATTATAAGAGTGCATTGTGCTAGCATCTTTGGCATTGTTCTTGAAAATACTGTGATCATTTTTACTTTTACACACACACACACACACACACACACACACACACACACACATATATATATATATATATATAGATAGATATATATATATACACCTTATAAACATATACCTTGTTTACCAGACATTAATTTTTATGACCTTATCAAATTTCATTGAAGCCATCACAAGCTACCATTTGAAATTGTATGTTACCATGATATGCTAAAAGATGAAGGATTATGCCCTATGTGTAGCTTGTAGTGCTTGGAGATGAATTTCATCTCATCATGGAACGTCCTCATTATCATGATTTACGACATGAATTGATACCCCAATGATTTCTTCATCCTAGGTCAGGTGATAATTTTTGCAGACTGATGTCTTCAAAATCAAGAGAACTATTGCTTTCTGAAACATTAAAAAGGTAGCAAATGTCTCGATTATAACTGCATTTGAAATAGTAGGTCATTCTTAATCATAGAACTTATTCCAAGGCAATTTTTCGGTTGTTTTGGTCACTTTGAGAATTTTACATTTTATTTGCTACAGGACTGTTTTAAGAACAGTCGTAAGTTGTTTTTCATTTTTTGCATGTGTGTGTGTGTGTGTGCTCTCTCCTCACTGTTTGGCTTTTTCTGTGCAGGAGCCAGAAATCCACAGAGTAACGTGGGTATCTATGCCAGCGATCCTGAGGCCTACACTACCTTCAGTAAGATTTTGGACAAGGTCATCAAGGACTACCACAAAGTGGATAAACTGACCCATCCTGATCCCAACTTTGGTGACCTGGACAATCTGGGTTTCTCTGACCTGGACCCGTCTGGAAAGATGATAGTCTCCACCCGTGTTCGTGTGGGCCGCTCGCATAAAGGCTTTGGCTTCCCTCCAACCCTAACCAAGGCGGTAAGACATTGGGCAGTATGAGGCGCTGGAGCAGACAGCTTCAGCAAATTAGATTGTGCAGAAAAAACAACAACACACATGGACATTGACAGATGGATGGACGGGCGCAATAGCCGAGTGGTTAAATCGTTGGACTGTCAATCTGAGGGTCCCGGGTTCGAATCGCGGGGACGGCGCCTGGTGGGTAAAGGGTGGAGATTTTTACGATCTCCCAGGTCAACATATGTGCAGACCTGCTAGTGCCTGAACCCCCTTCATGTGTATATGCAAGTAGAAGATCAAATATGCACGGTAAAGATCCTGTAATCCATGTCAGCGTTCGGTGGGTTATGGAAACAAGAACATACCCAGCATGCATACCCCCGAAAACAGAGTATGGCTGCCTACATGGCGGGGTAAAAACGGTCATACACGTAAAAGCCCACATGTGTGCATACGAGTGAACGCAGAAGAAGAAAGAAGACAGATGGATTAGGTTTGAGCGTGCGCATAGAATGTGCGTGCTTGATCATAGGTTTTTTTTACCTGTATGTGCAGGTACTGCTGTGTAGACAAGAGCACACACCTGCACACAAATATATGCAGAATTTATATACATGCACTTATGCAGGCCATTCATTCGTGTGCATGAACACATAAATGCACATACAATGTACATGCACATGCATGGCACATAAGTGCACATACATGGCACGCATGCATACAATACACACACACACACACACACACACACACACAGAGCACATTTTGTAAATCAGTACAATGCACTTTGATGTAAAAGGACACCACAGCTCATCATACATCACACACAGCAGATGCCTTTAAGTTCAGCAACATCACTTGCTCACATATAAAACACAATTGAACTGTTCAACGAAAAAGCACTGCCATGAAATGTAAATGTTAGAGCAAAAATGGAAATGCACTTTTTTTCTTTTCTTTTTTTCTTCTTCTATATTTCTTCTTGTTTTATTTATTTTATTTCATCTTTTTTTTTTTTTTGCTGTGTAGGTGTCATATAATATACATACAATACATACATGCCAGACCATTATAACACATCAGCAGAATGCAATACACTGTAGTTCTTGCAGTAGTGGTCAGAAACGTTCTTGCAGTGACACTCAAAACATGTTGATACTGACTGCAGGACCGTTTGAAGATGGAAGAGATAACCAAGGAGGCCTTGAACAAGCTGAAAGGCCCACTGAAGGGAACGTACTACCCCCTGGTGGGCATGGACAAACAGACAGAGAAGCAGCTGATCAACGACCACTTCTTGTTCAAGGATGATGACAAGTGAGAGATAGAGTCCCTGCGTTCTGTCCAGCATGCGCAGTGCTGTGTTAGGCATTAGAAGCGATTATGCTATGGAAGAGGGAGCAGTTTCATCAGATGAGATATTTGTTTGGTATATATTCAACAAAAAGATAGGTCTGATTGGTGCAGATATATGGTATTCAGGTCAACCCATGTGCAGACCTGCTTGTGCCTGAACCCCCTTTGTGTGTATACGCACGCAGAAGATCAAATACGCATGTTAAAGATCCTGTAATCCATGTCATTGTTCAGTGGGTTATGGAAACAAGAACATACCCAGCATGCACACCCCCGGAAACGGAGTATGGCTGCCTACATGGTGGGGTAAATAAACAAAATGGTCATACACGTAAAATGTTAAATGTTACAAGTTTGAGAGTGTAGGTGTACGTGCCTGACATCTGATTGAATGACACAGGAAATGAATGATGAGTGCCCAGTGGCAGCCGTCAGTCGGCTCTACCCAGGTAGGCAGCCTGTTGTGTAAATGACTGTGTTTGTAAAGCGCTTAGAGCTTGGTCTCTGACCGAGGATAAAGCGCTATATATGTATCCATATCAATCAATTCATAGCTTAGGAAGGTGAACTGACAGTGTAAAGAAAGTATCACTGGTCACTCTGGTTCCTGCTCCCGAAACCTGTCCTGTTATGGTCATGGGGGTGCTGCACTGCTGAATGCACCACCAACATTCTCTGTATCTGGTGGTCATAGGATAGGGACTGAGTTTCAGCTTCAGTTTCTCAAGGAGGTGACACTGTGTTGGGACAAATCCATACATGCTACACCACATCTCCTAGGCAGATACCTAACCAGTGGCATAACCCAACATGCTTTGTCAGGCCTTGGGTGCATGCTTGTTTATTTGTGTACCTATTACAGTGGATTTCTTTGACAGATTTTTGCCAAAGGACAACACTCTAGTTGCCACGGGTTCTTTTTCCATGCACCAAGTGTGTGCTGCTCAAGGGACCTTGGTTTATCATCTCATCCGAATGGCTAGACGCTCAGTTTGATTTTCCAGTCAAACGTGGGAGAAAGGGCGAGAGCGGGATTCAAACCCACACCCTCACGGACACTCTGTATTGGCAGCTGAGCGTCTTAACCATCCTGTCACCTCCCTCCTTGGAGACAGTGCCCAATATGGGACACAACCCATGATCCTCAGATTAAAAGTCTGATGCTTTTCTGACTGAGCTAACCGGGCTGTCGACAGTTAATTGCAATGTTTTTAAAAGCGAATATGTGAAATGCTTTTATTTGAGAACATATGTTTATTAGTCTTGTTTAATCAAGTAATCCGCGTGTGGGGGGTGGGTGGGTGCGGGTGTGTGTTGATTCTCTGGTTGCGGTTTTCCGCAATTTATCTTTATTCTTATCTTATCTGTCTATTATAATCAATGTGCAGTATAGTACTTAGTAGGCTATGTTTATAATTATATTCAAATAATGTTTCTTAATTCTTTCTGTTTTTACATTAAGAATACTAGTTATTACCTGCAGTGTGTGGATGTATGTATGAAACGATATACGAGATATTTTTTACATTTGTATCTTCGTAATATTCGTAAAAGCTGTTGTTGACTTTTACAGTTATGGTCCCCGTGTTGTTTACTTGTCTATGTTGTGATAATGCACCTGACCAAATTTCTCCAGTTGGAGATAATAAAGTTATTCTTATCTTATCTTTGGCAAAACTCTGTCCAGTCAAATGTTGTCAGCCCACTTTTGGCTGTCTGCCTCAATCAGTTTTGAATAATGTTTAATTGTTGAACAGTACACATGATTATGATACAATGCAAACAAAGATGGAGTGACAAGCTTGAAGCTTTACAGTGTGTTTTGCCTCAGTTCCTGCGCTCTTCTCTGAAAGGCGCTCTTGGAGAGCCTGCCAGATCTTAACATGTGACCAGTACCATCTCACTGGTGGTATTGATAACTGTATGATGATGTACATGATAATTCTTAAAGTGATGATGTTGATGATGACTTTAACACAGTCCAGGTCATGATGAACTTACTTCCTTCTTGAAAGGTAAAGAATAATGCATCTGTTCTAAGCTTGCGGAATCACTCTGATTGCAAACTGTTTTATTTTGATAATGAATAACAACAAAAGCAACAATATCTACAGTGATTCAGAGGAACTAACTGAATTCTTGCAAAGGTGATCATCCATCAATTTTGTTTATCTATCTGTCTATTTTTGTCATTGCGTTAGACATATTTTTTTGGGGGGTGGAGGTGGTGTGTGTGTGTGGGGGGGGGGGGGGGGGGGGCAGTAACCAGCTTCAGCCGTGGTATCTTCCACATTCCCAAGAAAACTTCCATTTAATTACACATACTTAACCGTGACCCAACTAGTGCAGACTCTGGCAGGGGTCTGACATTCCTGCCTGTGCAAACTACTATCCGCCTATGCGGAGAAAATGAAACTACGGCCGATAACCTCCCGGAAGTAGGTAACCTCCCCTTTGTCCCACTGGCTAGCGCCCTCTTTTTCCGGCAGCCATTATGACTCCTGTTCCTGTGCTCTCCATACGGCTAAGTTTTTTTTCGTATTTTCTGTCTGTCTGTCGATTCTCTTCCATTTATTTATTTTGTTCCTTCTTTTTTCTTCCTTTTGTTTTTTCTTTTTCTTTTTCTTCTTCCAATTGTTCTTATTTATTTTGTTAATTTTTTTCTGCCTGAGTCAGATGCTTGAAGGATGCCAGTGGGTATGATGACTGGCCTGTGGGCCGTGGTATCTTCCACAACGCCAACAAGACCTTCCTGGTGTGGGTCAACGAGGAGGATCATCTGCGCTTCATCTCCATGCAGATGGGAGGCGATCTTGGGGAGGTCTACACACGTCTGGTGAAGGTATGGTTGCTGCACTGTTGTTGGGGTGTGTTTCATGACGTTCATTTTTGGGTGTATGTTTTCTTCTTTTGTTTTATTCTTGCCTTATTATTGGTCTGTTTGTTTGAGGGGATGGCATGGGACATTGCTTTGGTGGGGAACCGATTTTTCTTCCAGCTTTACATGAAATGACTGCACATCTCCTGCAACAGAAACATCAGTGAGTGTAAAGACATGAGACCCAAGACATCTAGTGTCACATAAAAGGCAGAGTGTGACCAGTTTGCCAGCAGAGTAGCTTGCAGCTCGCACACAAAGAACAGAAGATCGGGCTGTGCGCTCCTGGCTACTGAATAACTTTTGAATTTTGCGCATACACCTGTACTCAACACCTGTACAGAACTTGAGATCACACAAGCATGATCTTGCCAATGGCAAAGAGCAAGCGCGGGCCAGTCAAACTCAGGATTAACTGTTTGGAACTGTCGAAATGTTTAATCATTATTTATGATGATTAAGAACATACCCAGCATGCACACCCCCGAAAACGGAGTATGGCTGCCTACATGGCGGGGTAAAAACGGTCATACACGTAAAAGCCCACTCGTGTGCATACGAGTGAACGCAGAAGAAGAAGAAGAGGTTGGAAAGATGGAGTTGACTGAGGTTGCCATCCAGGGTGGACGCTCACTCACTGTGGCTCTGAAACTACTTCTTCCTCGTTCGCCTCCCATTAGATAAGCAGCCCGGTGTCCTCGATGAAGGCTGCCGTCCGTCGCAGCTCCTCCAGGGTGCCGTACAGTTTGGCTTCCACTGCTGTCAGTGTTGGCCAGTACTTCCTCCTGGATGCTGCATGCGTCCTACAGTTTTGAAGGCTGTGGTTGGTTGTCATTGGTCCCTCACCACAAGGGCACTCTCCACTCTGTCCAATGCCAAATTTTGTATGCATGTGGTGGAGCAGGCGATTGTGTCCAGTCCTCAGGCGGAAGATCTTGACCTGTTCCCGTCGTTCCAGCAAATGGTATCTGTCTTCTGGGTTATATTTGGGGTGCTGGAGGCGCCACTTTATTCCTTGCTGTGCCTTGATGATTGTCTTGATTTCATCGTATGACACCAGTTTGTTGGCCTGCTCCTTCTGTGCACCGTCTTTTACCAGAATGTCCGCTTTTTCGTTGCCTCTGATGCCACAGTGTGCTGGTACCCATTGTATCACCACTTTCTCCACTCTGGCACTCAGGGCAACAAGGGCTGAAGTGAGATGGTTCTGTTCTTTGCAGGCTTGGCTCTGCAACAAAGCAGCTGTCAGTTGTGGGCTTAGTGGTGTCCTGCATATTTTGAATCTGTGCAGAGTCTCCTTTTGTGTGTAGCTTTATGTAATATTGATAGCTCCCTATCATGATGTGGACTTCTGGACTTTGGCAGATGAGCATGGGACTGGGTGTGTGTGTGTGTGGGATTCAGGGTGTGGCTGTGTGTGTGTGTGAGGGGGATTCAGGGTGTGGCTGTGTGTGTGTGTGTGGGGGGATTCAGGGTGTGGCTGTGTGTGTGTGTGTGTGGGGGGATTTCAGGGTGTGGCTGTGTGTGTGTGGGGGGGGGGGTGTGGGGGGGTCAGGGGGTGGCTGTGTGGGGGGGGGGATTCAGGGTGTGGCTGTGTGTGTGTGGGGGGGTGGGTGGGGGAGATTCAGGGTGTGGCTGTGTGTGTGTGTGTGGGGGGGGGGGATTCAGGGTGTGGCTGTGTGTGGGGGGGGATTCAGGGTGTGGCTGTGTGTGTGGGGGGGATTCAGGGTGTGGCTGTGTGGGGGGGGGGTGATTCAGGGTGTGGCTGTGTGTGTGTGGGGGGGGATTCAGGGTGTGGCTGTGTGTGGGGGGGGGGGATTCAGGGTGTGGCTGTGTGTGTGTGGGGGGGGATTCAGGGTGTGGCTGTGTGTGTGGGGGGGGATTCAGGGTGTGGCTGTGTGTGTGGGGGGATTCAGGGTGTGGCTGTGTGTGTGTGTGTGGGGGGGGGGAATTCAGGGTGTGGCTGTGTGTGTGGGGGGGGATTCAGGGTGTGGCTGTGTGTGGGGGGGGGATTCAGGGTGTGGCTGTGTGTATGTATGAGGGGGGGGATTCAGGGTGTGTGTGTGTGTGGGGGGGGATTCAGGGTGTGGCTGTGTGTGTGTGAGGGGGATTCAGGGTGTGGCTGTGTGTGTGTGAGAGGGATTCAGGGTGTGGCTGTGTGTGTGTGTGTGGGGGGGGGGGGCAATGGGGGGGGATTCAGGGTGTAGCTGTGTGTGTTTGGGGGGATTCAGGGTGTGGCTGTGAGGGGGGTATTCAGGGTATGGCTGTGTGTGTGTGAGGGGGATTCAGGGTGTGGTTGTGTGTGTGAGGGGGATTCAGGGTGTGGCTGTGAGGGGGGGATTCAGGGTGTGGTTGTGTGTGTGGGGGATTCTGGGTGAATGGCATGAGAGTGACCCACACTAAACTCATCACAGTTGATGGGGTAGCACACAGAAATGAAGATGAATTTCTCTGTGATATTATTTCACTACACATACTTTACCATGACTCACTAGTGCAGACTCCGGCAGGGAGTCTGATTCCTGTCCTGTGCAAACTATTATCCGCCTATGCGGAGAAAACAAAAGTATCTTCGGCGGTATTATTGTCTTTATTGAAATACTCAAAGATAAAAGTTATTACTGTCACTGCGATTACTACTACAACATTTGCTTTTCTACCACTCCTACCATTGCTTCTACTATTTACACTACAGCCTGCAGATGATGATATTGAAGATGGCCGTGATTCACCGAGATGATTTTGCAAATGTGCAGGCGATAAATGCGATGCAGTTGGAGTTCGAGAGGAAGGAAGGGCTGGGCTACCTGACGTTCTGCCCCACCAACCTGGGCACCACCCTGAGAGCCTCTGTCCACATCAAGATCCCTAACCTGGCTGCCACTTCAACCTTCAACGAATTCTGTGAGAAACACAACATCCAGGCCAGAGGTAGGCACAGGCAGCAAGGAGAGAGAGGGGGGGGGATGTTTTGCCATGGTGGGGAAGGGTTTGTTTCTTGGGTAGGGGATTGGAGCAAGGAGTAGGAAGAGGATAACGGTGCCTGGAGGGCAGGAAAGTGATGCAGAGGAGGGCTGGGCAATGGAGGTGGTGGGTAATGGATGGTTGGTGTGGTGGTGGGTGATGTATGGTCGGTGTGGTGGTGGGTAATGGATGGTCGGTGTGGTGGTGGGTAATGGATGGTTGGTGTGGTGGTAATGGATGGTCGGTGTGGTGGTGGGTAATGGATGGGCGGTGTGGTGGTGGGTAATGGATGGTCGGTGTGGTGGTGGGTAATGGATGGTCGGTGTGGTGGTAATGGATGGTCGGTGTGGTGGTAATGGATGGTCGGTGTGGTGGTGGGTAATGGTCGGTGTGGTGGTGGGTAATGGATGGTTGGTGTGGTGGTGGGTAATGGATGGTCGGTGTGGTGGTGGGTAATGGATGGTCGGTGTGGTGGTAATGGATGGTCGGTGTGGTGGTGGGTAATGGATGGTCGGTGTGGTGGTAATGGATGGTCGGTGTGGGTGGTGGGTAATGGATGGTTGGTGTGGTGGTAATGGATGGTCGGTGTGGTGGTGGGTAATGGATGGTTGGGTGTGGTGGTGGGTAATGGATGGTTGGTGTGGTGGTAATGGATGGTCAGTGTGGTGGTGGTAATGGATGGGCGGTGTGGTGGTGGGTAATGGATGGGGCGGTGTGGTGGTGGGTAATGGATGGTTGGTGTGGTGGTAATGGATGGTCGGTGTGGTGGTGGGTAATGGATGGTTTGGTGTGGGGGGTATTGAGGTTGGGTGGTAATGGATGGTTGGTGGTGGTGGTAATGATGGTCTGTGGTGGTAATGGTTGGTTGGTGTGTGGTAATGGTTGTAATGGATGGTCGGTGTGGTGGTGGGGTAATGGATGGTCGGTGTGGTGGTGGGTAATGGATGGTTGGTGTGGTGGTAATGGATGGTTGGTGTGGTGGTAATGGATGGTTGGTGTGGTGGTGGGTAATGGATGGTTGGTGTGGTGGTAATGGATGGTTGGTGTGGTGGTGGTAATGGATGGTTATGTGGTGGGTAATGGATGGTCGGTGTGGTGTCGGTGTGTGTGATGGTGGGTAATGGATGGTCGGTGTGGTGGTGGTAATGGATGGTCGGTGTGGTGGTGGGTGGTCGGTGTGGTGGTGGGGTAATGGATGGTTGGTGTGGTGGTGGGTAATGGATGGTTGGTGTGGTGGTGGGTAATGGATGGTTGGTGTGGTGGTAATGGATGGTCGGTGTGGTGGTAATGGATGGTTGGTGTGGTGGTGGGTAATGGATGGTCGGTGTGGTGGTAATGGATGGTTGGTGTGGTGGTAATGGATGGTTGGTGTGGTGGTAATGGATGGTCGGTGTGGTGGTAATGGATGGTTGGTGTGGTGGTGGTAATGGATGGTCGATGTGGTGGTAATGGATGGTCGGTGTGGTGTCGGTGTGGTGGTGGGTAATGGATAGTCGGTGTGGTGGTGGTAATGGATGGTCGGTGTGGTGGTGGGTGGTCGGTGTGGTGGTGGGTAATGGATGGTCGGTGTGGTGGTGGGTAATGGATGGTTGGTGTGGTGGTGGGTAATGGATGGTCGGTGTGGTGGGTAATGGATGGTCGGTGTGGTGGTAATGGATGGTCGGTGTGGTGGGGTGGTCGGTGTGGTGGTAATGGATGGTCGGTGTGGTGGTGGGTAATGGATGGTCGGTGTGGTGGTGGGTAATGGATGGTCGGTGTGGTGGTAATGGATGGTCGGTGTGGTGGTGGGTAATGGATGGTTGGTGTGGTGGTAATGGATGGTCGGTGTGGTGGTGGGTAATGGATGGTCGGTGTGGTGGGTAATGGATGGTTGGTGTGGTGGTGGGTAATGGATGGTTGGTGTGGTGGTAATGATGGTCGGTGTGGTGGTGGGTAATGGATGGGCGGTGTGGTGGTGGGTAATGGATGGTCGGTGTGGTGGTGGGTAATGGATGGTCGGTGTGGGTGGTAATGGATGGTCGGTGTGGTGGTGGGTAATGGATGGTCGGTGTGGTGGTGGGTAATGGATGGTTGGTGTGGTGGTAATGGATGGTCGGTGTGGTGGTGGGTAATGGATGGTCGGTGTGGTGGTAATGGATGGTCGGTGTGGTGGTGGTAATGGATGGTCGGTGTGGTGGTAATGGATGGTCGGTGTGGTGGTGGGTAATGGTCGGTGTGGTGGTGGGTAATGGATGGTCGGTGTGGTGGTGGGTAATGGATGGTTGGTGTGGTGGTGGGTAATGGATGGTTGGTGTGGTGGTGGGTAATGGATGGTCGGTGTGGTGGTGGGTAATGGTCGGTGTGGTGGTGGGTAATGGATGGTCGGTGTGGTGGTGGGTAATGGATGGTCGGTGTGGTGGTAATGGATGGTCGGTGTGGTGGTGGGTAATGGATGGTCGGTGTGGTGGTAATGGATGGTCGGTGTGGTGGTGGGTAATGGATGGGCGGTGTGGTGGTAGGTAATGGATGGGCGGTGTGGTGGTGGGTAATGGATGGAAGGTGTGGTGGTAGGTAATGGATGGGCGGTGTGGTGGTAGGTTATGGATGGGCGGTGTGGTGGTGGGTAATGGTGTGGTGGGTGATGGATGGTCAGTGTGGTGGTGGGTAATGGATGGTTGGTGTGGTATCGGTGTGGTGGTGGGTGATGTTTCAGATGGATGGTCACTTGGTGTGCACCTTCACATTGCTTTCATAAAAAAATATTTAAAAAAATTCCAAAACAAAATCAAAACAGCAGCAACAATGACTATGAACAAAATGCACACAAATGTGTGAAGGGCACAGTTGCTGAATAGTTTCAATGTTGAACTTTCAGTCCGAGGATCCTGGATTCAGTCTTGGTATTGACACCTGTTGAGTTAAAGGTGAAGATAAGTTGTTGTTTTTTTTCTAATCACCCAGGCCAGCATGTATAGAGAGTGAATCCCCTTTGTGTTCACATGCAGAAGATCAAATACTGTAAAAGACCCTGCAACCCATGTCGGCACTCCTTGGGTTATGGAAACATGAACATACACTGGATATGAAACTTAGGAGATGCCCTGAAAATGAAGGCCGGCTACCAACTTGGTGGGGTTTAAATGGCAATGCACATGAAAACCCACTTTTTGATTGAAATGGATAAGATCTGCAGCCCACAGACACTGAAAAGACAGAAAAGAACACAACACTCTTCCCCCCACACATACCAACAGTGACCATTCCACACATCACCTGCATTGCTGTCCTGGAGCAGGAATGAATAATAATAATAATGATAGTATTTATATAGCGCTGAATCTTGTGCAGAGACAAGTCTAAGCACTTTCACACCAGTCATTCACACGCATGCATAACTCTAAAACTGAAGAAACTGGAGACAAGGAAGAGGCAGGGGAGGGAGGCTGGCTGTCTTATGAAGAGGTGGGGTTTTCAGGTCAGACTTGAAAGAGGTGAGTGACGGGCGCAATAGCCGAGTGGTTAAAGCATTGGACTGTCGATCTGAGGGTCCCGGGTTCGAATCACGGTGATGGCACCTGGTGGGTTAAGGGTGGAGATTTTTACGATCTCCCAGGTCAACACATGTGCAGACCTGCTAGTGCCTGAACCCCCTTCGTTTGTATATGCAAGCAGAAGATCAAATACGCACGTTAAAGATCCTGTAATCCATGTCAGCGTTCGGTGAGTTATGGAAACAAGAACATACCCAGCATGCACACCCCTGAAAACAGAGTATGGCTGCCTACATGGCGGGGTAAAAACGGTCATACACGTAAAAGCCCACTCGTGTGCATACGAGTGAACACAGAAGAAGAAGAAAGAGCTGAGTGCAGAGACCTGAATGAGGTTGAGAAGTGACGTGACTGTAAGCCGACTTCACTGAGCATCATTTTGTCTTTCACACATTATCTCTCCTTTGTCAGTAATGTTCAGTATTCCAACAACCACCGCACACTGGGCAGATTGCAGATGATGATTTTCACAGCAACTAAACACAAGTCTGCTACAGTGATCAGATGACTGTTCCCGACAGTATATTGTATAAAAGATTTGTCTGATTATTGTGAGGCAAAAAAGACGATTAGTCTGTGAAAGTAACTGAAATATGAATACTTCCATTACACAAGCATACACTCCCAGCAGATGAACGCACTGCTTCTTACTGTTTCATCTGGGATTCGTGTTCCCCTTGTGTTCGGTTCAACAGAAACTGTGAATTAATAGCTTTCATTTGAATGGCATAAAAAAAAATCCAACATTTTGGAATTGAGCTGTTTAGTGTTCTGTACATACTATAAACTAAAAAGTACCAGTGTGAAGTTGGCAGCAGCAGTGGTATTAACCCATCCAACCCCGTGAAGGTTACAGCCTCAGCTGGCTTCCATGCCACATTAATGCAGAAAAAAACACTGAAAATATTTGTATTTGTATTTCTTTTTATCACAACAGATTTCTCTGTGTGAAATTCAGGCTGCTCTCCACAGGGAGAGCACATTGTTATACTACAGTGCCACCCATTTTTTATATATATTTTCCTGCGTGCAGTTTTATTTGTTTTTCCTATCAAAGTGGATTTTTCTTCAGAATTTTGCCAGGAACAATCCTTTTGTTGCCGTGGGTTCTTTTACGTGCACTAAGTGCATGCTGCACACAGGACCTTGGTTTATCATCTCATCCAAATGAGTAGCCCCCAGACAACCACTCAAGGTCTAGTGGAGGGGGAGAAAGTATCAGCGGCTGAGCCGTGATTCGAACCAGCACACTGACGGGCGTGATAGCCGAGAGGTTAAAGCGTTGGACTGTCAATCTGAGGGTCCCAGGTTCGAATCACGGTGACGGCGCCTGGTGGGTGAAGGGTGAAGATTTTTAAAATCTCCCAGGTCAGCATATGTGCAGACCTGCTAGTGCCTGAACCCCCTTCGTGTGTATATGCAAGCAGAAGATCAAATACGCACGTTAAAGATCCTGTAATCCATGTCAGCGTTGGGTTCTGGAAACAAGAACATACCCAGCATGCACACCCCTGAAAACAGAGTATGGCTGCCTACATGGCGGGGTAAAAACGGTCATACACGTAAAAGCCCACTCGTATGCATACGAGTGAATGTGGGAGTTGCAGCCCACGAACGCAGAAGAAGAAGAAGAACCAGCACACTCAGATTCTCTCACTTAGTAGGTGGATGTGTTATCTCAAGGCCATAACTCCATTGGTTTTCCTCCAGAGTACATGTGGACACATCTGAAAAAAAAACTGTAGAAGTAAGTTCCTTTCTGTGCAGTGTATGTCAGAATGTGAAAACCATTTTAATGAGACCAATTTTGATGCCAAAGCAGCGTTCAGGCGCAGGGCTTTGGTGAATGAAGTGAGAGCTTGTTTGACTCCACCCACACATGTGCACTGCCAAGTTTGATGCTGACAGCTGCTGCCATATATCCTTACAATGTTGTGTCATTGTGTGCTATTTATCATCATTGTTGTCTTATTGATTTACTTATTTATTTATTTGTTATTATTATTATTATTATTACTACCTTTTTTTCATATTATAATTATTATGTATTTATTTACTTATTTATGTACGCTTATCTATTATTTATCAACCTTTTTTTTTTTTTTTCTCAAGGCCTGACTAAGTGTGTTGGGCTACGCCGCTGGTCAGGCATCTGCTTGGCAGATGTGGTGTAGCGTATATGGATTTGTCCGAACGCAGTGATGCCTCCTTGAGCTACTGAAACTGAAACTGTCATTGTTTGAAACCTAAAATCTCTGTCTTTGTGCTGTGCAGGAATCCACGGTGAACACACGGAGAGCGTTGGAGGAGTGTACGACATTTCCAACAAACGCCGTCTGGGCCTGACCGAGATTGAGGCCATCCATGAGATGAGGAAGGGAGTGGAGGCCGTCATGAAAGAGGAGAAGAAACTTGCTGGGCAAAAAAAGTAACTGCTGGCATTGTTTCAGTGGGCTTGCCATAGTTTTTCAGTGTGGAAATGACGTTCTAGTTCTGGTCAAGCTAGTGAGTTGTATCATCTTCCCCAGAAATAAGAGAGAGAAAAAAAAGGTTTTCTGTTTACAGATTCAATGAACTGCATTCATGACAGTACAAAAGAAAGTCTGAATGGAACGTGTATTTTGAAGTCGTAGTGATATCAGCTGTTAAGTATTTTTCCAGAATACCTCACTCAGGACTTGCTGAACATTCCATTTGTTCTCTTTTAATACTGGTTGTATACCGTGCAGTTGCAGCAGTATGAAACGCCTTGAATAACTGAATCAGAGATGGGACAGTACATGTGAACTGAAAAGTCATTGATACAATAGCCAAAGTTATAAAGAGGTTCAGCTGATGCCAAGACTATAACATGATTATTCATTTGGTAACTGTTCAGTTTTGAGTTACCACTAGCAGTGAGTTAAGTAATGAGAACAAAGGAAATGTGTACAGACCTGGGAAAACCATTGGTAAAGAAAACTCCCATTTTCGAACTAAAAACAACAACAACAAAACTTGTATGGGCTCCAGCTTTGCCAGATCTGAACGGCCACATGATGAACCCAAAATGACATGGCAGAAAGTCCTTGCTATCTTCTTGTTTTTTCTGACACATTTTTTTCTTCTTTTCTTTGGTGTGAACATTACAGAATAAAAACTGATATGAAGTCAGTATCAGAGTCTGATTTTGTGGTCAGCAGAAGAAATAAGAAAGGTAAAAACCATCACTGAGATCACAATAATCTTCCTTGAAGAACAAAATGAGAATCTTTTTTCGTGATTTTTTTTTTTTTTTTTTTTTTTTTTTTTTTTTTTTTCCCCCAGTTGGTTTGCATGTGTCGCATTGAGCAGACTGAACTGATTTTTCGGTGTTTCATTGACAGATGGGGTGATGGGAAGTTGCAGTGCTTTAGTGTTAATGAAAACACCCTATGAGTGCTTTGTTTCTTTTTTTCTCTTATAATTTACAAGTGTAATTTGTATTGTGGTAAGAATTTGGTACATCAGTTTTCCCAATATACATATTTTGAGAAATGTTCTGTTTATGTATGGGTTGGTGAGTGTAGCAAGTTGCTTTTATAGAGATTGAAATAAAACGTGTCTGTGTATAGTTTTTCTGTGCATGTAACTCTGCGTGTGTGTGTGCGCGCGCGTGCGCGCACGTGCTCACAAACTAGTCTGTGTTTCTCTGTCACCCACTCTCTCCTGATTGAATGCTGTATAATCATATAACTTGATTTCCAGTTAACCCGCATCAGAATTGTGCCACATATGTACTCTTTCCAGCGCGTGCGTGCACACACACAGACACACACACCACCGCATGCATGCATGTGTATGTGTTGATTGCATCGCATTTCATTGCAATGCTTTTTTTTCTGTTCACATTTCTTAGATGCACTCAGGCTAGTTTCCCCAGTGAGAATATATCTACATCACCACAGCACTGCACCTCTCTCTCTCTGTCTGTGTTCTGATTTGTTTTCCTATCAAAGTGGATTTTTCTGCGAAATTTTGCCAGGGACAACCCTCCTGTTACCGGTGATTCTTTTACTCAAGATATGATTATGTGCATGCTGCACGTGCGCCGGTTTATCGTCTCATCAG
Organism: Babylonia areolata; assembly: GCF_041734735.1. Lineage (NCBI taxonomy): Eukaryota > Metazoa > Mollusca > Gastropoda > Neogastropoda > Buccinidae > Babylonia > Babylonia areolata. Next base: position 15,192,809 of record NC_134881.1, read on the forward strand.
AACTGAAGATTAGCACATACATTTGACCACCATTCAAAGTCCAGTGGAGGGGGCAGTAAAAATCCCATATGCTGGAATCGAACCCAGAACACTTTTAGTTACTACACGGGCGCTGTACAACTGGCCATCATTCGTTACGCGAATCTGTATGTGCCATTACTGATGTGTCATGGTGGCCATGCTGCTGAGAGAGAGGTGATTTCTACTACCACAACTACTTACAATAACCACCACTTCCACACAGACATAATGTGTGTTGCATGTGTACCAACACATATTTACACACACATGCACACACACACAATACATCGTGTTATTGTTTCGACCCATTTATTGTGTAAACACACACGTCAGTAAAAAAAACAGAAAGAAAAGGAAGTTGTGCTGCACTATGGTGACAACATTTTCCCTTGGGAGAACAGCACGAATTTAACATAGCTATGACAATACAATACAGTACAATATAAAACGATACAATACACTTTTTTCGATATTCACCGACAAGCGAAACACCAGAAGCGAGGGGCGCGAACGCTGGCAAACTCCTCCGTCTCGGGTTCATGTGTATAAAGGAGGCGTCACTGCGTTCGAACAAATCCATTTTTCCGCTACACCACCTGCCAGGCAGACGCCTGACCAGCAGCATAACCCAACTCGCTTTGTCAGGCCTTGAGTGCATGCATAATTATACTTGTGTACCAATTGGAGTAGATTTCTTCTACAGGATTTTTGCCAGAGGACAACACTCACATTGCCATGGGTTCTTTTTCAGTGCGCCAAATGTTTGCTGCACACAGGACCTCGGGTTGTCGTCTCATCCGAGTGACCAGACGCTCAGTTTGATCTTCCAGTCAAACTTGGGAGAAAAGGGCGAGAGTGGGATTCGAACCCAGACCCTCACGGATGGACTGTCTGTACTGGCAGATGAGCGTCTTAACCATTCTGCATACACAGGCTACCTTAGACATGCACACATTTTCACACATTTCTATTGTACAGGCGCATACGTTAGCAAGCAAGCGCACACACACACACACACACTTGAAAGCGCGCGTCACTGAGTGCATCAGCGTATGAATGCACCCCGGTTTCATGCGTACATGCATTATGAACTTGCCCCTTTGCAGATATACGGACACACGTACAGAAGCACACGCACATGGGTACACGTCTATATAGACACGCAGGCATAACGCAAGCGCTGCTGATCGGGGTCTAAACACCTTGCAGCAGCTATCGTCACAAGACAGTGACGCTAACCGCGAGTTACTGAGTTTTACGACCCAGTGTTAAGGTGATGCTGTTCTGTGTTGTGGTCTTGTTTGGAGAGCTGAGGATTTCCTTGTTGGAGGGAGTGGCCCGGACTTCGGGGTGTCCGGGCGAGAGGTCCAGGGGGCGGGGGGGGGGGGGGGGGAGTCCGATGACACACTCATGGCACTTCGGTGATGAAACGGGTCTTCATGTACTAAACTTCTCAGCTGAAATAGGGAAGTCATTTACAGTTTATAGTCTTTTGTGAAGGACTGTGACTCTCAAACCAGGAGGCAAGATTGTACTGGCTCTTAGTGCTGCAGCACTGGGGGCTATCCCAACGCCAACTTTCCTAAACAGCCTCTTGGCCGAGAGAGTGGGGATGTAATCTGGGCAGGACACTCCACTATAATCAAATTTTAGCCTACATAGTCGGGACAGCACTGAGTTGCCTCCTCTGCTGTTCTGATGGCCACAGTCGGACACGACAGACCATCAGACATATACATGGTGGGACAGTCGTCAGTCATCGTTATCATCAGCTTCGTCTTCAGTCATCATCAGTGTCCTTGTATCAGATTGATATTGAGAGTTGTATATGTATTACTCTTCAAGTTGCAACAACAGATTTCCCTGTGTGAAATTCACCGGCGCTGCTCGCTCCCCCCCCCCCCCTTCCCCCGCACTCCCCCCTCCCCCCACCCGGAGAGCATGCGTCGCCACCCTCATTAAAAATCAAAACAAACAACACAACTCAACAACAACAACAACAACAACAACAACACCTACTTAACTCTCTCCATACGAACGGCGAAAGAGACGACGTTAACAGCGTTTCACCCCAATTACAACCATCAAAATATTACAAGCGGAAGGCTCTTACACTGAAGAGGTGAATGTTGACAAAGAATACCACAATTCTGACGACGGAAGCTAAAGGTTGGGTCATTCAGACACCCACTGGACATCCGAGGGGTCTGTGTAGAGGAGAAGAGAGGACTGGCCGTACTGAGTGAGTTAAAATAGTTGCTGCCTGCACGTATTTTAGTTCAGTTCCTTCCGAAACGGAAATTTTCCACAGAATTTTGCCAGGGACAACCCTTTCGTTGCCGTGGGTTCTTTTACGTGCGCCGGCAAAGGGCTTGCTCCACACAGCGGACCTCGATTTATTTTCCCATCTGAATGACTAGCGGCCAGACCACCACTTAAAGTCTAGTGGAGTGAGCGAAAATTATGGCGAGTGTCGCGGCAGCTTTAAGCTGTTTGAAATTTCGGCATTCATAATAGTTATGATTGTTTGCAGCCCCGCAAGTACATAGCGGTGGAAGGATAGAGGAAGAGAGGCAATGACAATGAGTTTATTCCCATTAACTCACTCAGGACGGCCAGTCCTCTACAGACGCCCCCCCCCCCGCCCCCCCTCCCCACCGGATTCCAGTGGGTGTCTTTTGCTTCCCAACCTTTTGCTTCCGTCGTCAGAATTGCGGTATTCTTTGTCAACATTCACCTCTTCAGTGTAGGAACCTTCCCCTTGCAATATTTTGATGATGCTAATTGCGATGAAACGCTGTAATTGTCGTCTCTTTCGCCGTTCGTATGGAGAGAGTTAACTCTTTTGAGTCATAGCGAAACAAGGAAACAGGGTGACGGCCACAGTTGAAGAGCGAAGATATTTTAATTAAACAGAAGTAAAAGGGGGAGATAATACGAATGGGGAAACATAAAATAACATCAAATAAAATGCCAAATGTAATCATCAGTCTGATACAATGCAATAAGAATAGCGAAAGCAATACTTCATAGACAAATGCACAGATCACAACTGACTTAGATTTACAATAATAGTGAGTGAAGTGACTTGTTCGCCGGCTCTGTATCTGACTAGTTGAGGCAGGCTGAACTGGGAACCGGCTGACACGGCGGAGATAAGATAAGATAAGATAAGATAAGAATAACTTTATTATCTCCAACTGGAGAAATTTGGTCAGGTGCATTATCACAACATATAGCGCAGGAACTGAGGCAAAACACACTGTAAAGCTTCAAGCTTGTCACTCCATCTTTGTTTGCATTGTATCATAATCATGTGTACTGTTCAACAATTAAACATTATTCAAAACTGATTGAGGCAGACAGCCAAAAGTGGGCTGACAACATTTGACTGGACAGAGTTTTGCCAAAGATAAGATAAGAATAACTTTATTATCTCCAACTGGAGAAATTTGGTCAGGTGCATTATCACAACATAGACAAGTAAACAACATGGGGACCATAACTGTAAAAGCCAACAACAGCCCCTACAAATATTACGAAGATACAAATGTAAAAAATATCACATACATCGTTTCATACATACATCCACACACTGCAGGTAATAACTAGTATTCTTAATGTAAAAACAGAAAGAAGCAAGAAACACCATTTGAATATAATTATAAACATAGCCTACTATACTGCACATTGATTATAATAGACAGATAAGATAAGAATAAAGATGAATTGCGGAAAACCACAACCAGATAATCAGCACACACCCGCACCGCAACCCCCCCCCCCCCCCCCCCCCCCCACACACACACACACCCCACACACGCGGATAACTTGATTAAACAAGAGTAATAAACATATGTTCTGAAATAAAAGCATTTCACATATTCGCTTTTAAAAACATTGCAATTAATTATTACATCGTAATTATTAAACAGAAATATATTTAGAATATGGACGTTAGCATTAGACATATTCATTGTACATTCACCAGAGTTAGCTGGAGCATAGCAATAACAATGGCATGGTGTAGCAAAATAAAGTATACAATAATTTGTTATTTCAGCACCCATTTACCAGTAATACTGGACTTGGTTTGATATATCATACAGGTGAGAAAAAGACATATAAAAAACTTATATATGATCATGCAGTTGCTGACAAATGGGTATGTACAGGATGCAGAGTCAAGATTAACACGTGTCATTATTCTAATTCCTATTCAACAAGTACAGTTGAGGCATAAGTGGTAAAGAATCCAGACTCAGTGAAACTGACACCCGTAGCGAAACACATTAAAACCTTCTTCAGTTAATGAATTTACTGAGCAAAATTTAGCAACTTTTTCTTACTACTAATAGACATTAATGTTGCATATTTGTGGAAATTGGGAGGTGTTCTGTAATACTTAGGTAAATACTGATTGCGGGGCATTCCATGACAAAGGGTTATTCGTCTCCCACTCGATTCATGTCACAAAGATGACACAACGGCGGAATGATGTATCAGTGTAAGGGACGTAACAGCACTGATGTCTGTCCGTGATCCACTGGGTTAACTCCCTTGTTCGCCTCCCTCCCGGACTCCAGTTGACAGCCCCTGAGTTCAGCAAGCCATCATGACCCCACAGGGGGAGGGTGCTTTGTCGTTTCTTGTTTCTGTTTTCTTTCTTTTCTTTCATCTTCTCTTCTTTTTCTGTTAATTCATTTCTGTATTTCTTCTGTCTGTCTTTCTGTTTGTCTGTCTTTCGATATAATTTTATGTGATGTGTGTGTGTGTGTGTGTGTGTGTGTGTGTGTGTGTGTGTGTGTGTGTGTGTGTGTGCGTGCGTGTGTGTGTGTGTGCGTGCGTGCGTCTGTGCGTGTGTATGTGTGTGTGTGGACACATGGTTTGTGTATATCGTGTGATACTGGAGGTAGTTTACCCCACTTTTAAGTCACCTTCAATGGTTACCAATCCAGTACAGAATTCAATTTTTTTTTAAAGCCATATTGACTTATCGCCACTTTGAAGGATCTTTCCCTTTTTACTTATCTACTGTCCTTTATACTTACACCCCTTTCCGTTCTCTCAGGTTTTCTGCTGAAAAACTCCTTCGAGTACCCCAAACCTCTTCAAAGACATTTAGCCTACACAGGGGCCTTTAAGTATCAAGCACCTTCTGTCTGGAATTCTCTTCCTCTGGATCTCCGTCACTTACTGACCAACGCTGTCCTCTTTCAAAACAAACTTGAAAACTCATCAGTTCAAACAGGCCTTTGGGTGTGATGAAGCAGAGATAATTGTCTGCATTCTTCCTCCTGTTACCCACCCCACTTTGCACTCTACTGAAGTCATCATATTGTGTGTGTGTGTGTGTGTGTGTGTGTGTGTGTGTGTGTGTGTGTGTCTGTCTGTCTGTCTGTCTGTGGGTGGGTGGATGTGTGTGCGCGGGCGTGTGTGCACGCAAGCTTGTGTGTACGCGTGAGTGCGTTTGTATGCCGGGTATTTTGTGTGTGTGTGTGTGTGTGTGTGTGTGTGTGTGTGTGACATCTCATAACAAACTAAGGTGTGTGTGCCTTAACCCCTCCTTGTTCTCCCACCCCTTTCAGCCGGAGAGCGGTGTGGGTTGTGCTGATTGCACGGGAATCCCATGTGTCTCAGTTCAGGCTGTCACTGAATGAGATCAACCTTTCCTCAGCTGGTCAGTCAGTGACAGGATTCTGGGCTTTTCGCCCACGACTGGCATTGGAGGTAGTCGTGTCTGCTTTGCTCTCTTCAGGGCTGTTTGCCCGGTTTTGCACTCTGCAGTGGGGATAGTTTTTTTCCTCCGTCCTTCTTCTTCTTCTTCTTCTACATTCGTGGGCTGCAACTCCCACGTTCACTCGCATGTACACGAGTGGGCTTTTACGTGTATGACCGTTTTTACCCCCGCCATGCAGGCAGCCATACTCCGCTTTCGGGGGTGTGCATGCTGGGTATGTTCTTGTTTCCATAACCCACCGAAAGCTGACATGGATTACAGGATCTTTAACGTGCGTATTAGATCTTCTGCATGCGTTTACACACGAAGGGGGTTCAGGCACTAAGCAGGTCTGCACATATGTTGACCTGGGAAATCGTAAAAATCTCCACCCTTTACCCACCAGGCGCCGTCACCGTGATTCGAACCCGGGACCCTCAGACTGAAAGTCCAACGCTTTAACCACTCGGCTATTGCGCCCGTCTTTTTCCTCCGTCCGAGTGTTTGGTGTTCGGTGTTCTGTGTTTGGTGTCTTTCAGTGTCTGGGTAGCACTGAGTACCCGCCTGGAAGTGCTTTGAGTGTTCCCACTTTCCGTGTCTTCCACTGACTTCCCTGCCCTTCCACTGACCATCACTGTCTTCCCTGGAATCCCACTGCCAGCCTTTGACTTCCATAGTCCAGGCCTCCGTTGGCTGCTGCCGCCTGCCGCTGCCTTCCGTCACTCTACACACATATTCACACACTCTACACACACTCATGTGCTATTCGTTTTATTTTCCTTCCAGAAGTGAATTTATTCACTCATGAGCCCATTGCCCTTTACTTAAGGACTGTGATTATTTCCACGTTTTGTGCCATTCCATTCTCTTTAGTTAAGTTGCTGGATAACTTTGTTTTTGTAGTTGTGTGGCTTTTCCGTCGTCTATTAAACCCTCTGTGTATTGTCTGCTCCATGTACGGAATAAATATATATTGAACTTTTATTCTGTTATAGTCTGTGTTTGTGGTGTCAGGGTGTTAGTGCAGGGTGGGGTGGGGGTTACTTGTCCGGTCTCTTATAGAACGTGACAGTGTGTGTGTGTGTTCATACCTGTAATTTGTAGCATTGTCTTCATGGTGTATAGATACACATGCATTTGTGTTGTTTTTTCATGGGCAGAGGTATGGGGTTTTTTTTTGTTTTTTTTTTTTTTGCACTATTGTTTTTGTGTTGTTTCATGTAAGATTGACGCTTAGAGCCCATTACATGGGTAGTTTGCACCATATCCTAAGTACTATCTATTATCATTATCATTTCTCTGTGTGACATTAAGGTTTCTCTACTCGGCCGGGGAGAGCACGTTGGCACTGACAGCACAGCGCTATACATTTTCCCCCTTCTTCTTTCCTGTCTTGAAGTATATTTGTTTTATTGTTGAAGTGGATTTTTTATTTTTATAGAATTTTGTCAGGGACAACCCTTTTGTTCGCGTGTATAGGTTCTTTTACGTGTGAAAAGTGCAGGCCGCACCCGGGAGTTCCTGTCCATCGTCTCGTCTGTCAAGAACAGGCAAAAGTCCAAACATGACTCACACAGACGTTAATTTGCTTTCGGAGAAGCTGAGAAAACCATGATGCAGAAAAAGACAAGTTTTCCGCCGGGTGTAACTGGTGATAACAGTCGTCAACTGGGCTACCTGTCGTTACTGATTTCATGATATATGAAACCAGCCTCAGCAATAGCGGTCGTGAGACGTTCAGTGGTGGCGAACGCAGTATCGACTATAACACAGTGCTTGAACTCCCCCCTCCCCCCCAAAAAAGAAAAAAAAACAAACGTTGGAATGTGAATCAACAGGCATAGCTCGTTTGATGCAACTGGCCTTATTAATTACACATTTTCATTTTTTCTTCTTCTATTAACATCAGTTACATTTTATAGTCAGGGTATCATACTGAAATGTTCATCTCATATATCAACGATTATAGTTTATGCTCAAACTATATCATAGGGTAAAGAACAAAAATCTGTTGCTTTTTCCATTGTTCATGGGATCTAGTGATCTTCACCACTTGACCTGTTGTCAAGAAACAGGCTGTCAATACTTCATCAATGTAAATGCCTAATTGCTACAAGAATGTCGTCAGATTCATTGTACATTTCTGTCCATGTGTTCCAGTCCAGTATACGAACTGGAATTTTCACACCACACCACCCCCCCCCACGTACTCCACTAGGCATTGAGTGGTGGTCTGGGTTCTAGTCTTTCAGATGAAGTGACAGACAGGAACTCCTGTGTACAGCATGCTGATGACGGTACTGGTACAGCTTTACACCGATTCTCAGTGCTACCAATCTTAGTTTGCTTAGTCCTCTATAATGTGTGTGTAGTGTTCTAATCTGGTGATTACAAGATAATATTGGGTTAATATCAGTTAATGGTTAACACCACCTGATATGTATTACAGTCTGTTAATTGTAATTTAGCTATCATGCTTTTTCCTATATGACTTACTCTGGTATAGGTGATAACTGATTCTGATTCATTTGAGTCACTTTGATACAGTACAAGTTTCACCCAATCTTTACTGTCAGTGTATTTTCAGTAAATCATCGTTGAACTACACTATTTAAATTATTAGAAATGTCATTTGTTGTCAGTGTTTGATCTCCACACACATGTGTTGTGTTGTTGCTTATCCCAAACCGAGTGGTAGTCATTGCCAGTCCATGTTAATATGTATACATGTGTTCACTACCCACTTGTAACTGACATGTTGTGCTGATGACATTTGTTGTTTGTGTCTTTTACAGGCACTCGAACTATTGTAAAGCAAAATAGTAAAACCCTTTGTGACTGGCCTGTGTATGTCATTGGCCTGTTCCAGGAGCTTTCTATCCTTTCACTCTTTCGAGTTTTATCCTAAGTCGGTAATTCAGTAAGTTCTTATGCAACCCCTTTTTTGATATACCTACCACTCAGTTCACGGTTACATTTTTATCATTTTTTCTTCTTCTCTTCTTCCCTTCAGTGTGTATCTTTTTTTCTCTTCATGTTTAAATATGTCCTTCAGATCTATATACACATGAACCTCTTCTATATATATATCTACCTATCTATCTATCTATCTATATATATATATATATCTACTAAAAACATGTAATTAGAGTTATATTACGTTAATACATACATGTTGAATACACATTTGATATATTCATAATGCATATTTACTTTTTATGAATATGTATTCTGTATTCATGTGCACAATGTAAACTTGGCGCAAAAAATAAACCAAAGGAAGCCTGGGAAGGAAAAAAAAGGTTACCTAACGATAAAACTTTTCCTAAGTCTACGCTAATTCAATAGACGCATTGAAATTCTGAACGCTAAGCAAACTTTGTGCTGCTGAGATCACCTGTGCAACTCGGCCCACGAGGCGATCTTTGCAGAGCTACTGCAAGTTTGCTCAAACACTGTTCCTGAGCATGATTATGGAATTTACCACTGCTAAGATCGTGCAACGCGGTCCATGACTGTAACGAAGGAACAGACTGACGCAAACTATTAGTATTAGCTGTCAGTCAGAATGACACGAGCTGGGACTGAAGTAAACGACTGGTCACCAGACAAGGCAAGCACGAACTGTCGGCACATCAGCTAGCTCGCTCACTTTCCCTAATTCTGGGGTGACGCCCTCTGACAGGGTATTGTCAGTGAGAACCCGGGCTGTGTTTTGTCAGTTCCGTCAGTCAGTGCAAAACGTATTTGGAACACCAGTGAGAGGCGGAGACTGGGAAGAGAAGAGGAACGGAAGCAGACAATCAGACAACGGACAGTCAATGACTACACAGCAGGAAGTGAGGGCTACACCACCACTAGGATGGATTGTTGATGACGACCAACTGCGCTTATAATTGCGGCCTTAGCACATCCATCGGCGTTAACGAGAAAAGGTGCGTTCCAATTGGTGCAAACGGAGACTCGCCGAGCGGCACATCGTTTCCAGTGAAAATAGCTTGTCTGTAGGCTTGCACATAAGGACAGGCTACTATAAAAGACTTTAGGGAGCGTACATTTTGTTGGTATGCATCCTGCGATTTAATTCATTGTCCCTATTAGCTTGTTGGGACTGTGCTTGACACTGACGCGATTTGGTTTTCTTAATACACTGGTGACGGATTTTGACTGTGAAACTTGTCAGCAAACTGTCGTCACTGATGTGATGTAGTGTTACAGCATTGTTCAAGTTAAATGCTGAACTGAATCATGTTCAAATGATTTCATCAGTCAGGTGTGCTTTTTTTGTGTGTGTAGTTTTCTTTTCTTTTTTTTCTTTTCTTTTTCTTTTTTTTTTCTTTTCTTTTTTTAAGACAGAGTGAAGCATTGACCAGTGAATTAATTACCAGTGTGTTCAGGTCAAGTAATGATAATGAAGCAATTCAGTTTTGATTTTTTTTTTTCAAGAGCGATTTGTTGAAATCTGACCGGAGAAAAACGAACACCCGCAATAACAGAGTGTATGGTAATGTAACGTTGTTTTTCTTTTTCTTTTTTCTTTTTGGGGGTGTGGGGGTTTGAGGGGGTTCGTCAGTAGAGAACATAGAGGCTGGTGTGTTGAACTGACGTATGGGTGACACGGCCGCGCGTAACATCACACACATACAAACTGAGTTTCATTGCTATACAACATACAGGAAGAAGAGAACATCCGTTCGGCAGTGCGAAACAGAAAGGGGTGCTTGTGGTGTAGTCAGTGAAAGTACGCGGGGAAATCCTGCCCTATGTTCAATGTTATATCATTGTCAGCAAACCGGCTGTGTCTGACTTGCGACAGTTCACGTTGTGAACTCTGTGTGTGCGTGTGTATGCGTGCGTGCGCTCGCGCTTACAGTGTGTGTGTGCGTGCGCACGCAAGGGCGCGCGCGTATGTGTGTGTGTGTGTGTGTGTGTGTGTACCATGCACTGATCAACGCTGTGCACTGTAATGTAGGCCGGGCAACATCCTGAACCATAATTGTTTGAATCTCGGAACAGAGGACTTTTTGGGGGGGAATGACACTCGTCAGTGTATGGGATATATAGATCTATCTACAGGAACACATAGATTTATCTACAGGAATTTAAAGGCACGGGAGGGGGAGGGGGGTCTTGGCAGGTGCCCCCCCCCCACCCCCCCTCCCCGCCCCCCGTAGCAATCCTGTGGCCTAGCTGTAGAGTAGAGAAAAGAACCGAATTATCAGTGGTGTGGTTCACGTACAGTGTTACTGAACACCAGGAGATGCTGTCCCGGCCGACTGACCACAAATGGTATTATGTGTGCAGTACTGTCGCCGCCGCGATTTCAGCAGTCTACACTAGTCACGTTGGTGTTGAGGACTATGCAAAACAGTGTACGTCACACTAATCTTATTTGATGCATGGAGAGAGAGAGAGAGAGAGAGATTGTTCATGTACAGACCAAGGCCCCTTATGAAAGGGTATGTGAACAGTCTATTAAATAAATACGACATGGAACACACTGTCAAACACAAATATCGCTAAACTGCACTCAGTTACAAGGACCAGAACAATGCTCAGCATTCTTACGAAGTTGCAATTTCTCGGAATTTGAAAGCTTTGTATAAAAACAAAGAGAAATTTCGACTGAACAGTTTCAGAAGAGTTTGAAGACATTAATAAGTTCAGTTTAAACATCGTAGGTTGTCTAAAATATTCAGGCTTAATAAATTTTTCTCTAATATCAGTCCCTCAAAGCTGGACAACAAAGAACGACTCGGAAATGCCGCGCGTCTCATTTTCTTGTGAATCTTTACATAATGGACAAGTAAATCACTGTCATTGCAATATCTGTATCCATAATGATGGACCGCTAATTCAGAAATGCCTAGTCTGAATGGAGAGAGAGAGAGAGAGAGAGAGAGAGAGAGAGAGAGAGAGATTTCCAGGTTTTAGACTACTTTGAATTTTTAGCTCAGTATCCCCTTTAATTGTATGAAATGGAAACTCATAGACTAAATGAAACATGCGGATATTCTAAAAATAAATAAATAAATAAATAAATAAACCACCAAAATTTACACTCTCTATTTCCTGACATGTTCAGGTTTTTCTCAGAATACAGTTACGGGGAAAATCGCACGTAGGCATTCTTTCATGATTTTTCATGTGCGCGTCGAAAACTGAGGACCCGAAAAAAAATAAATAAAAAAATTGGGGGGGCAATGATTGTTTTAACGTCTGTTGAAGAATCACACGACAGCTCAGTGTAAATGATGGACTGAAAGTGAAACTTCAATGTCTGTTCTCGTTTATCATACACGTATTGCTACACGTGTACAAAGCCACTGTAACGACTAGACTGGGAAAGTAAATGGAAAAGGTTTTGCACTATATTTGGAGATGGGTGGGAGTGAACAATTATGTGCATGCAAGTGATGAGTAATGTCAGTTTTTGCGAAACGGACATACAGGCGTAGTCAGACGGACTATTGCGTGCGCTGCAGCGTACAGATGAGAGAGAGAGAGAGAGAGAGGATAAGACAAATCCTTATTTTCGAGGGTAATAGATAAGCACTGGCGCGCGGCTTTTTTTTCCATCCAGTCCCCGCCCTGAAACAAGAGTCTACACTACACAATACCGGCTACATTATATATATCATTGTATGCACTACACAGCGCTACTTAAAGTCATAACATGCGTAGACAATAGTACATAAAGCATAGGCATGGTATATAATAACACATACACACACAGACACACGGACACACACACACACACACAGAGGCACAAGCATGGTATTCATAAACTACATAGGAAAAAAAAACACAAAAAAACAGAACACACACACGCACATACACACACACACACACACACACACAAACACAGACAAACAGAACACACACACACACACACACACACACACACACACACACACACACACACACACAGAAGAATCAAGAAAGCAGAAAGAGATAGAAAGAAGGAGATACAGAGACAGAGAGTGATACTGAGACATATAAAAAAAAAGATACCCGCAAAGACCGTTGCAGCAGCCGAGTGGTTAAAGCGTTGGATTTTCAATCTGAGGGTCCCGGGTTCGAATCTCCGTCATGGCGCCTTTTGGGTAAAGAGTGGAGAATTTTCCGATCTCTCAGGTCGCAGACATGTTAGTTCCCGAATTCCCTTAGTCGTGCGAACACGTATGCAAAAGATCAAATGCGCACGTTAAAGATCCCATGATCCATGCCAGCGTCCAGTGGGTTGCGGAAAAGAAAGAAAGAAAAACAAAAACAAACAAACAAACAAAAAAAAACCCTCAGCATGCACGACCCCGAAAACCGGCGGAGTACAGCTGCCTACACGATAGGGTAAGAATGGTCATGCAGGTAAAATCCCACTCGTACATTTATGCTGATGAACTAGGGTGTTACGGCCCCCGAATGCAGAAGAAAAAGAAAAAAAATTGACAGAGACAGAGATGGAGGTGGAGACATAAAGAGACAGAGATGGAGGTGGAGACATAAAGAGACAGAGATGGAGGTGGAGACACAGAGAGACAGAGAAGTAAGTGGAGACATAGACAGAGATGGTGGACACATAGAAAGAAGAGATGGAGGTGGAGACACAGAGATAGAGGTGGAGACATAGAGATGAATGTGGAGGCATAGACAGAGATGGAGACATAGAGAGACAGAGATGGAGGTGGAGATATAGAGAGACAGAGATGGAAATGGAGACACAGACAGAGATGGAGGTGGAGACATATAGCGACAGAGATGGAGGTGGAGACATAGAGAGATGGAGGTGGAGACACAGACAGAGATGGAAATGGAGACACAGACAGAGATGGAGGTGGAGACATATAGCGACAGAGATGGAGGTGGAGACATAGAGAGACAGATGGAGGGGGAGACACAGACAGAGATGGAGGTGGAGACATATAGCGACAGAGATGGAGGTGGAGACATAGAGAGACAGAGATGGAGGGGGAGACACAGACAGAGATGGAGGTGGAGACATATAGCGACAGAGATGGAGGTGGAGACAGAGATGGAGGTGGAGACACAGGGAGACAGAAATGGAGGGGGAGACATAGAGAGACAGAGATGGAGGGGGAGACATAGAGAGACAGAGATGGAGGGGGAGACAATGTTTTTACCGCTGTTACTATTACGACAGTGAATTATCAGGATCGATTGCTCTCTCCATCTCTCTCTCTGTGTCTCTGTCTCTCTGTCCTCATCTGTCTGTCTGCCTCTCTGTCTCTGTCTCTGTAGCTGTGTCTCTGTCTGTATGTCTGTCCGTCTGTCTCTCTCCCTTTCCCCTCCTCCATTCTGTTTCAAAACAAGACAAGACAAGACAGGACGTGTTTATTTCAGGAAACCACGCGGGGTCTCATGAAAATGTTACATATTTCATGTAACTAATATAGATATTAGTGTCCTCTGAATGATATATGTTTTTCAGATTCATACCAAAGAAAAAACAACAACAACTGTCAAGCATATTCAGTAACGCACAAAAAGTAGGACATCAACTCGACAGCGCTCTTCCGGCTCACCAAAGAGCTAAGGGACTTGGCATTCGAAACAATCGTTCTTCTTCCACCACCCATTGGCCGTTTGCGAAGCAATGGTGCCCACACATACACGTCATGGTGTAGGCGTTTCCTTTCCTTTTACTTCCTGTTCAAAGCCCGGCCGACCACAAATGCCACATCATGTCTGTTGAGTCTGGTTAACTCACTCAGTACGGCCAGTCCTCTCTTGTCCTCTACACAGACCCCTCGGATGTCCAGTGGGTGTCTGAATGACCCAACCTTTAGCTTCCGTCGTCAGAATTGTGGTATTCTTTGTCAACATTCACGTCTTCAGTATAAGAGCCTTCCGCTTGCAATATTTTGATGTTTGATGATGGTAATTGGGGTGAAAAGCTGTTAACTTCGTCTCTTTCGCCGTTCGTATGGAAAGAGTTAAACTCCTGTAAACAGATAAACTACAGGACCGTGAGTGTATGTTGTTATTTGTTATTGTTTGCTTTCAGTCGATCGTTAGGTGTGCATCTGTCCTGTATACAATGTATATAACTGAATCGAAAAGGAAGAGAGAGAGAGAGAGAGAGAGAGAGAGAGAAACGCCATTCTTTAAGCGCTATCCAGTAACCCGATAATCAGACAATGGGCCAGCTGATCATGTAATGTGAGACGCCGTGACACAGTCAGTTAGGCGTTGGTCATGTAATCTTGTGTTCACCAGTGATTGAGGTTCGAGGCCCGTTTGGGCATGGCGTTGTGTCCTTGGGAAAGGCATTTTACAGCTCCGATTTTCCTCACTTCATCCAGGTGTGAATGGGTTCCTGACTTCGGTTGGGGAAAGCTACATCTGCGGAAGGAGAGGATTGGGCCCTGCCTTCCTATGCCCAGCCCTGGACACAGTGGACATGAATTCACTGCCTTCCTATGCCCAGCCCTGGGCACAGTGGGCATGAATTCACTGCCTTCCTATACCCAGCCCTGGGCACAGTGGGCATGAATTCACTGCCTTCCTAAGCCCAGCCCTGGACACAGTGGACATGTATTCACTGCCTTCTTACGCCGAGCCCTGGACACAGTGGACATGAATTCACTGCCTTCCTATGCCCAGCCCTGGACACAGTGGACATGAATTCACTGCTTCCTATGCCCAGCCCTGGGCACAGTGGGCATGAATTCACTGCCTTCCTATACCCAGCCCTGGACACAGTGGACATTAATTCACTGCCTTCTTACGCCGAGCCCTGGACACAGTGGACATGAATTCACTGCCTTCCTATGCCGAGCCCTGGACACAGTGGACATGAATTCACTGCCTTCCTATGCCCAGCCCTGGACACAGTGGACATGAATTCACTGCCTTCCTATGCCGAGCCCTGGACACAGTGGACATGAATTCACTGCCTTCTTACGCCGAGCCCTGGACACAGTGGACATGAATTCACTGCCTTCCTATGCCCAGCCCTGGACACAGTGGACATGAATTCACTGCCTTCCTATGCCCAGCCCTGGACACAGTGGACATGAGTCCACTACCTTCCTATGCCGAGCCCTGGACACAGTGGACATGAATTCACTGCTTTCCTATGCCCAGCCCTGGACACAGTGGACATGAATTCACTGCCTTCCTATGCCCAGCCCTGGACACAGTGGACATGAATTCACTGCCTTCCTATGCCCAGCCCTGGACACAGTGGACATGAATTCACTGCCTTCCTATGCCGAGCCCTGGACACAGTGGACATGAATTCACTGCCTTCTTACGCCGAGCCCTGGACACAGTGGACATAAATTCACTGCCTTCCTATGCCGAGCCCTGGACACAGTGGACATGAATTCACTGCCTTCCTATGCCCAGCCCTGGACACAGTGGACATGAATTCACTGCCTTCCTATGCCCAGCCCTGGACACAGTGGACATGAGTTCACTGCCTTCCTATGCCCAGCCCTGGACACAGTGGACATGAGTTCACTGCCTTCCTATGCCCAGCCCTGGACACAGTGGACATGAGTTCACTGCCTTCCTATGCCCAGCCCTGGACACAGTGGACATGAATTCACTGCCTTCCTATGCCCAGCCCTGGACACAGTGGACATGAATTCACTGCCTTCCTATGCCGAGCCCTGGACACAGTGACATGAATTCACTGCCTTCCTATGCCCAGCCCTGGACACAGTGGACATGAATTCACTGCCTTCCTACGCCGAGCCCTGGACACAGTGGACATGAATTCACTGCCTTCCTATGCCCAGCCCTGGACACAGTGGACATGAATTCACTGCCTTCCTATGCCCAGCCCTGGACACAGTGGACATGAATTCACTGCCTTCCTATGCCAGAGCCCTGGACACAGTGGACATGAATTCACTGCCTTCCTATGCCCAGCCCTGGACACAGTGGACATGAATTCACTGCCTTCTTACGCAGAGCCCTGGACACAGTGGACATGAATTCACTGCCTTCCTATGCCCAGCCCTGGACACAGTGGACATGAATTCACTGCCTTCCTATGCCCAGCCCTGGACACAGTGGACATGAATTCACTACCTTCCTATGCCCAGCCCTGGACACAGTGGACATGAATTCACTGCCTTCCTATGCCCAGCCCTGGACACAGTGGACATGAATTCACTGCCTTCCTATGCCCAGCCCTGGACACAGTGGACATGAATTCACTGCCTTCTTACGCCGAGCCCTGGACACAGTGGACATGAATTCACTGCCTTCCTATGCCCAGCCCTGGACACAGTGGACATGAATTCACTGCCCCGATGACCGTAAATGGGTGCGGGACCTTGAACCTTTTAATGACTCTGTCATATTTCCCGTTTCATAGTGAGTACGGTAGTTAATGATTGTGTGAAACATGTTGCTTTTCTGCTGGTTAACTTCTTCCCAATTTGAAAATCTGTCCCTGTTTTATAAATCTTCTCATGTCTTACGTGTTATGGCCTTCTCTGTCACGATAGATTTGTTTTTTTTCATGCGTTCCTTTTAAAGAAACAAACAAACATAAACAAAACGGTTTCATGATTCAGTGAGGGAGAAACAGTCCTTAGGAAAACCAGCGAAGTATATAGAAGCCAGAACAGATGTGTATAATTTGTTAGTGTTGGAAAGGCTACAGACTTCCTGTTGAGGTTAATTTCGCCTTGTTCCCTAATCACCCACTGCAGCCAGAGCCAATCCGTCCTTGCCAATCAGTGTGCAGATAATTGGCCTCATTGTGGGCATCTCCAGCAGCGGTGGTTAAAAAAACCCCACCAACAACTGTCTCTGACTGTAATAACTCCACATCGACATCCACATCTACGTGCCGCTGCGGGTCCACAACCAGTGACCAGCCAGGCCCTGTGGTGATTTCTGTTTGGAGCAGTATCTTGACCATTATTCAGATCGCACGACTGGCAGCACACTGACGGACAGCCGCACAGACGCCGTTCGAATCAAACCTGTGCTCCCAAAATATTTCCACAGGTGTGTGATATTGTTCGACACACGAACTGGGTGCATTCCTGTGCCATATTGTCCAAGATAAGAAGAAACGTTTGATTTTCAGTGCTTCTTTTATTACTACTGTGTTCCCGGGTACATAACAGGGAAGAAACAAGAAAATACACACAAACAACCACCACAAAACTTGCTCGTACAGTTTATTGGCTGAAGACCACATCCACCACGAACAAATTTTACTTGCGTGTTTTATGAACAGTGGTCGTCCGCGGTACAGAATTAAACAACAAACCTGGGCAACAACAAACGATTTGTAAGTACAGGACATGGTGTGAAGACAGCCAGTGATCCCCTAATATAACGATAGCCGCAACAACTTGAAAGGACTGGCCGTGGCAGCAGAGTGAGTGGCGGACACTGTGTGACGGTCACCATGGCTCCGAAGAAGGCCGGGGCGGACAGGCCACAGGTGTTTGAAGGAGGCTACATCGACGACTACGTCATCGCTGCCACCGTCACTGCTGCTGTCCTCGTTGGCGTCATCATCATTGTCATCGTCTGTATCTGCTGTCGAAGGTGACTCTTAAAACGTCAGCATGCCTCCACTCTCTCTCCATCCCGTCTCAAGTTGTCTGCATGTCTTTTTGTCTCTGTCTGTCTGTCTGCCTGCCTGCCTGTTTCTTTCTCCCTCTGAACATGTCTGTCTGTCTGTCTCTATGTGAACATGTCTGTCTTTCTCTCTCTCTCTCTCTCTCTCTCTCTCTCTCTCTGAACAGTGGTCTGTTGTCCATGAGGATGTGGTTTCCAATCCCGCTCTCGCCCTTTCTCTCAAGTTTGACTAGAAAATCAAACTGAGCGTCTAGTCATTCGGATGAGACGATAAACCGAGGTCCCGTGTGTAGCAAGCACTTGGCGCACTGCAAAAGAACCCATGACAACAAATGTTGTCCTCTGGCAACAATCTCATAGGTACATAAATAAATAAGCATGCACTCCAAGGCCTGGCTGTATATATATGATAGTCAGTCGTACCGACTATGACCATCAGAACAGCAGAGGAGGCAACTGCTGTTCCGACTATCTGGGCCAGAATTTGATTATAGTGGAGACTGACTTGCCCAAGTTACATCCCCACTCTCTCGGCCACGAGGGTTTTAGGACAGTCGGCGTTGGGGTGGTTCCCAAAGGCCAACCAGCCCACAAGGCTGCAGCACTAAGAGCCAGTGCAATTTTTCCTCCTAGTTTGAGAGTCATAGTCCTTCACAAAAGACTAAGCTGTAAATGGTTTCCCATTGACTGGAGAAACCATTGATAAAACAGCTCTCACTTTGCTGTTGGCCCAAATGTAAACTTATGTCAATCTGTGATATAAGCCGAGTGTTGGGCCGGAGTGCCTGACTAAGCGCTGGTTGGGTTAAGCTGCTGGTCAGGCATCTGCCAAACATATGTGGTGTGGCGTACATGGTAGTGCTGATGTCAATGTCGGCCACATCGAGGATGTAGACAGATTGTTGAGCTTTCTCAGCTTTTTGTGTTATTAAGGAGGAAAGTGGCAGGATGGTTAAGACGCTCAGCTGCCAATACAGAGAGTCCGTGAGGGTCTGGGTTTGAATCCCGCTCTCGCCCTTTTCCCCTCAAGTTTGACTGGAGAATCAAACTGAGCGTCTAGTAATTCGGATGAGTCGATAAAGCGAGGTCCCGTGTGCAGCAAGCACATGGCGCACTGAAAAAGAACCCATGGCAACGAGAGTGTTGTCCTCTGGCAAAATTATGTGAAAAGAAATCCTCTCTGATAGGTTCACACACACACATGTATATAAGCATGCACTCAAGGCCTGACAAGCTTGTTGAGTTATGCTGCTGTCAGGCATCTGCCTAGCAGTGACGCCTCCTTGAGAATCTGAAACTGTAATTCACAAACTCACGGGTGTTCAGTGTGTAAGGAACAGTCCCACTGACCACTACTGACCATCAATGACCACTAGCCTACTAACCACTGCTGACCGTTGACCACTACTGACCACATCTAACCACTACTGACCATTGACCACCGCTGACCACTACTGATCACTGACCATTGACTACCGCTGACCACGACTGAGCACCAAATGACCACTGCTAACCAGTGCTGACAACTGACCACCACCAAGTACTTATCACTATTTGATATATTTATCGACGACGAGGTTGAAAGTGGCTGTTGTCTTTGACTATCGTTTTATATATTATTTGATATCAGTGACAACTGACCACCACTAAGTAATGATCACTATTTTATATATTATTTATCAACAACGAGACTGAAAGTGACTGTTAGTCTCTGACTGTCGTTATATTTGACATACTTATGAACTGTTAACAACGAGACTGAAGGTGACTGTCGTCCTTATCTTGCAGACGGCAGATGACCCGCTGCTGCAGATGCCTGTGCCTGCGACGGAAAAGAAGCCGTGGGGGCCGCTTGATCATGGGCTACCTGCCCGCCAACATCGCCGTCAACTCGGCGGCCCTGGAGCAGGGGGTTCCCGACATCTTCCTGCGCGGGTCCCAGGCGGGCCGCCTCTCCCTGGGACCCTGCAGCACTAGCTTCGACGGCAGCAGCTACGCGGCCCAGGGCCCCGACTCCTCCACGCCGCCGCCTGAGACGAGCGGCACGTGGTCCGACTTCATGCGGCAGGTCATCCTGATCCAGCGAGGCAGTGCCGCCTGGGTGGTGGAGGGCAGGGCGCTCGGCGAAGCAGGGAGAGTCACCAAGGACCTTCAGAAGGGCAGAATCCCTGAGGAGGAAGGGGGACTATCTGAGGAGGAGGACCCTCAGAAGGGCAGAATCCCAGAGGAGGAAGGGGGAGTGACTGAAGAAGAGGTGGGGGGAGTCACCGTGGACCATCAGAAATGGAGAATCTCTGGGAATGAGAGAAGAGTACCTGAGGAGGAGGAGGATGGGGGGAGTGTGCTTGAGAAGGAAGAGGAGGCGAGAGTGCCCGAAGAGTGGCGAGTCGTCCGTGACGGGAGAGCGCCCGAACAGGAGAGAGTGCCCGTGGGAGCGAGATTGCCTGTGGAGGGGAGAGTGCCTGAAAACGGCGTCCTTCTCTTCGAGCATAGGGGATCCCAACGCACTGGACACAGCACGGAAAGCATCACCATCCACACCTTGGCCGATGACGTCCTGGCCGTGGATGATGACGAAGCACTGAAAAGTGACGTCACTAACGATGCCGTGCCTCAGGCGGATGACTTTGTGAATAGTGGAGCCTTGAAAGGCGACGTCACGGGGAATGACGCTATGTGTCATGTGGATGACGTCGAAAATGACGTAACCGGCTTGAAAGACGTCACGATCGGCGCTGTGCATTATGTTGTGCGGTTGTGACAACTACATGGTGTTTCTGACCGAGGGTGTCAGCACTGGCTGACGTCATGATTTACGGTACAAAGCACACACTGGTTGATGACTCAGAGGAAGCTGTGTGGGTTCCGTACTGATCAGCAGACGGTCATTTGTTGAAAGAAACCTTTCATACTTTCCTGCACCCTCTCCCTCATACACCCCAGAGGAACACGTATAACTTGTTGTTGGGTTCCTTCTCACCTTGGTCTCCTATATAATGAATGGGCTGACAGGGCTGCAAGAAAAGGTGCAAAACACCAACAGGGAAGCACATACCTTTATGTACCTTTGTACAAGAGGGGTACCGCTTACTAGAAAAAAGCATCATGGAGCAAAGTCAGGGAAGTATACCAGCAAAATGGCAAAGTTTTAAATAAAAGTATAAATAATATTCAACAACCGGAATCTATCAATCAATCAAATACATTCACTAATTTATTCAGATTAAGGCAAATTCGGGCATTATCAAACAGGATAAAGCTGAACGCTTTTATAACACAGTTCAGCAGAGATGTTAAATGCATATGTGGAGAATCTGTTTCTAGAAAACACATACTCTTTGAATGTCAGAGTCTGAAATCGTTTTTACCAAACTTCTCGGAAAATTCTTTTTGACAAATTTCAAGATGCTATCTGCTATTGCAGAAGGTTTGCTGCATAGTCCAACTGGACATTTGTTATAGTTGTTACAGTTGTTTGATGTTAGCGTTTCCTTCTATATTGTGCCTATGTCTCCCGTTTTGATGCTTTATTTTTTCCAATGCTCTGTATCTTTCCCCACCACACACACACCATTTTTCACCCTCTGCCCAATAACGTTCCCTCCACCACGCCCCGCCCTCCATTATGTGTAATTATGCCCATAGTATCCAGGAAACAACAGGGGTAACTGACACATCAATGTACACAGGTAATGAAATGTGATATACTTTAAAACTGTATCATACAACACTGAAGAACATGAGCTGCGAAGTGAGCAACTGATGTCCAGTTAGACACAAACTGATTAGCCCAGGAAGCTAGCACGCACACTCGAACTGTGACGTGGCGCCCTGTCATGTGGTAGACTTAGCCCAATTAGCACCCATGCTCAAACCATGATTCTGATGTGGCACCCTGTCATGTGGAAGGCTTAGCCCAATTAGCACCCACGCTCAAACCATGGTTCTGAGGTGGTGCTCTCTCTTGGAGTAGAATTAGTCCTTAGCCGCTCTGACTGGTTCGCCCACACAAAACAGACCCACACTCAAGGTCACATGCTGATGTTCAGTTTGTAGCTCTGCTATGGACTTGTAACGTTGCTATTGTAATGGTCTCATTCAGAATTCGCAACAACCGACCATGGAGTGTAATTTGTTTTTTTCTTTTTCTCAAAAAGTGATATTCCTAGGAAAATTACATTCACTCTGTTCATTATTTAGTATCAGTGTATTTTCATCAAAAGTGGTATTTGACCAGCTCATAATTTGGCATGCGTTTGGGGCACGTTGGATTTAACTAGCAATATTTCTGCAATTTTCTTTTCTTTCCAAACTTCTATGTTAATATCTATCTTTTTTCATCTCTTTACTATATATATACATATATATATATATATATATATATATACATGTGTGTGTGTGTGTGTGAGTGCATCTATTTTTACTTACACCATTTCTTTCAATGTCTCAATGTTGGATGAATACATTCAGACATATAATCCTGTATTGACTATCAGAAATCGCATTGCAGTGTGATGATAATACTATTTATGTGTGCATTTCATTTGAATGAGCCACTGTATGTTGGAGAGGGGAAGGTGGAGGACAAGAGATTTGGGGGCGGGTGTGAGGGACATGCATTTGTATCTGTTATTAATCAAACTACTTTTCATTTTTGAATGATTCATGAATGACTATAGTTTTACACACACACACACACATATATATGAGATTATATATATATATATGTGTGTGTGTGTGTGTGTGTGTGTCTGAAATTACATGCATGTGGGCTGCTTTTAACGATGATATGCCATTTTATGATCAGGCCGACTGCATGTTTATAATAATGCAAGTGAATGTGTGTTCATGTATATATACATAGTCTTGATCACAACACACTTCTGGAATCACTTTAATGCTTCTTTTGCGAATAAACCACTAGTCAGGTAGCTGGAAAGTACTTTTGTCTTTGTGCTGTCTTTCTGGTGAAGACAGTTTTGTGGAAAATTTACCCCCTTGTCTGTTTTGTGGTGACAGTTAAAAAGTGTTACTTTACAGGTCGCAGTGTTTTGAGAAGTACTGGACCAGGGGTAGGGTGTTTGTGTGTGGGGGAGGATGGTGGTGGAAATACATCGAAAACATTGACATCACTGGTGGCTGGGACTAAATGGTTTCCTCACACACTCTCAACACTGGCCCACATACATA
This sequence comes from Babylonia areolata, assembly GCF_041734735.1. Taxonomy (NCBI): domain Eukaryota; kingdom Metazoa; phylum Mollusca; class Gastropoda; order Neogastropoda; family Buccinidae; genus Babylonia; species Babylonia areolata. The sequence continues at coordinate 15,216,315 of NC_134881.1, forward strand.
CAAATACACACACACTCACTAACATGACCTATCTCTCTCTCTCTCTCTCTCTTAAGTCTCACTTTCCTCTCCTTCACCTCTTTCAATTTGAATGTTCTGATTCAACATTTACACTCTTCCAACAACACTTTAATGCAAAAACCTTGTTAACAGCACACAGCACAGTCAAGAAAGAACGCTTTACACACATCTACAGCAGCCTCTGCTTGTCGCGGTTTGTCAAGTTAAGTTTTTTCAAAGTTCTTCTCTTCCACACTCTCCGTTCATGATCAGGGTTAGGTAACTCTCCAAACTGGCAAGGACCCGTCAGACAAGGTCTGACAAAACTGTCCTCCGTGGAGGAGACGTTGTGACGCACAATGTCCACATCCCGCTTGAATTCATCTTTGACTTCTGGCAGAACACTGGTCGGGCTGTCAAAGTGAACCAGGAAATAGCTGAAACAGAAAACAGGCGTTGTCAGCATCAAATGAGGAAGATCAGATCGGAACTTGTTGCATTTTGGATGAAAGCCGTACTGATCATGATCACTATTTGCTCTTCAGTACAAGCCCTTGTGTACAATGGGCAAAGAAGAAAATTCTGTGTGATTGTTTAATTACAAGCTGTTAGTATTACAATAACTTCTAAGATGTGATAACTTTGTTAGCTTACTTAAATGTTCTGTTCCCTATTGGTTCAGTAAAGCTGTAACGATTTGCTATGAAACAGCTATATAGCACAGACACAGGGACACCACTCACTACCTACATATACCACTCATAATACCAGTGCCACAGACACTACCAACACCATGACTGCTGAAATGCAATATTTCAAAAATTGTCAGAAGATGTATACACTTTTTAAATCATTGTCATTTTTATCCAGATCTGCTCGAGGTCCTTTCGTCAAATCAATCTGTCAAAAGTTTTGATTTGTTTGATGTAATGGAAGTATCAAGCCTTCCAAACAGACCACAGCAATACCTACCATGCTCTGGTCAGACTACATTTTTACCATCAAAAGACCAATGTACCACAAGTAATTACGTTTTCCTGGGTATGCTGAAAACTGGCTCTTGTACCACCATGATCCAAATACAAGCCTAGCTACACCCCCTCAAAACCAGCCACAACCATCCACAGTCAACAACAGATCAACCCCCCAAAAAAACAACACCATCAGCCACTGTGGCGAAGTGGTTCGAGCTGTGCACTGACGGTTGGGAGGATGTGGGTTCGAATCCCAGCGGAGGTGGGTTTTTCGGCCTGTAGCCAGCTGCTTCCCAGAGTTGAGTGTGCTATGGGCTTAAATGGGGAGACAGGGACCACACAGTCAAGTGTCATCCACTTTATGGATGCGTCTTTGGGTGTGTTGATCTAATTACCTGACCAACACTGCAAGTGTCTTTGTCTCTCGGGCCTGGTTAATGCCGGGATATCATCAAGACAGGAAGCGTAGAGTACTGCCTTGTCATGCAGTCCCAAACCAAAATGGACCTCCATAGCAACATTGTCATCCTCCTCCTCCTTCATCATCAGCAATATAAACAAAACAGACTCAAAGTCTGTGGCCTTTCATGCCCTGCTCTCATGGTGACCTCAGTTTCGATACCCCTCAACTTCTGTGCTTGGGGTGAGTCCTGTCAATCTTCAGTGTCAGTAGGTTCATGGGGGGCTGTTGTTTGAAGGATGTGGTGGCGGTCTCCACTCTGGGAGGGACGTTCACTCAGTCTGGCTCCGCGACTAAGCCATTGTTGTCGTTAGTAGGGGGCTTAGTAGGTGGTGTCCAAAGTACGTTAAATAAGAACAGGCACCAATGAACACCATCGAAGTGACTCAGCAGCAGTGCAGGGTCTCCTCTGGTGTGTGGCCTCCTGGCGACTTAACACTGATGGTTCCATACGGACTGCCGATGGTGGAACTGTGATGGACGAACCGCGGTGTGGCCATGTATGGGGGAATCTAAATGAGCGGCTTGGGAGCAATGCCACTGAAACGGTGCAGATGATGGTGCAAAAAACCAAAACAAAAAAAAACCCCACCACCAACAAAACAACCACAACAAACACAAGATCAAAAAAACAAAACAATGCAAAAAATCGGAAGTTTCATAAAAATGTAGTTTTTACCCTACCTGCCAGAAGGCAAAATGGGCAGTAAAACTCAAAACCTCATAAAGATGTTGAAAACTTTTTTTCCAAACACTGTTCATTCAAGCCCTGCAGGTGGACTAACATGTAACCAAGCAACAGCATACATACTATGCATAATATATACTATGTGACTGACTGGCTGATTAGCTGATATACTTTTGTGACTGACTCAGTGACTGACTGACTTTTTACTCTGTCAAGAACCAACCTGCCAGTCATGTGGCGCTGGCCATGAGCAGACATTTTGTAGGGCAGTGTTTTGTGGCCCAGGTTCTCCATACTGCGAATGATGCCCCCTTTCTCCAGAATGGTGGCACAGCTACGACGCAGCGCCCGGGCCAGTTCAGGCTGAGAGAAAAACCAAGCACAATACATATTGTAGAAATTATACAGCCATCTACAGTTTTGGTTAATCAACTTATCAAGTGTGTGTGTGTGTGTGTGTGTGTGTATGTGCGTGTGTGCATGCACATGTGTGTTTGTGTGCACGCGCAAACATGCATGTGCACCTGTTAGTGTGTGCATGCATGCAGAAACTATTTTAGATTTACAACCAAAACTAACAATTTGAACAGCACATGCTAATCAGAACACTGAAGGCAAGGTCAGATACATGCTAAAGTCATGGTTATGAGCTGGCAGTATTAGTCTATGGGTTCATACTAAATTTTTATTGTTTAAAATGCAGATCATGTTTGATGCTATGGAATATTAACATTCAATACAGCAACCTGAGAATGCTGTTCCCTTAGATCCAAAAAGAAACAAAAGCAAACAGAAACACGGCAACACACAAAAAGGAATATGAACCCACTGGAAGAAAACAAATAAAAACAATCATTTGTGAAATTTCAAACCCCTTGCAGACTCTTACAAATAACATCATAAAATATGACTGCGACTATGAGCTCAAAATGGAAAAACTGGGACCACAGGGTTGTAATATTTCACATCCAAGGAGCACCCACAGCACCAGAAGTTCCAGTAGAGTTCCTCTCTGCTGAAAGCAATAAAGTCTGGCCAGGAACAGCTGTAACATCCAAAGCAAGGAAACATGGGCTGCTTGATGGTGCCGAAGATTGGGAATGCACAGTTACCTACCAGAGGTGAAGAAACACCCGGAAATCATCAGCAAGAGCGGCATGAGACCTGATATAGTATTCCACTCCAAGGTAACGAAACAAGTGATTCTGATTGAGCTCACTGTGCCACATGAAAGCACAATGGAGAAAGCCCACATCCACAAGTCCGAGAAGCATACTAATCTAGCCAGCAGCCTGAAAGAATCTGGCTTCCAAGCCAAAGCCCTTGCCATAGAGACTGGTGCAAGAGGGTTTGCGAGCGCATCTGCCTACAGCCTCATGAAACAGCTGTCGATTTCTGGAAGAGAGAGGACAAGGGCAGAAGCAGCAGAAATGAGTTCCAGCTGGATCTAGTTGAGGAGGAATGAAAGTAAACTTCATAAGGATTGAATTTCCCTACTCAAACTAGGTGTACGATGACTTGGTGGTTAAAACGTCTGCCAGAAAAGGTGACTCAGTCCTAAAGTGACGATCACCCTGGAGGTGCAGGTTCAAACCTGCTGAGGACCAGAAAAAAAAGGTGGCAATATAAGGGCATCCAGGAGTCATGACCTGGGTGCAGCCCAGCTCCCTTAGAGTGTAAGGAATAAGGGCTGAAACATCTGACTGAGGGGGTCTTCATCTCTGATGACCTTGTAATGTCCAGCTCTCCCTAGAGTGTCTTATCACATCCACATCATGGATGTCTGACAGCGTTGCTCTACCTTCTGACCAACACTGCAGGTGTCTATGTTTCTCAGGTCTTGCTGATGCAGAGAGATGATGAAAAGATGCATTTAGGTTTTAACACAGTCTTGTCCATAGTCTCAACCTAAATGATTCTACATCGTAAAAATATCACCATCATTGCCTTTATTCACTATCAAAAATATTTAGAAAAATTACAACCAGTTCAGATTCCTCTTCTACTTCTATGAAATTTATTGTCAGCAGATGAGTGCATGGTAATTGTCATTGAAACTCTGACATATCCATAAATTTACGCTCCATGATTAAGCATAGCTATTGTCAAAGGGGGTTCACTAGGTCATGACCTCTGAATCAGCACAAGCACTACTTATCATGTCTGAAGAAGAGGCATGTACTACTTAGCATCCCTGTATCAGATGAGGCACTACATATCAACACCATGTGACTTGACAGTAGTGCAGGGTCTCATATGGTGGGTGGTCATATGGTGACGTGACACTGATAGTTTTAAGTGAACTGCTGTTGCTGGGACTGCTACTGATCATGTGCTGGTGAATATATCATATTTTCGAATATTAACAGCTAAAACTACTAGTACAGTACTTGTGAAATCAGAAAATGAATTTACAGAAGGAAGTGCCCAAACAACGGGATGGCCATCGCAGTGAACAACAAAATATAATTTACAGTTACCTATCTATTGTTATTCCAATCTCCCTCTAACGTATAATGCACACAGACGCACACACAGACACACACGCGCGCGCGCACGCATGCATTCACGCACACACAGGCAACACTGAACTAATGACCATGCATACACTTTAAGTATATACTTGATAGCTTATTGAATAGAGTATTCTAAAGTTGAACATTACCAGACTGCAGTTAAGCTTAGCACAAATTTATCAATGTTGATATTCGCGAACTACAGTTCAAGTCGTCCTTCATACAGCTAAACCACTAACTAGTTGACCACAGCGTTTATTCTGGACAGCGATTTTAGCAGATGTGTTCAGGTCAAGAATATAAATGAACATCTGAATTTTCATCACATGTGTGCATCCCAGGCAAGACAGATTAAGAAACGAACGTACCCTCTGTAAAGTCTTCACGATCAAGGACAGCTCGTAGCTGGGCATGATGAACACGATGTCTACTGCTAATAACCGATCTCACTTTTTAAATAACTCGAAATTTTTCATATCTATACTGATAAATATGTAATAAATAAATAAACGAATAAACAAATGTATCAAAGGTTTTGTTTGCTAGTAGTTAAAATGTTTCAAAAGGATTGTTTATCGATAATGTCTTTAAAACGTGTTAACAAACAATTCTATTTTTTTTACAATTCAAGTTGCCAGGCTGCTTCCGGTGTCCTTCGGCAATCATGGCGAGCTTCAGGTTCTCACAAGTGGTAGGAATCTATTGCACTTTGACCTTGTTTTCATCTTTGTCATGTACTTTAATGCCATTCTCATTTCCGATTATTATCATTCCTGGGTGTGTTTGATGAACAAAATTGAATAGCAGTCTACCGAAGAGTTCAGAGTCCAACGATGGATACCGGGTGCGTCTGCTACAGTTGACATTGACGCCAGAACTTGTCGTGCAGCAAAGCTTCGCAGACACTTCAGTGGAGGACTTTACTTAAATCATTTCTTTCCACAATTTCGGACGTGACGACATGGAAAGACTAGTTTTCTGACAGATTTGTTGGTCTTGGAATTTTTTTTTCATATGAGAAAGTTTGCGTTTTACAAGTAAAATTTGCCAAATTTTAATGGTGCACACATTTGACCTGACTTTCAGTTTTAGTTTCTCAATGTGTCACTGCGTTTGGACATTCACAACATAACCCAACACACTTAGTCAGGCCTTGAGTGCATGCATTATATTTGTCTGCCTATGAAAGTGGATTTCTTCAACATAATTATGCCAGATGATAACACTTTTGTTGCCATGGTTTTTTGGTGTTTTTTTTTTACAATTTCAGGGTGCCAAATGCATGCTGCATATGGAATCTTGGTTTATCGTCTCATCTGTGTGACTAGATGCTCAGTTAAATTATCCATTCAAACTTGGGAGAAAGGGTAAAAGCAAGAATCAATCCCAGATCCTCATAGATTCTGTGTGGGCAGATGAGTATCTTAACCGATCTGCCACCTTCCTAACTTTCAGGTTCATGTTCTGACCGGAGGTACATGGAAGCTTTGGGATACACTTAGCTTTGGGCAAAGAAAATTAATAATACATGCTACAACTAGTGCAAGATGTACATTAGTAGTAGTATTGGTCTTCATTTCACAGGAACATCATGAAAATCCTGGAATTGGTATTCAGAAGTTTATCGCCATATTTACTGTTGCACTGAAGATGCAAGAAAAACGTGACTGATTTCATTTTATCAGTCAGTGGATTGTGAGAGCTACCGAACAATACATTTTGGGTGAAAGTAATCTGACATTGAAAACATTTAAATTAATATTATTACATTTTAGAAATCACCTGTCATCAAATTTCAGTTTTTGTGATCAGTTCTACAACTGAGGAAGTGTAACAGAACTGTATATATATGATTTATTACTGACCATTCTTTTTGTTTTTCAGGTCAGGCAGTTCACAACTTCTGCTGTCCAGCATGGAAAGCTTGTCAATGTAAGTCTTATTTCATATTGTCATGTGTCTAGTGTTAAAGTAAACTGCCATCAATCATTAACTGTGCTTTTGCATTGGTGTGTCCTTTATATGCTTCAGATTTGTTTGATAAATTTTGCATTGTTTTCATCTGTTACATTGAATGTAGAACTTTTTATCCCAGTATTACATAGCGGTTGAATGAATAGCTTTTTATCCCAGTATTACGGAGCAGTTAAATATAGAGGTTTTTGTCGCAGTATTACAGACCAGTTGAATGAAGAGCTTTTTACCCCAGTCTTACAGATCAGTTGAATGTTGAGCTTTTTACCCTAGTCTTATAGACCAGCAGGTTGAAATACATTCTCAATGTCTGTCTGATAAATTCTTGTACATAGCTGTGCGCATATACATGTTAATAGAATGCTGATATATTGCACATAATGTACAGATTCGCAAGTGTGTGTTCACAAAATGCACACACTCATCTTTTGGGATGGCATTCCCCAATCATCACAGTGGATATTGTGAGAAACAGACAGTTTGAATTTGACTGGTTTTATCATGGATACATTTAAAAAAAAAAAAATGTTTTGATTGTTGTTTATGTGTAAAATTATAAATGTTTCGTTTTGTGCAATAGGAAATCTAAACAGCATGTTGTGTGTACATGTGTATCTATTTCTTAACAAAAAATACAAATGAGACAGGTGGAATACATGTTATACAATAATACTTTAAAAGGTTGTACTGATAACAAAATCCTAATGGTGCTCATTATTGTTTCAGACGCCCATCCAAGTGTTTGGCATTGAGGGCCGTTACGCAACAGCTCTCTTTTCTGCAGCTTCGAAACAGAAAAAGCTGGATGCCGTGGAGAAAGAAATGAATTCTCTCAGTGTAAGGCTTGTGTAGCATAACAAAAGCATGTCTATGCCAGTATGTGTGTGTGTGCAGAAAAAAACTGAGGATTAGTAACTAAGATTAAACGTGGAAGGGGGCAGAATTGTGGATTGGAAGGGAGACTGAAATATAATCCTTGACATTGACTGAGAGAAAATTGTTCACTGTAACCCTTTCAGCCCTTTGAAGTCTGCCTGTGCAGCCTCCTCCCTAGGCTGGCATGTTTTTAGCCCAGCTGAATCAACGCTTCGTTTTTTTATTCAAATGTCTGGAACTGTTCAGACCAGTTGCTGATTTCATTTCCTTTTCTTTCCCAACAATTATTAAATGAGTTATGTGTCAGTTTGTCATTATCTAGATCAGATTCACTGCAGGAGTCCATATTTAGAGTTTGTTGTGCAGTAAGTTATTGATGTTTAACCATGGTGGTGTGGAAGACCAGATAAAAAACACACTAATTGTTCAAATTACTCAGTGAATTTCGTATGCATGTTAGGAAGGAAATTCTGTTCAGCTACTTTACTTCCTTAACAGTTTAGTGCATACTACTGAGCTGATGAAACAGTGTAAGTGAATGGATTTCTTTGCCATTTGGGCTTTGGTTGAGAATGATGATTTGCAGTGTCTGCCCAACATACAGGTGCAGGATTGAATAAGTTAATGTCAGTTGTTGAAGCATATAGAATGTTTGCATCTTTGTTCTTTGTGATAAATGTCTTGATGATGCAATGTATCAAACATAGGTATGCTTCTACTGGTGGTGTTTTGCCTTCTGTTCAAGTGATGTGCACTTTGGTATGGTCAGATTTTTATTATATATATATTTTTTTTTCAAAGTGTTACCTTTCTTTATGTCTTTATCCATTGTTATTTTAGTTTTTGTTCTGCTATATTTTATCCATTGCTTTTTGACACACATGATGTAGAGCAAAGAATTTGAATTCAACACTGTTCATAGATACAAAATGACACATTTGATTAAAGTGTATGTTGTAACAATCCACTTGTCACTTAAAAGCAACTCTCAGTCTATTTTGAAAATCAAAAGCATCCCAGAACATCAGAAATCTTAAAGTGGATGATTGTTGTTGATCTAGCTGGGCAGCACTGTAAATGTTAACAGCACAGTATACCATTTCTTTACTTTACAAACAGCCAAGAGTGATAACTCTCTCCATACACAACTTAGAATCAGTGCTGCTTATCCTACAGATTTAGCTAGCACACGGGTAAATAAAAGTTACATTGGAACGAACCCAGATACTTAATGTTGATTTCTTTACTACTTTTTGTCTGTAAAGTCTGGAAATCAAAGCTGGCAAATGGTTAAGTATAAAAACAAATATATTTGTTACTTTATTGTGTTATGTATTCATTTGGCATTTTGTATCATTTCAGAATTTGCTGCAGAAAGACAAGAAACTGGCAGACTTTGTGGCCAACCCCTCCTTGAAACGCGTGGAAAAGAAAGGTGAAGTGCATAGTTAATGAACTATCGTGAGAGATGGTGTTGCACAAACAGGACTTCTGTATGGCAGTTTCTTTTTTATTCTTGTATCTCTTATAGACTTGGAAACATCTTCCCAGTTTTTCCGCATACTTTGATTCTGTGTGTGTTTTTGTATTTATGTGTGTGAGTGTACCTGTGTTTAGGTTTAACTTTTGGACACCATAGTTATTGTAGATTTTGACTGAGTTCACCCATTTGACAGCATATGTTCATATTGTTGAAGGCTGATGGAAGGACTTGTTTTTTAAATACCACCAGATTTACTGTATGTTTTAACCATTTGTGTTCAGAATATTATAATTATTTTCCATTTTTACCATTTGCACATAGTATACATTTCACTGTTTCAGACATCAGATTGATATGTCGTTAGCTTGATATAAATATGGTATGAATTATGATGTAGCATGCTGTACATTGCGTGATTAAAAAAAAAAATGTGGAAAAGTGTGTTTTTGTTTTCAGCTGTGCTTGAAGATGTCCTGAAGAAACAGAAATACTCTGACCTGACCGTCAACCTTGTTGGTAAGATCTCATTGTTTCTCCTTTTCTTCTTCTGTATTGTATCACTCTTTTGTCACAACAGATTTCAGTGTGAAATTGGGATTGCTCTCCCCAGGGAGAGCAGCTTGCTACATTGAGAGCGCCACCCTTGTTTGACTCACTTGTGTAAACGGTCTGTGTAATAACCTAGTGTTAATTTATCCATGTGTGTGTGTGTGTGTGTGTGTGTGTGTGTGTTTCCCTGCTGCATCAGATATGTATAGAACTCCATTAATGTGTCACTGTCAGTGTGAATGCCCTGTTGAGGACCTGCAGTAAACAGAAATACTTTCTGTTTGTGCTTGCTCCTTCTGCAGCGGCCATGGCTGACAACGGACGCATTGCCAAGATCAAGGGTGTCCTGTCCACGTTTGCCCAGCTCATGAGTGCGCACCGCGGGGAGGTTGTCTGCACTGTCAAGACTGCCAAGGTACGTGTCTGTGGGTGTGTAGAACTGGGGTTATTTTGTTGTTCCAGGTATTTAAACTGATATCAGTTTGATGCTGCTGCCTGATTCAGTGTCAGAACTGCATTGACTTTATGTTGCACAGACTGTGTTCATGAAGCATTTATGTTGATTGAGAACCAGAGATTACTGTTCGATTTTATAGGTCATACAATACAATACAAATACAACACAAGACAATACAGTATAATACAGTATAATGCATGCAATATGGAAATTCCGATGTGTGATTGCAAGGCTCATAACACACATTCCTTTTATATTCTCATGCAGGTAAAGTACAGCAATAAAGCTTGCCAGAAAAATAATTTTTACGCATTATTTCAAGATTAAAAAAAAAAAAAAAAAAGGATCACTTTTCACAAACATCACCATGCATCCATACCTGCCTGCATACCCACCCCAGTATACCCTTACCACCAGAGCTTACACTGAATATACTTCACATTTTAGAATTGAAAAGTATTTGATTCATATACCAAGTGATTGAATCAAATGGTATTCACACACCATTATGGGAATTCCATCGTACAATGGGAATTGAAGGATATAAGAATACAGTAATAAAGCTGAAACAAGCATCAAGAAATTTACCATGATCACAAAAAAGTAAAGTCAGTGTGATTAGCATCGACATATACCTGCTCTAGTGTAACTATTTTACCAGAACACGCTCCCAACATACCTGATGTGTGAAATGAGAATAAAGAACGGGACTAAGAATAAACTGTTTACTTTCAGAGGAGTTAAATATATCTGATTCACACATTTTTATTGTATAGATGAATAAGTAAGTGTCATATGACAATAGCAACAGCAGAAGCAAATAAAAATTGTCCCAAAACTTTTTTTTGTTTTTTAATGCTTGTCCATATGAACTGCTGTTTTACTTGACTAGTTTTTAACCAGTTTGAGCCATACAATTTAAGAAGAAACAGACTATATTAATGTATGTGGTCCTTGATAACACAGATTAACTGCTGTATCACTTAACATTGATCCTTGAATTTAGTTGACTAATGGTACAGTGTTTGTGTGTTCGACAGGCTCTGGACAAAGCATCACTGAATGACCTGAAGACAGCCCTGGAGGGATTTCTGAAGAAGGGGGAAACACTGCAGCTAGCTACGGAGGTTGGTGTCACAGTTACTCTTTGTTGTTAGTGTTTTCTGTTTGTAACATAGCTCTAAGCTCTTTCTGTCTTTCTCTTTTCATACATTTATGCATTATATATTTGTGTTTGTGTGTTAAAACACAGGCATATATATGTAATTAGCCAATGTGCTATTGATGTTGTGAAATAAACATTCATTTATTCAGTCTCATGACGTTGTGAAATTGTTCTCACCCTTGAACTGAGTAGACTATTGGCCACAGCCTGATGGTGATATATGTGTGTGACACATGCTTTGACTTATGTATAAAACAGCTCTGAAAAGATACAAGATCAATGTTGGCATGTGGATGGGATACACTTTGAGTGAATAAAGAGAAAGTGCAATTTGATCTTATGTATAGTATATGATATATGCTATTTGTATTGTTGTTCTAAAGCTGATGCTCATAATACATTTTATTTTTTTTTATTTGCTTGTTTCATCTTGGAATTCTTGTGTGATTTCTGTATTTTCAAATTTCAGCAGATAATGTAGCCTATGTAGTTTTTTTGTTTTTTGGAGAAACAGCATGATATATTTCAGGAATGAATGAACTGACTGAATAATAGTTGGACCTACAAACTGATTGACTGACTTACAAATTTGGCCAGTTGTAAAAAAATCATGACTATGTGAAAGACAAGTGGACGTTCTGACTGACCAAAGGGATGGTTACTGAGGTGATTACATACTTTTTTCTTTTTTTTTTAAGTTATGTTTTTTTGGGGTGTTGTTAACCAGGTGGACCCCTCTCTGATTGGAGGGATGGTGGTCTCCATTGGGGACAAGTATGTGGACATGTCCATGGCCACCAAGATCAAGAACTACACCACCCTCATCAAGCAGGCTGTTTAATGTTCACCTGGCCCACAGACCAATGCCATCTAGTTACTGTTGTATGAATGAGACAGACGTCGTGACTATCTGTGTTACAGGTTTTTGAGTTTAGTGGTGACACAAGTATGAATATCAGGAAAAAAAGGGGATTTCCTTTTCTTTTTGTAGTACATTAATAAAGTAAACGCTGAGTGATGTTTCATTTTGTTATGTTGTTTGTATACTTTTTATGATTTGCTGGTGTGTGTGTGTTTGGTTTCTTGTGATCGATTGGGAGAGGATAGATTGTGTGTGTGTGTGTGTGTGTAATACAGCAATTTATTTGAGAGAGAGATGAAATGTTTACAGAAAACATGCATCTAACACATCTGCTTGTGAGAAAAAAATGCAGTTGTCCAACATTTCTTTTTCTTAAACGTGAATGCTGAACACAGAATTATGATAGTAGAAACAGTTTTGTCTAGCCTGGTCTTCTTGTCTGTCAAATGTGCAGAAAAAAAGTCAAACTTTCCTTGCAACTATGGAAGCCAGTGACCTGACTGGTTGCACAACAAGACCTAAGTTCTTGCTGTAGTAGAGCACCAGTGTTATGACAAAGGTTCTCATTTGAGGAGATTTTTGTTTGTTTGTTTCAACTTGCTTTTCATCCCTGACAATTGCCTGACCAAATCACTGAGAATCTGAATGCAGCAGTGACTGTGATTAAGGTTGTGTATCCATGGACCCTTTCTTATACTGTCATAATTGAAAAGGGTCTGAAGCAAGTGCTGGCCATGCTGTGATCATCAACCCATTCCCTCAACTCTTTGCACATGTGCACTTTTATACAAGTGCAAGTCTGTACATTCACACAAAACACAAATGAATGCAGACTTGAAGCATGGGTACATGTTGGCTGTGTATGTTTTTGTCTGTGTCTGTGTGCATATACATTGTGTGTCAATATTGATCTGAACATACACATAATTTAACTGATTCTTCCATTTCTGCATGACTGGCAAGATGCTTGTATATCAACATTTGTGTACCAAAGTGGCTATTTCCCGAATGGGTGGGACAACATCTGCCAGAAAATGCAGTTACCCCCAATGGCTCTTTAAGCCATCACAGTGCATGTTTCTGTTCTGCCAATCTCAAAGTTTCTCATTAAAAAAAAAGCAAAAAAAAAAGCATTCATTCTTTCGTGTTCTGATCGAAAGCATTGTTAAGATCAAACTCACAGAAGCCAGTTTTCTAGGGTTTGGAAATAGGCGATCATAACGCACTTCACCTGACCATTGGCAGAATGGGCATTCGGTCAATGTGCTCACCCAAACTTAGGGGGCAATATAATCGTTCTTTATGTATATGTTCAGATCAGAATTAACGCATGAACAACACATGTATAGTATTCTCTGGAAGCAGATAACAATGAATGTGCAGCAATCAAAAATGAATCTGAATCCGAGGAATACTGATGGGCCAATGCCAGGCTCAGTGTTTTGACCTGTTTTGGATGTCAAGTGTTCTCACTTATTTGCTCGCTCTTTCTCTATTAAATCGATTCTGAACAAAACTTACAAAGATAAAAAATCAAAAGCAAATTCCTTATCAAAATTTGATCTTGCAAGCTCCAATACTTTAACCTTCAAACTTTGAGATTTCACCTCAAGGCCAACCATGACAACCATTGACTGTCTTCCAAGAGTAATCTGCAAGTCTGTGCATGTGCAAACATACCCATGGATTTTGAAGCAAACCAGTCATGATAAGAGTATTGCTTGTGAAAAACATCGCTGCCTGAAAAATTGATTGCATGGAGAGAAAGGGAGTCATTCATTCATGGAAGTTAAGCACTCATCTTTTACCTTGAACATTATATTACCAATCCGCTTTTCTTCAAGTAATGTTAGAATTTGAGCACACAGTCAAAATGCTTAAGCTTAAAGGTAACAAGATTCATATATGAGTTTCTGTATGCTAAGATGATCTTTGAGTTGGTCTTCGTGACCTAATTATTTGTGCATATGATCAGGTACTGAATCGAGAAACAAATGGTCGCGAAATAAAGATTGAAAATAAAAAGTTCAGCCACTTTAAAGAATGAATAACATATATTGGAATATCACATGGAATTTAATCAGATGAAATAGGAGTATTTTTCTGTCTCTGTCAAACACAGGAAACAAAATAAACTAACTTGTTGATGGACTCTCCTGACTGTTCTCGTCAGCAGTCAAATGCATTTCAGTCTTTTTTAGTTGGCTGGAACCAAGGGCTGAAACTGCAAAGACACTCTGAAGAGAACTGGCTTGATCTGAAAGAAAACTAGTTGAAAACAACAACAATACACCATAGGAACACGGATAAGTTTAAGAACGGAAGGCACATTGATTGAGTTGGTAGCTGGTGAAAATGACCAAGTAAATTTTACAGATTATATCTTTTGCTGGTGAAAATGACCAAGTAAATTTTGCAGATGATTATATTTTTTTGTGAACCTCTGTATAACAGTGGCATAAATGGTAACAATAAACAAACAAAAACAACAACAAAACAACTGTGGTGATCTTGTAGCTGGAACACCTGACAGTGGAAATGAAGAATCCAGTCCGGGTTTCAAATGTGTGAAAGAACAATTCTTTTGGGGCTTTATTTTTACCCCCATCTATCGACCATCCTCGACAGATTCTTCACAGATTCTAAATGGCAGCTCAGATACTAGTCCTTTTGAATGATATGTAGAAACTGGTTCTTTTTGCAGCACTGTCCTGTTCGTGAACATCTCAAAAATAAAAACTTGACTGTAAAGCAAACCAACCAGCAAACACCGAGAAAACGCATTTTTGCTAAATTTTGATGTGGGCACGCGCGCACACACACACAAACAATAACAGAGAAGGAAAAAAAATAATCATTTCCAGTTCCTTCCAGTCATTCTCATCAGTTGTTGAGTCAGTGTCAGATTCTTTTCAGGCAGCTCGAACAAAAGAGAAAAAGTGAAAAGATGATGTGAAAGTTAAATAACTAATTGAAAGAGGAGACTGATAAAAGGACAAAAAACAGCAACACAATAATGATAATAATTTGTCCCCCCACCCTCACCCCCCCACACCCCCTTTGTGTTTGTTTTGTTTTGATATACTGAATAAAAAAGAAATGAATAATAATAAACTGAATAATAATAATGTTCCCTTAAAAAAAAAGAAAAACTGACTACTGCTACTTATACTACTTTTTTTCTTCTTCATCTTCTTCTGATTATTATCATTAATTGTTCCCTCTTTTGTTAAATTGAACAGTGAGTGATCCTTAAAAAAAAAAGAAAGAAAAAAAAGGAAGCATCAACTCATTTTGCAGTCTCTGATAAATACCTGCAACTGCCTGTTGATGAGTTGTTTTTTTTAAAGTGATATATGCAGTAAATGTTTTTCTCCTTTAAACACAATGATGAAAATCTATTCCATAAATGTAAGTTAACAGATGCATTGGAAAAGCCCCTTTCTATCTGGGGACAAAATTACGTATTAGAAACCATTGAGTTGGCTTTTGCTCATGTCAGAATAGTGTGATCGATATACATGAGTTTATGTGTTGTGTTTGGGCCATTCAAATATTTGTAATATTTGTTTTAACAAATTAGAAAAAAAACACACAAAAAACACATAGAGGTGAATGAAAAGGTATTTGAAAGAAATGATGTAGTGTCTTTCAGTTTGACTAGAAAATCATAAAACTGTCCTTTGACATTGATGAGTGACAAGTGTCTAATTCATGGATTTATATTGTCAACATCATATAACTTCTACAGAGACAAAAAGAGGCAGTGCAGGTGCTTTTGACAGGGCCATGACAAAACTGTCTTAACTTTTCAAAATAATTAACAATAAATTTGTCAAAATCAGTTAGTTTTGACACACACACACACACACATCTTTGTCTATTATCACTTAATAGTGAAAAGACGTTAAACTAAAAGAAAGAAAGAAACACACACACACACACACACACAAAGTATAGTAAAAATGTTACATGTATCTGTGGTAAGCAGTTCAGCTTGCATCATTGTTTGCTTTACTGTCAGCAGTTATGTACCTTCTTGCCCAAGTATTTCAAAGAGAATAAGTGCTCTACAGATGTATTTTCGAAAGTTATTTCTGACGACGTTCTTATGGTCGAATTTTCTAAAGTTATTTCTGAAGAGGTTCTTATGGTCGAACTTTCACAGACATTTATTCATAGCCTAATTTCTACACACGCACACACACACATACACACACAACATACACAAACCAACAAAACACACACACACACCACCATCTCTACCACCACCACCACCAACGAATAACTTGTGCCAGATGTGGTCTCATACAAGGGCAGTAAACACGTACATGACCTGTCGCGGATCCAAATCAACAGGGCAGATTTAAGTCCCTTGGTAGGGCTCGTTCGATTGGTTATTGCGTATCACGGGGACATGGCCACTGCTGTTCGGTGGCATGCTGGAAATCAAAACACTGTGACGACCTGTCCGTTCCAGATTACATTCACGGACAGTTTCTTTCCTTCTTACCAAGGTAAGCGCGCACATTTATTTTCAGATATCTTTGAATATTTTCTCGGAATTATTGTTTGCAAGTGTGTACTGCTACAACCGTGAGCTTGGTAAATAAAACTTTTTTTGGGGTGGAAGCAGACGACATGTCATTGAATCAAAGCGAAACGATGACAGATCAATTACTGTCCGCAGTTGATTGGCAGATGTCTCATTTGCCGACGGGCACACCTGTATTTCACACCTGTTGCCGAACAGTGCCTAATTACCTTCCTCTCACCAAGAGCCTTTCACAGCCCTCCCCCACTCTGTCTGTCTATAAGCTTGAACTATTTGTATGTCTTACTTGTTGCTCACTTTCTTGGACAACTGTGTCAGTGGGTATGTGTGGGGAAAGGTTGGACCGGGAGAGAGGGGAGGTGGAGGGGCGGGGGGTGGGGGGGGGGGGGGGGGGGGGGGGGGGGGGGGGCAGGGGCTAAACGCGGGGATAGATTGTAAAGACAAAAAGAAACTCCTCAGAAAGTTGGAATTCGAATCGAAGTGCTTGAAATGTATTTAAAAAAAAGAGTATCAGTATCAGTCAGTAGCAGGAGGAGGCGTCACTGCGTTCGGACAAATCCATATACCCAACACCACATCTACCAAGCAGATGTCTGACCAGCAGTGTAACCCAAAGGGTTTAGTCAGGCCTTGAGAAAAAAAAAGAAGGAATAATTAAACAAATAAAGAAGTAAATGAATATTTAGATATGAAAAAAAAGAACAAAAGATAATAATGATAATAATAATACTAATATTAATAAAAATAAAAGAAAAAAGAAAAGAAAAGAGAATTAAGATAGTAAATAAACAAATAAGCAAATAAATATAAAACAGATAGACACACAGTGACATACACACATGTATACACACACACACACAAAAGAGACAGAAACACTATACTCCATCTACTTTGTCAACTAGTGTTTGCTAAACTGCAACATTGGACAGTTGTTGTTTTGTCTTGTTTTTTTTGTTTGTTTTTTTAACATATAAAAAGTACTAGACTGTACGTGTTTATAGCCATTTTGTGAGAGAGTGTCTGAATGTCTGTCTTTAATTCTTCTTAAGTCATACATGAAAATGATAAACTCTTTCGCGCTCTGTTACACACACACACACATACACACATACACACACATATGCACACTCTCTCTCGCTGTCTCTCTCAGATCTCCCTCTCTCTGTCTTTATATTTCATTTTATTGTCCATCTGTGTGGTGCTTGTGCTCACTCATGTAGAGTTGAACCTTTTGTATGTCCCCCTTAATTTTATTTAACATTTTTAGGGCCATCTTGTGTACATTTGTTTCACATATATTACTTGTGCGCACACACTCAAACACACACACACGCACACGCGCACACACACACACACACACACACACATGTATAATATATATCTTTATGACTATGGTGCTTTCTGGTCACAATTATTCATGTTCAGGTAGAGGCACATGCTTGCGCTGTTGAATTCTTTGCCTGCAAACACATAATTGTACATTCTACATACACACACACATTGTATGAAACTTTTGAAAGAACTCAAAAATAAAAAGAAAGAAAGAAAAGAAAACGTACATGTGTGGATACAAAGGCGTACACACACAGTACGCACACAAGACAAAAAGCAAGGGAAGGAAAATACTTATTGGGTTAATTCCTTTCTTTAGAACTTCCATTATGTCCATTGGATTTCAAGTTGTGCATCCAGTAAGATTTATATGTCTATCTATATACATACATATATAATTATATATATATATATATATATATATATATATATATAATCATTTCAAGAGGGACCGATGTTGAGGCCAGTGAGAAAGGATTAAGGAGAGTGAAGTAGAACCAGAGTGAATGGCCACACAGCACAGTGATGTTTATGGACTGACCTGTTTAAGACTGTGGTCACATGGTGAGAGTGCTGGATTCTTGCCTGAGTTTCCAGTTTGATCCTGTCACACTTGGTGGGTTAACTAAGGGTGGAGAATTTTTTGTGGGAAAAGGGTGGAGGTTTTTCTGATCTCACAGGTCAACATATGTGCCGTGCAGACCTGCTTGTGTCTGAACCCCTTTCATGTGTATATGCTTGCAGAAGATCAAATACGCATGTTGAAGATCCTGTAATCCATGTCAGTGTTAAGTTGGTAATGGAAACAAGAACACACCCAGCATGCACATCCCCAGAAACGGAGTATTGCTGCATACATGGTTGGGTAAATAATCAGAATGGCCAAACACGTAAAGCTTTTACATGTCTGCATGTGTGTGTGTGTGTGTGTGTGTGTGTGTGTGTGTGTGTGTGTGTGTGTGTGTGTGCATGACTGAAACCTGATTGAATGACACAGGAAACAAATGATGAGTGCCCAGTGGCAGCTGTCAGTCGACTCTACCCAGGTAGACAGCCTGTTGTGCAAATGACTTTGTGTTTGTAAAGTGCTTTGAGTTTGGTCTCTGACCGAAGATAGGCACAGTATGAATATCCATATCATCATCATTATGCAGGAATAGAGAGAGAGAAAGAGTATATAATACTTTAATAGGAATCATGAGAGAGGGTGTGTGTTTGTGTTTGCACCAATTGCAGAGGGTGAGACCGAAGAGGGTGGGAGGGAGGGTGGAGGGGGGGGGGGTCATTTTTAATTTCGGTATCTTTCAACTTTGGAACAATGTTATGTACTGAAGACATAACTAGGTGGTCACTGTAAATATATATATACATGTTTGGATAGATCTATACAGATAATAAACAGATGGCCATTTAATACATGTATACATCATTACATGTATCAACACAGTTGTAATTTTAATCCACTTTCATTTTTTGGTTTTATATAAATCATGGATAGTATATATTAATAATCAAGAATCAGAATTTGACTAATGCTTCCCCCCACTATTTTCTATTGTATTTTTTATAATTAGAATATTTCTTAACATTTTTTTTTCAGTAATGCGAATCCTCTGTCTCTCTCTCTCTGTGTCTCTCTGTGTGTCTCTGTCTGTCTGTCTCTCTCTCTTTATCTGTCTCGCTTTCTATCTCTCTCTGTCACTGAAACTTTTTTTCTGTCACAAATAATTGCACACAGAATATTCCATAACTAACTTACTTATGTCTGTCACAACAAAAAAATTGCAAACATCACACAAACATGTGCATTGAAATGAAGGTATCTGCAAGAAACATCTAAATGCTTCCTGGATATTCAAAATTGGATGACTCTAAATAAGTTACAATTGAACGCGGACAGAACTGAAACAATGATCATAGGAACTAAACAAAAACTCTCTTCCATTACAACTAATACAATCAAACTTGGCAGTACATCCATCCCTCTGTCCAGTTCAGTCAGGAACCTCGGCGTTGTCACACAACACACTGTCCATGCAAACATTTATCAATCAGACATGTCAATCCTGCTACTGTCAACTGCAGCATCAGTTCCATCCAGAAGTATATGTCCATTGACGCAACATCTAGACTTGTCATTTCTCTCATTCTCTCTTGCCTTGACTACTGTAACTCTCTATTGTCTGGTTTGCCTGCTTCATCCATTCAGTCCCTTCAGCGCATACAGAATTCTGCTGCCCGACTCTTCCTCAGAAAGAAAAGATCTGAGCACATCACTCCTCTTTTGCAACATCTTCACTGGCTCCCTGTCTCACACCGAATAAAGTACAAGATCAGCACTCTATGCTACAAATGTATTCACAAATCAGCCCCTTCCTATCTCTGTGGCTGCCTTCACCTCTACACTCCATCTCGCTCACTACGATCAGCTTCGGATCCACTCCACTTGCGCATACCCAGATTCAAACTCTCGACTGTTGGCCGCTGTTCTTTCTCTGTCTCTGGACCTTGCAATTGGAATGAACTTCCTCTTTCGCTTCGTCAAGTCTCCACACTCAGCTCTTTCAAGTCTGGCCATAAAACCCACCTCTTCCCAAAATAGCCTCCCTTCCCTGCCTCTTCCTTGTCTTTAGTTTCTCCAGTTTTAGAGTTATGCATGCGTGAGAATGACTGGTGCGAAAGCGCTTAGATTTGTCTCTGCACAAGATTCAGCGCTATATAAGTACCATTATTATTATTATTATTTATTATTATTTCATGCTGTAGAAGACAGGCACTGGTTTCACTTTGCTGAGAGTTTTAGGGGTGGGGATGGGGGAGATACCAGCCGCTGCTGACAGTGTAAGAGAATTTACTGCATTTGCTTCTTTTTCTGAATGCTTGAACTGAAGAGAAAAAAGATTGAGTGGGTTGCCCAGTTTATTTATTTATTTATTAATTTTTAGCTTGATTCCAGCCCTGCGCTTTTTAGTCAGCTGGGTTATAAAGAACTCATCATGAAAAACAGTGGAGGAAGCCTGTGGAAGCCTTAACTTCAGTGAGGGCCTTTGCCTCTTCATCTGCAGGCCTGTTCGATGCCTGATGATGTCAGACCTGTAAGCCCTGTGGATCAATCGTCACCAGTTAAAAATAAGATACTTAAAACATCTGGTTGTTGAGTTGCTCCAACAGAAACCCCAATTCAGGTAAATGGATAATTATTGCGAAGAAACTGGCAGACACCTGTGGGTGGATGGATGGTGGAGGGGGTGAAAATGGCCGGGGAGGCGGGGGGGAGGAGGATTAATTGGAGTGATGAGGGAGGAGAGGATCGAGGCACAGACATCAAGATCATCAAAGATCTATCCGTACTGCCACATGAGGAATATGTTTTGCACTCACATAACAAATTATACTACTGCAAAAACCAACACAGACGGTCTGACCAAAGTCCAGAGGCTTATCACAGGAGGTATGAAATCTCCACCCATCGCTGAGTGCGGCGTTGGAGAGAACGACATGCTTGCTGTCCACCAGAGGACGAAGAGAAGGCATATGAGAATAAATAAACAGTAAAAACAGGCAGTTTTTGTTCCATCCCAAGCACCTTTTGGCTTCATGCATGGGAAAGGATAAAGAAACAGCCCCAAACACCTGTGGATTAGAATCGGATCGGCGGAAACACTGCACAGACTCTTTTATCACTGCCTGTAAACAAAATTTTAATAGTTACTTCTGCTGGGTGTTGAACTACGGCCGTTCCACACACGCATAAAGTTATGCAGTTGCTTTTGTTATTCCTGGTATTGGAGCACAGGGTAGATGTATATATGTATGCATGCATGTTGGCATGCATGCATGCATATGTGTGTGTGTGTGTGTGTGTGTGTGTGTGTGTGTGTCCGATGCCTACGCCCACAATTGTGCTGCCTTGACGAAAAGAAGGAGCCGTGGTGAAGCCGCACTGTCCTGTTCAAAATACTCTCAAAATCCTAGTAGTCCTGTAGGACTTGAACTTTTGACACAGTTTGGAATAATTTTATCTGATCGGATATGTTGAATGCGCATTACCAGTGCTGGGAGAATTTAAGAAAGCATACTGGTGACAGATCAGAACGTCAGTTTTAACAGGAATCTGCAAAATATTATCGTTTGCAGTTGGACCATAGGATATTTTGACGTGAGTCTATATTTGCGAACGATGCTGTACAGTTACTGAGCACTCCTAAAAGAGTGTGTTTGTGTCCGATGTGGGGTGTGTGTGTGTTTAAACGTCTGTTTGTGTGTTTGTGTGCATGTGTGATCAAAACCAACAATACAACAGTCTAGTGGGATGTTCCAATAATATCAGTGTTATGTCTAATGAGTTAAAGACCTGCTTTCTATTTTAATTGTCAACATGTACCCAAAGCCATCGTTCGAGGTTTTACGCTTGCCCGTTCGCATTTACCCTCAGGCACCCTTGCTATTTCAAACGTCGACAAAGCGTTGAAAAGAATGAGCAGACGAACTTTTCCTGGTGCAACCAGTCGGAGAAAGCATTCAAAAACAAAACAGTTACGTATATGACTGTCATACGACACAATATATTTACAGTACACACGTTGAGCTCGTCGCTTCGACTGGATCGTTCGCCATACCTACCTTACTCTCAGGGCAAAAATAAAATAAAACCAAGACAGACTGAATCTGAGACTGAGATATTTTATTCATTTAAGGCCATGGCTCCATATGACGAGGGGCAACAACAGAGTTTGTAATCAATACATAGATAAGCACCACAGGTCCTCACTAAATTTAAGATACACTCGCAGCTGAAATGCTTTGAACAGATAAAGTGCCAAACTACGAATGACATTTTCATTGTTAGAGGCCGACCGAATCGGAACAAACATGGATCTGTATAATACTTCTTTTGTAAGAATTTCACACGGAGATGATGCAAAGCAGGACACATCAAAACAAAATGAACTACATCTTCAATAGAGACTTTGCACAATGGACATAACAACTTAAGCAGATTTATATATATTGTTACAGCGAAATTTATGAACATTGATTTCACTGGTTATACCAAATCTAAATCAAGACAGAGAGACGTTGAAAAAGTGAAATTTGTTGTCCTCATCCAGTGATAATTTCCATTATTTTGGGTCACGCTTCCAGATTTATGTACATTTACATTTTAAAATGTTCAGTTAAAAAAAAGAAAAGAAAAAAAAGAGAAGTAAATATACAAAGGAAGTTTATTAGTGTGTTTAGTCAAATATGCACACTTATAAGTTATACGGTATTCTACTTTTCAGCTGCAACGCTTCACTACGAGTACGATACTTTCGCTTCAGGAAACACCAGATCAGCATTTGTCTCTTTGTGCCAGGGCAATGACACTTTTAATCCATCCCCACTACACCCTTTATTCCACCTTTGTTTTTTTTAGCAGACAGAATTAGATTTAGCCACGCAAGGCGAATTCTGCACTCTACGTTTGAAAATACAGACGACCGCGTTTTGTCCTATTCTGGAATGGGGAGAGACACTTGTACAGTTGCAGAACAACACGGACTTCGACTGAAGTTCACGTTCTCGTCAGGTGCATATAAAACTATTAAAAGTGTGTCACTGGCTTCTGTTTGGTTTGATTCCTTTTGCAAATGTTTGCATTCTGCTCTGCGTGAGCTCCTCAGGCGCGCGCGCGCGTCTGCGTGTGTGTGGGTGTGTGTGTGCGCGCGCTCTCTCTATATATATAGGGACCTTACCTGAACAAACGGAATGTAAACAGCAAAACGTGTCAGTCCTTTCTGTGAAGCCAGCTTCGCCTTTGTAAATCGTTCCCCTTCTTTTATTTGATATATCTTATTCATATTTTTCGTATATATTATTTGATTTTTCTATTGTGTTTATTACGTTCAGGAGCGCGCACACTGAACCACATCATACACATTTTTTAGTGATCGCGTGCGCGCGGGCGTGCATGAGAAGACTTTTTTCCCCACGAAGGCCATGGTATGTGTGTGTATGTTTGAATGTGTGTGTAGGCTTACTGCTTATCTAACTGAAGTACTTTGGTGGCAATTTTTTTACGTTCGAACTTAAGCTGAGCAGTTTTGAAAAAAAGAAAAAAAGTGCACCGGCGTCTGTAGCCCTGAAAGATTCAGGATGATGAAACTGCATGGTGACAACAAAGTTGTGAAAACCGGTTTACAAGCACACACTCTTTACTTTACGTCTCTGTTTGTCTGTCCTTGTCGCTTTCTCTCTCTGTATCTGTCTGAATGAAAAAGTGAAACCATAATTACGTTTTTTGTGTGTTTTGTTGTTGTTGTTGTTTGTCTTTATGTCTGGTGTCTGTCTTCAGCTATCTCTGTAGGCTGTCTCTGTCTCTCTTTTGCTTTCTCTCTCTGTCTCTCTTGTTTGCTCGATCTCTGTCTGTCTGTCTGTCTCTGTTCCCTCGGGGTCTTTCGTGTTATCACCAGATATTATTGTTCGGAGGAGCTGATGATGTTTGGAATGAATTGAGCAGTTTGCACACACACCCGTGAGCACTAAGGAAGGGCCTTTGCTGAATAGATCATTCGCATTAATCTCTCAAGGCGTTTTCAAAACAATTTTTCTGAAAGATTATCATTAAAGATAAAACAATAAAAAAGAAAAAAAATGATATGAGTGGGGAGTGGGCAGACGTATCAGCTGTGCGCGCATGATTGTGTGTTCTCGCGCACGCAGCGATATAAAAATATGAACCACCTGAGTGTTTTTAGTGTAGAACTCGATTGTATAATTTCAGTGCCACGTTTATGCACAACGAAATCGATCACTGCAGTAACCATTAATAGCCAAAGTTCACTCAGTTCGAACTTTTTTGATTGTTCATTTCAAATGCATAGACGCAACAAGCACGACAACAGCGCTCTAAATTGATAAACTGTGTGTTATCGCGTGACTCTTTTTCTAAGTTTGGAAAATCAAACTCCTCTGGTCATTCTGATGAAACGATAAACCGAGGTCCCGTGTGCAGCACGCACTTGGCGCTCTGAAAAAGAACCCATGGCAACGAGAGTGTTGTCCTCTGGCAAAATTCTGTAGAAAGAAATTAATCCACTCGGATAGGTACAAAAATACATATACATGCACTCAATGCCTGGCTAAAAAGTGCGTTGGGTTATGCTGCTCGTCAGGCATCTGCCCAGCAGATATGGTGTAGTGTATATGGATTTGTTCGAACGCGGTGACGCCTCGATCGATCCTTGATCCTTGACTGAGAAATCGAAACTGAAACTATCGAGTGACTGTGATTCAGACTAGCACAGAAGGCCTGGGAACGTGTAATTAAAAAGGCCAAGCAGACAATAAACTGGTATTAGAGGTGACAAAGGAGGGAGGAAAAGGCACCAGTTGTACATTTGCCAGATTTGAACCATTCGCAATATGTTGTGTGTATTGAAAGAAGATAACGTGACAGCCTCATACTAGTCACAGAGTGGATTGATGTTTTGTACTGCTTCCGTTTGCTTTGTGCTGAATGTTTCATATAATATGTAACCTGCAGAATGTCAGAAAAGAAAAAGAAAAGGAAAAAAAAAGAAGAAAAAAAATCTTCATTTTTCCTGATTCAGTCTTAAAAAACCGTAAATTTTGCATTAATAATAATAATAATAAAAAAAAGTTTCATTTTTTCATTCCGTTCGCTGGTAGTTACCCCCAATTTTATTAACACGACACAGCCGATAAAAACTGAGGACAGGCAACTTTGGGTGTTTTGGGGGTCACGCCGATAGGTCGTTAAACTTCGGGTGAGCGTCAGTCACGCCCGCCATGCGCTTATTGGACCGTGTCCGGTATCGATAAACATCGATGGACGACTGGCCTGCATGGATAGACTCTGTTTTGTCAGTTGTTGGACGATACAAGAAAACAGTGCAGGCGTGGCTTCGTTCACCAACATTATTGTTTCTCACCGTCGTCTGTCGCGCAAATCTATGAGGTCTCTGTGTGTGTGTGTGTGTGTGTGTGTGTGAAATGGCAAAAAACCCCGCTTTGCTGTTCGCCATCAGTCATCGTGTGTTGGCAGCTTTAGTG
The DNA here is from genome assembly GCF_041734735.1 of Babylonia areolata. Taxonomy (NCBI): domain Eukaryota; kingdom Metazoa; phylum Mollusca; class Gastropoda; order Neogastropoda; family Buccinidae; genus Babylonia; species Babylonia areolata. The sequence goes on from NC_134881.1 coordinate 15,242,264, forward strand.
ATAACATCGTTGAATTGTCTCACTTGTATCAGGATGTTGGTGAGTTTGTTTGGCTTTTCTTGCTGATGTGGTTGTGTGCATCTCTCTGTGTGTGTGTGTGTGTGTGTGTGTGTGTGTGTGTGTGCACGTGCGCACATGTGTAGTAGATTGATAGAAAGTCAATTTTCGTGCATAATCTGTCTACGCACGCGCATGCTTTAGTCCAACCATAACTCTCGTGATTGACTCTATGTGTGTGAACTCTTTTCTTCAGAATCCTGAACTCCCCCACCACCCCCTCCTTAATTCCCTCTTCTACTCAACCCCCTTATCTCTTCCCCCCCCCCCGGGGCACTCCATGCTGAGTACTTCCTTTGCTTATTATCTCTCAGATCAGTTCCTCAGATCAGTTCCTCAGTTTCTCTCTCTATCTCTCTCTTTCTGTCTCTCTCTCTCGGTACTGTATATATGCAATTTTATCTCACTCTGCTTCCACCCACACTCCAAACACACACACACACACACAACCAAAACAACAACAACAACAACAAAACCCCAAACAAACCCAACAACAACCAACAACACAACACACACTCACACTGAAAAACACACACACCTTTCCGCACTTCATTCGTTCAGCTCTCATATTCAGTGGTGTTCCGTGGTGTTGCATTACCAGTAAACTTGAGTCAGTGCAGGACAGACCTACGTACGGTACGTGGAAGTATGAGGGTAAAGAATGGAAGGAAACCGCACACTAAGTGACACGTACACAGCCTTTCTGGGTGTGTGACAGACATCACTTGAGTCGCCGGCGGACCGGTTTGCTTTTAAGCTGTACAGTGTGTACGATGTCGCAAGCTCCACTGGTCTTTTTGTTCACCTCCATTTCTTTCTTTCTTTCCTTTTTTTTTTCTGTGGTTAGCAGTACTCATACTGTGGAATACCGGGTACCCCCTCCCCCCCCCCTTTTTTTTTTGTTGATGTTATTGTTCGTTCGTTCTTTAGTTTAACGTCTTTTCATTGTAAGTGATATTAGACGAGGGTAGGAAAAAAATCGAGTGGGTGGAGGGTGGTGGTGGTGGGGGGATTACTGTGTACGCATGCGAGTAAGTGAAATGTTTCCTTTCTGACGAGCCCTCCCCACTCCTACCTCTCTCTTCTTCAGTATCCCCCCCGCCCCCACACACACATTGTCTGATCTCTCTCTGTCTCGCTCTCGCTCTGTGTGTGTGTGTGTGTGTGTGTGTGTGTGTGTGTTATGCAGATTAAAAAAAAAAAAATTATAGTTTAGACAGACAATTAATGGCGATCAGCTTGCAACAATAAATATTTGATCAGCAATATCTCCCGTTCTTATCGCATAAATAGCGTATAAAATGACCATGTCAAGGTGAGTGTCAGTGCGCGGCGCGCGCGCAGGGGAAACTGATTCGGTGGCCGTTGAATTTTGCGTGCACTTCAGTGCTTCAGTGATGGTACAGTGTCATATTTTTCGTTCGCCGTTTTTCTTTGATGCTAAATATCATTATGTCGTGGCAGTGTGTCAACGGCACAACAGATTAACTGAGAAACTTAGTGGAGGTTGACTGGCCCGTTGGCATGCAGCTGTTCCATTGGAAACCAACAGGCTTCGCCCATGCTGTGATTTATGACAATCCTGCACGTTTTGTGATGGATATGTGTGCATCTCTCTCTCTCTCTCTCCGCCCTTCTCCCTCTCTCTCCCCCTTTCTCTCTTCCTCTCCCTCTCTCCCCCCTCTCTCTCTCCCTCTCTCTCTCTCTCCCCTCTCTCTCTCTCTCTCTCTCTGTGTGTGTGTGTGTGTGAATAGAATCGATGCATTTCATGTTGAAGCATTTGGGATCGGCTTCTTTCTTCTTTTGATTTTTTTTTAAAACTGTCCTTCTGTCCGCCTGTCTGTCTGTCTGTCTCTCTGTCTATCCGCCTGTGTATCTGTTTGTCTGTCTGTCTGTCAGTAAATGGATTTTAAGAGTCAGGGGCAGAAATGAACAGGCGAAAAGACGGGACTTGAGTGGGTGTTTGTGTGTCAGTAGTAGGGTGGGATTGTGGAGATTAGGAAAAAAAAAGAAAAAGAAAAAAAAAGTAATTGATTGTTGGCCGACTTTCTCAACCCATCACGCCCTTATCCCCCTATCTCTCTGTCTTTGCGCGGCAGTGCGTGTGGGCGAGCACGTGTGTGTGTGTGTGTGTGTGTGTGAGTGAGTGAGTGCATGCGATTGCGTAGGTGTGTGTACGTGTGTGTGTGTGTGCGCGCGCGTCTGCGTGTGTGTGTATGTGTGGGATGTTTGAGTGCATACGATTGCGTACGCGCGCGCGCGTGCGTGTGTGTGTGTGTGTGTGTGTGTGTGTGTGTGTGTGTGTACGCGCGCGTGTGTGGGAGTGTACACACTGAGCCAAGTGGTACAGGGTGAAATGAGCCCCCCCCCGCCCCCCCTCATCTCTACCCGCCCCACTGAGCCAAGTGGTACAGGGCGAAATGATCCACCCCCCCCTCCCACTGAGGCAAGTGGTACAGGGCGAAATGACCCCCCCCCCCCCCCTCCCACTGAGCCAAGTGGTACAGGGCGAAATGATCCCCCCCCCACCTCCCACTGATCAAGTGGTACAGGGCGAAATGACCCCCCCTCCCACTGAGCCAAGTGGTACAGGGCGAAATGACCCCCCCTCCCACTGAGCCAAGTGGTACAGGGCGAAATGACCCCCCCCCCTCCCACTGAGCCAAGTGGTACAGGGCGAAATGACCCCCCCCCCTCCCACTGAGCCAAGTGGTACAGGGCGAAATGACCCCCCCTCCCACTGAGCCAAGTGGTACAGGGCGAAATGACCCCCCCTCCCACTGAGCCAAGTGGTACAGGGCGAAATGACCCCCCCCCTCCCCACTGATCAAGTGGTACAGGGCGAAATGACCCCCCCCCCTCCCCACTGATCAAGTGGTACAGGGCGAAATGACTCCCCCCCTCCCCACTGAGCCAAGTGGTACAGGGCGAAATGACCCCCCCCCCTCCCCACTGATCAAGTGGTACAGGGCGAAATGACTCCCCCCCTCCCCACTGATCCAAGTGGTACAGGGCGAAATGACTCCCTCCCTCCCCACTGAGCCAAGTGGTACAGGGCGAAATGACCCCCCACTCCCCACTGAGCCAAGTGGTACAGGGCGGAATGACTCCCCCCCTCCCCAATGTCCACCCCCCACTAAGCCAAGTGATGATGATGGAGTCTCCCGTCGGGCCGACGGATGAGTAGGCAGGCAGGCTTATCTGTCGATGTGTGTCCTCATATGGGAGAAGAGGCCGATTCTGGATGCACAGCACTTTCCACGGGTGTTGCAAGGGAAAACGTCTACAGAAGTTAAGCCCTGCTTCCTTCACTCACCCTAGTGGCCAGCGTTCTCTTGTTTTCAAACGTCTTTATGCCACTAGAGCATAGCATCTGCCAGTGAGAGCGGTCAAGGGCATCAGTTTTCCAGGAAGTGATGTCTACGTCACAGGCTTTGAGGTTTGTCTTCAAAGTGTTCTTGAAGCGCTTGCAGGGTCTTCCAAGGTACAGGGCGAAATGACCCTCATCTCCACCCCCCACTGAGCCAAGTGGTATAGGGCGAAATGACACCCCTCACCCCCGTCCCCCACGCACACACTGAGCCAAGCTAAAAAGGGCGAAATGACCCCAAACCCACTCACACTTTCTGAGCCAAGTGGTATAGGGCGAAATGACCCCGTCCCCCACGCACACACTGAGCCAAGCTAAAAAGGGCGAAATGACCCCAAACCCACTCACACTTACTGAGCCAAGTGGTACAGGGCGAAATGACAACACCCCCCTCCCCCCGTCCACCACGCACACACTGAGCCAAGCTGAAAAGGGCGAAATGACCCCAAACCCACTCACACTTACTGAGCCAGGTGGTACAGGGCGAAATGACAACCCCCCCCCCACCCCCCCCACACACACACCCACTGAGTCAAGTGGTACTGGGCAAAATGACACCCCCACCCCCCTACACACGCACACCGTGCCGAATAGTACAGGGCGAAATGCCCCCCGCCCCCTCCTCCCTCTCTCTCTCCCTCAACCCCTACAGAGCCAAATGGTACAGGGCAAAATGACCGGGGGTGGGGTTGGGGTTAGCTTCACCGCACTGTGCGTTCACTCAGTCCGTGGAGAGAGAGGAAAAAAATCGGTATATGCACCTGTATGATGTTGTAAACCTGATGAGTGAATCACGGTGTTTGGGGGATCATGGTGAAGAGGGGGGGGGGGGGGGATTTACACGGCACTGTGCGTTCACCAGTCCGTGGAGAAAGAGAGAGAGAGAGAGGTCTGAATGGTTTATTGTTTAGGTCTTTTAGGGGTAAGGGAGGGGGTGGGGGAACTTCCTTGTTCACATCCATCATGAAGAACAACGTCAATATATGAAAAGCAAACGAAGGTAGAGAGAGAGAGAGAGAGAGAGAGAGAGAGAGAGAGAGAGATCGTAGGTATAATTATGCACCTGTGTGGAAGTGAACATAGAAGGGGGGGGGGGGGGGCGACCAGCTGTCACAAGCTGTCGTCAGTGTACAAACTGTTCCCTCACTGAGGCCTGCTGCTGCCGCTACTGCTGCTGCTGCTGTTGCTACTGCTGCTGCTGCTGCTGCTGGTGATGATGCTGGTGGCTGCCTCTGAAGCCTACCCGTTATTTATGCACGGCCAGACATCTCTGTAGTGATTAATCACCCCCTCCCTCCCAGCCCCCTCATGCTCCCCCACCCCGCAGCCTGGCATCCTGTAACTGATTGGGAGGAGGGGTAGAATCAGAATCAGTTTTAATGTCAGTTAAGGCCTGCTGCCGCCACTGCTGCTGCTGTTGATGATGCTGGTGATGACAGTGAGTGAGTGTGGAGTGGTACAGGATTCGTATGTCGTGTATAAGTGTCTTTCCTGGTTTGGTTGACGAGGGTGAGTGTTTTTTTTTCAGCCCACCGTGCGCAACTTGTGCCTGTTTCAGTATTCAGAACGCGAGCGTGGTTGGATCACTGCGCTTGCTCGTAACACACGCCAACACGTCAGTTGAACACACACACACACACACACACACAGACACGCACGCACGCACGCAATCACGGGCGCGCGCGCGGGTGCACAGACTACACACACTGCGCGCGCGCACACACACACGGAAGCATACAGAGACATAAAAGGACGCACATGCACATGCAACCCTAAATTCTTCCTTTCCAGCCCCTCAATTATTATTATTATTATTGTTGTTGTTGTTGTTGTTGTTGTTGTTATCAGTTTAAATGAAAAATACAACAAAGAATCTCTCCCAACACCTCTCCTTCTGTCACACGTAGTGTTTTCCTGTTTCTCTGCTTTTGTGTGTATGCTTGTCTGCCTGTCCGCTCTCGCTATTTCCCTTTCTGCCCCCTCTCTTTCTCCCTCTATTTCCCCCTCTCTTCCTCCCCCGCTCTCTCCCTCCCCCGCTCTCTCCCTCCCCCGCTCTCTCCCTCTCCCTCCCTCTCAACCCCCCTCTCTCTCCGTAACGTCCCTCTCCCTCCCTCTCTCCCTTCCTCCCCCTACCTCTCCCCCTCCCCTCTCTCTCCTTCACCCTCTCCCTCTTCCTTCCCACCCCTCTTTCTCTCCTTCCCCCTCTCTCTCTTTCTTCATTTCTCCATCTCCCCCCATATAACGAGTTTTGTAAGCGTTTCGAACGGTGAACAGTATGATTGTTCTGTTTAGGGCATGCACCAAATAAAACGCACTCAGCTGCACGATGGGCACGGCCATTATTTCACAGTTTCATGGCTTTTTCGTGACGAACATAAAGTCATCTTCTCTCTTTTCATGCGCGCGTGTGTGTGTGTGTGTGTATGTTGTCCAGAATGTAAGAAGACAGCTTTGTTTCAGGCCAATCAAACAGAAACACTGGGTCTTCAGCGTTTTCGAGAGTCCTTTTCCGTTAAGGTGAATAAACGGAACAATATTGCTCTCTCTCTCTCTTTCTCTCTGGCACGCGCGCGCGCGCGCGCGCGCACACACACACACACACACACACACACACACACACACACACACACACACACACACACAAGCAATAAGCAAATAAATCAGTACGTAAACAATGAAATAAATATTACAAAGAAACATTACGACAGCCTGTGATGTTTTTTTTTTTCTTGTTCTTCTGGTCATGATGAAGGTTATCAATTATTATTATTAATATTATTATTATTATTATTCATCGAGTCATTCGGATGAGACGATAAACCGAGATCATGTGTTCAGCATGCGCATAGCGCACGCAGAAGAACCTACGGCAACGAAAGGGTTGTCCATGGCAAACTCGTATTGATAGTGAAACTAATATACTTGCAGACATGAAAAAAAAGAAGTTTTTTTTAATTAAAAAGGGTGGCGCTGCACTGTGGCAAAGCGCTGTCCCTGGATAGAGCAGCCGGAATATGACACAGTGAAATCTGTTGTGATTAAAAAAGTATACCTGATACAATGCAATTATTAATTATTATTATATTATTATTATTGTTGTTGTTGTTGTTATCATTAGTAGTAGTAGTAGTATTGGTAGTAGTATTGTCATTATTATCAGTATTCGTATCATCATCATGATGATTATTACCATTATACCTACTACTATGTTGTTTTTGTTGTTGCTGCTGCTGTTGCTGTTGCTACAGTGTAGCGAAAGACTGACGAACTAAGCCAAGCAGTGAGTTACGACAGGTAGAAGACCAGCGTGGGAAAAAACAAAACAACAAAAACAGCGCTTGGTTGAACTACACGACATAACAAGGACCCCCCCATTTATTCTCATGTTCGGTGAAAACGGCAGCCACCAGCACGCAGTTCCTTCAGCCCAGGCGTAAAATTCTCTTTGACAGATCCCCCACCCCATTTGTTTTGCCCTGTGCTAGTTGACGTTGTGCCATTTGACTTGTTTTCGCCCTAAAAAGCCAGTGATGTCACCCACACAGTCTGTCACGTCGAAGAGCTTCAAAGAACATGACGGGTGCGCTAACTGACGTCCATTCTGGGAGGTCTGTGGATATGTGTGTATGGATTCCAGGCAGCGTGGTGGTTTGAGTCCTCTAGGGACTTAAAAAAAAAAGTTTATCTATTTATTTATTTATTCATCTATTTATTCATCCATTCACTCATTCATTCATTCATGCGTTTCTATCGCAGAAATAGCGTTTAAAATGACTTAAAATGTGAGCTGAGTAATATGTCGCACGTGGAACAGTTTTTAAGAAGACAGCAAATCAAAACGTGTTTGGCAAAAGCAAAGGGTTGACATATAATCACAATGTTTCTGGCGAAAAGGAAAGGGTTGACATATAACCATAATGTTTTTTTGGCAAAAAGGAAAGGGTTGATATGTAACTTAAGTGTTTTGGAGGAAAGTGTCGATATATTTATAATTGATGTTTTGGGGGAGAGGGTCGATATATGACCTTAATGTTTTGGAGCAGAGGGTCGATATAATTTATATAAACTTCATGTTTTGGGGGAGAGATCGATAACCTTACTGGAAGGAGATGGTCGATATATAATCTTAGTATTTTTTGGGGAAAGGGACCTTAATGTTTTGGGAGAGAGGGTTGATATATATAAACTTCATTTTTAGGTAGGAGAAGGTCGATATATATGACTGTTTTGGGGGAGAGGGTCGATATGTATAACCTAACATTTTTTGGCAGGAGAGGGTCGATATATAACATCAGTGTCTTGTGGGAGATGGTCGATATATAACAATGTCTTTGGGGAGAGGGGCGATATATGACAGTGTATTGGGGGAGATGGGCGATATATGACAATGACTTGGGGGGAGGGTAGATATGTAACAATGTCTTGGGGGAGAGGGGCGATATATGACAATGTATTGGGGGAGAGGGGCGATATATGACAATGTTTTGGGGGAGAGGGGCGATATATGACAATGTTTTGAGGGAGAGGGGCGATATATGACAATGTATTGGGGGAGAGGGGCGATATATGACAATGTATTGGGGGATAGGGGCGATATATAACACTTCTGAGGGAAAGGGTCGATATATAACAATGTCTTGGGGGAGAGGGGCGATATATGACAATGTTTTGGGGGAGAGGGCGATATATAACACTGTTTTGAGGGAGAGGGGCGATTTATAACAATGTTTTGGGGGAGAGGGGCGATATATGACAATGGTTTGAGGGAGCGGGCGATATATGACAATGTATTGGGGGATAGGGGCGATATATGACAATGTATTGGGGGATAGGGGCGATATATGACAATGTTTTGGGGGAGAAGGTCGATATATTACCCTACTGTTTTAGGCAGGAGATGATCAATATCGATATTATAATCGTGGTGTTTGGGGGGAAAGGGTCTGTATATGACTTCGATGTTTTGGGGTAGGGGGTCGATATATGTAACCTGAATGGTTTTCAGGAGAGAGTCGTTATATAACCATACTGTCTTTGGCAAGAGCGGGAAAGGGTCGATGTGTAATGTCAACGTTTTTAGCAAGAGGAGAGGGTCGATGCATGACTTTAGTGCTTTTAGCAAGAGGAGTGGGTCGACATATAACGTTAGTGTTTTTAGCAAGAGGAGAAGGTCGATACATAACGTTAGTGGTTTTAACAACAGGAGAGGGTCGAAAAATAACATTTGTGTTTTTAGCAAGAGGAGAGGGTCGATGTATAACGTTAGTGTTTTTAGCAAGAGGAGAGGGTCGATGTATAACGTTAGTGTTTTTAGCAAGAGGAGAGGGTCGATATATAACGTTAGTGAGTTTTTGTTTGTTTGTTTGTTTGTTTTTTTAGCAAGAGAGGAGGGTCCATATATGACTGGTTGTGGGAGCAGAATTAAGTAATCATTAGGTCGGATACTCTATCCATGGTCAGCCGTGACCGAAGGAGGCCTACTACAACTGTTCATAATCTGTGACAGCAGAAGCGATGTACACACCAGGAAAAAAACAACAACAACACACGTCCCACGTACTCACTCACGCACGTGTGGAGATATTTATTCCGCTGTCTCTGAAACCGTTTCAATAACACAAATTAAGTCCTCGGAACAGTGTGAAATGTGTAGCTTTATAGTCAGAAAAAACAACAACACAACCCCCCCCGTCCCCCCCCCCAACCAAAACAAAACAAAACAAAAACAAACAACCCACCTTTGCTGTTGACACAAATTCAATGCAAGTCCGGAAAACAGGCCCGCCACGTAAGCAAACACCGCATTCCAAAGAACATGTTTTATTTTATTTTATTTTATTTTTTTTTATTTTTACAGGTGCGGACAATTAATCGTCTGACGTAGCCACAAACTGGGAGTAGTTCGTGTCATCCTCACCTTCCCCAACACACAGACACACAGACACAGACACACACACACACACACACACACACGGAGAAGCTCACGCACGCACGCACGCTCTCTCTCTCTGTGTCTCCCTCCCTACCTCTCTTTGGGCCTTGTGTTGATATATTGTTGATTTGGGAAACAAATGAACATGACAGTATTAGCATTTATAGCTGTGTGTAAAATACATTGAAGTCATGCATGAAACTGCCCGTGGAAATTCGTAGTATGGTGATCCTCTGAACCGTGCATCGTGTGGTGGCCAAAGCACGTACACCATTCAACCGCACCAGTTACGGCAGCGTGCATGGGCGAGGGTGTTTATGTTTCCCCGGGTCTGTTTTACCCCAGGTCTAAGTTCCCCTCAAGTCTGTGTTCCCCCAGGTCTATGTTCCCCCCAGGTCTGTGTTCCCCCAGGTCAGTGTTTCCCCAGGTCTAAGTTCCCCTCAAGCCTGTGTTCCCCCAGGTCTATGTTCCCCCCAGGTCTGTGCCCCACCAGGTCTGTGTTCCCCCAGTTCCCCCCAGGTCTGTGTTCCCCCAGGTCTATGTTCCCACCAGGTCTTTGTTCCCTCCAGGTCTGTGTCCCACAGGTCTGTGTCCCCCCCAGGTCTGTGTTACCCTCAGGTCTATGTTCCCATCAGGTCTGTGTTCCCCAGGTCTGTGTTCCCCCCAGGTCTGTGTTCCCCCAGGTCTATGTTCCCCCCAGGTCTGTGTTCCCCCAGGTCTATGTTCCCATCAGGTCTGTGTTCCCCAGGTCTATGTTCCCCCCAGGTCTGTGTTCCCTCAGGTCTATGTTCCCATCAGGTCTGTGTTCCCCCAGGTCTATGTTTCCCCCAGGTCTAAGTTCCCCTCAAGTCTGTGTTCCCCAGGTCTGTGTTCCTCCCAGGTCTGTGTTCCCACAAGGTCTATATTCCCCCAGGCCTGTTGAATGTTTAATCAAGTATAAACGTTTGGGTACTGGTCAGTAGTGGTCAGTGGTCAGCAACAGTCAGTGGTCTTCAGTGGTCAGTGGTAGTCAGTAGTCAGCGGGGGTCAGTGGTCGGCAGTAGTCAGTGATCAGTGGTGGTCTGTGATGGTCAGGACATCACAGTAACGCGCAAACGTTCTGAAACAACGCAATCTGAAGATTTTCGCGTAGCGGTCAGTAGTGGTTAGCAATGGTCAGCAGTGGCAAGAAATGCTCAGGAATGGCCAACAGTTGTCAATAGTGGTCAGCTAATGGCCAAAGACGTCCCAATAATGCAGAATCGTCATAAAGTGATGCAAGTTGAATTCTGATAGAGTACAACAGTGGAATGTAGTGGTCAAGCATCTGCTAAGACATAATAATGGGCAGCTGTAGCAAAATAACGCAGTCTGAGCACTTTTGGGTCGTGGTCAGCAGTGGTCGTAGACCTGGGGGTTGTATATAGACCTGGAGGAACATAGACATAGGGAAATTTAGACATGGGGAACATAGACCGGGGGGAACTTTGACCTGGCTGAAAGAAAATTTGGGGGAACACAGACCTGGGGGATCATTGAGCTGACCCCGTGCATGGCAAAAGCAGGGGGAAAGGTCCTAATTAGGGACGTGGGAAACAGTGGCAGGGGTGGGAGGCAGGTATAATAACACTGAAAAAGCAACAGCTGTCAATTTAGTTTGAAACCCACGGATTTTTTATATGTTCTTATTTTTCATTTTTTTTCTTTATGCTCACGCCCACACCCTCGATCTCCCTCACTGCTCCCCTCCACCTTCCACCCCCCTTTCCACCGGCCTTTCGATTTTGCTTTCCTTCCACCGCAGTTTTTATTATTTTATTTTATTTTATTTTACCCTTCTACCTCCCTTACCCGTTGTACGCGGCATCCACTCGATCAGTCACACTGTTAACACAAACAGCAGCTTCTCACCGTGTTTTTGCTTGCTGTCTCCTCCCTCTCACCAGTGCTGTTCTCACATCCAGGGGCAGGCACAAGTCATTATATAATTAACGTGAACACTTGGCGATCCTGAACAGTGAGGATTTATTTGTTTTACATGTAAGCGGCAACAAACACAGCTAGTGCGGTCTAGTCTCACCGGCTGAAATGATAGTGTGTACTGTGTGAACTTGGTGGGGCAGAGATCTGATTAATGCCCTTCGTTTTACTGTGGTGTTTTTCATTTTACTATACTTTTTTTTCTTGGGGGGAGGGGGGGGGGGGGGGGGAGTTGAGTGGTGGTGGTGGTGATTTTGTGTGTGTGTGTGTGTGTGTGTGTGTGAGGGTTCTTTTTATTTATTTTGTTTTTTGTTTTTAACCCAGGTCAGATTGAGGATGAGAAAGAAGCTTTTCGCAGATGTCTGTATGTTATTGTTTACTTTATCGATCTGGTCTGACAAGTGGGTCATATTTTAGATTGAGGCATAGGTGGACTTTCGTGTTGATCGTTGTAGAAACGGCTGGAGTGTTGTCGTTTTGAGTGGAATGACTCAAGTGATGTATTTAAAATTAATCAAAGCAAATGTGCACAAGGTAATGTGATTGTTTTGTTCAAACATAATAGAAAGTGCAACGCACATAGTTGTTGCTTTTCTTCTGTTTGAAAGTCACGGCAACCAAATATTAAGTAAGAAATAAAACTTTTTAATATTTTGGGTGGAAAAGCAGCTTAGTATGATTTTTAAAAAAGGTTTTATTTCTTACTTAATATTTGGTTGGGTTGTGCAAGTGTTTTCGTTATACAGCATGTGATTAGTTTGTCAGTCTGTTTCTTTTGTTTTCTAGGCCCTTATATTTGCAGTTGAATTGAGAAACTAGAAGTATTGATATTGTGTTGTTCATATATGTGTATAAAGATTTTTTTTTTTTTTTGAGGGGTGTGGGGTGGGGTGAGTGTGGGGGGTGGGATTAGAGGGGATGTGGGGGTGGGGGTGATTTATATTTGCATTTTTCCTAAGTGTGTATTTGAGATTGTTGATTTTTTCTGGGTATTAGTGTTAACCATATTTGGATGGATTGTCTATATTTCATCCTTGTGGTGCAGTTGTATTTCTCCTTTTTTGGTAGTTTTCTTTCTTTCTTTCTTTCTTTCTACTTCAGTTATAGCTTTGAGTCTGTAGGTGCCCGTTGTTGACATAGCAGCATATCATATTGCTATTGCTATCCTTTCTCCTCATCTCTCCCTATGCCTCTGTCTGTTTCTTTGTTTCTGTCTATCAGTCTGAGTCTGTCTGTCTGTCTGAGTGCTTGTCTCTGTGTCTCTCATTCTCTCTCTGTTTCTATGTCTGTGTCTTTGTGTCTGTCTCTGTATCTAGTATCTGTCTCTATCTCTCTACCTCTCCCTCTTTGTCTCCGTCCATGTCTCTGTCTCTCTGTCTTTGTCTTTCTGTCTCTGTCTGTCTGTCTCTTTCTGTCTGTCTGTCTCTGCCCGTCTCTCTCTCTTTGTCTGTCTCTGTCTCTGTGTCTCTCCCTCTCTTTCTGATCTCTATCTGTGACTGTTCTATCGGTCTGTCTTTCTGTTTCTGTCTCAGTCTTTGCCTGTTTGTGTCGCTCCAGTTCTGTTTGTGTGGTGTATGCATGTGACCATACTCTCTCTCTCTCTCTCACACACACACGTGTGTGTGTGTGTGTGTGTGTGTAAATTGAAAAGACTGTAAGAAACAGTCGTGCAAGATGTCAGTATTCAATGCCTGCAGGCCAGAATGAGATAACATCTCTGACTTTGAAGTCGGTTCACAATTGTGAGTGGAACGCATGAAGTGGATCTTAGCAATTATAATTCACATGAAGGAGTATCTGAATTAAAACCAAACTAAATTGTTTCCCCATGTTATTTCACTGGAGAATTTTGCCTTATGAAACACTGTTGATTTAAAAACTGAAATAATTCAAACGACAAAATTTAGTTATGAATGAAGATAAGAAATGTTCTGTTTGTCACCAGTTTGGTAAGTAATTGAATAAAGATACAGGAACACACAGGTACAGTCATGCATGTACACAGACATCAAAATGAATGCTGACAGACACTACTACAGACAAAAGCTGAGCGATGTTGAATCCTTTTGCCCATTTTTATGGTGTGGAGGGTACAGCAGCTGCGTGTGTGTATCTGTCTCCTTTTCGGATTTCTGCTTCAGCGCAAACAACACACACACACACACACACACACACACACACACACACACATATATATATATATACTTATGTGTGTGTATGCAGAAATCAACAGCATAGAATCTGCTTGTTTATCTTAAGCTGAGCATTTAATCTATGTGTAGATTTGAACACATAGAACTACACCAGAAAATAGGTAGTGTTCTGGGATGTGTGAGTGCATGAATGTGTGTGTGTGTGTGTGTGTGTGTGTGTGTGTGTGTGTGTGTGTGCCCAGCTGAACAAGAGAAAGAGTGATCTGCATGCACACATACACATACACATACACACGCACACACACACGCGCACACATGCACGTGCACACACACACACACACACACACACACACACACACACACACTCACTACACCACATGACACCCCTAACCCCCTCTTTCAACAACAACAGCAACAACAACAACAACAAAAAAAAAAACAAGAACAAAAACAAAAATCAAACAGTAAACTATTAGCAAACAACAAACAACAACGAAAAGGTGCTGACATTAAAACCCCATGCAGTGCTCTATGTATCAGCTGTACCATCTGTGATGTTACAGGTGATGAACAATGTGACAGGAGACCAACCTACATCACCTCACCCCTCAGAAAAACAACAAAAACAAAAAACAATAAACAATAAATAGCAACAGCAGCAATAAACAACAACAGCAACAAAGCTGTGATGTTTCAGGTGACGATTGTGACAGGCAAACCCATACCGCCTCACCCCCACCCCCACCCCTTAAAAACAACAGAGAAACAAATAACAAACAACAGCAACAAACAACAACAAAGCTGTGATGTTTAGGGTGACGATTGTGACAGGCAAACCCATACCGCCTCACCCCCACCCCCACCCCCACCCCTTAAAAACAACAGAGAAACAAATAACAAACAACAGCAACAAACAACAACAAAGCTGTGATGTTTCGGGTGACGATTGTGACAGGCAAACCCATACCGCCTCACCCCCACCCCCCACCCCTTAAAAACAACAGAGAAACAAATAACAAACAACAGCAACAAACAACAACAAAGCTGTGATGTTTCAGGTGACGATTGTGACAGGCAAACCCATACCGCCTCACCCCCACCCCTTAAAAACAACAGAGAAACAAATAACAAACAACAGCAACAAACAACAACAAAGCTGTGATGTTTCAGGTGACGATTGTGACAGGCAAACCCATACCGCCTCACCCCCACCCCCCACCCCTTAAAAACAACAGAGAAACAAATAACAAACAGCAGCAACAAACAACAACGAATCTGTGATGTTCCAGTTGATGAACAGTGTGACAGACCAACCCACATCGCCTCACCACCCATCCCCTTGAACCCCCCCGGAAAAACAAACAACAAACAACACCAACAATGTGATGTTTCAGGTGATGAGCAGTGTGACAGGAGACCAACCCACACCTCCTCCCCCCGTCCCCCAGCACCCCCAACCCTCCCCCGAAAAAACAAACAAACCCAAAACAAAAGAAAAACAACAAACTAAAAGGTACAACAACAACAGCAGTAATCAACAACAACAGCAGCAAGTAACAAATAACAACAACAAATCTTTTGATGTTTCAGGGGATGCACAGTGGGGACAGCAGACCAACCATCCCACACCGACACAGACACACACACACACAGAGAACAGGATGAGCTGAGCGACACAGTGTGCTGATGAAACAGACAGGCTGTAGTGTGAATCACTGACTGACTGCACTGGGGCGACAGACAACCAGCTGGCTGACTCTGCCCTGCCCTGCTCTGCCCTGCCCTGCCCACCACCCACCCCATTCTCCTGCTCACCTCTCTTCCCCCCCACCCCCCATCCCCCATCTCCACCCACCCAACCACCAACTACTGACTGCCAGGGTGAGAATTGTATGACAATTACCTGTGATTCTTCTCTTGTTTGGTATCTGTTTTGTTGTTGCTGTTGTTGTTGTTGTTGAGCTGTACAGCTGACCAAACTTCTTGTAGCATGGACTATTTTATTTATTTTATTATTTTTTTCACTCATATTTATTCCCATGAACGTTTTGGTAGTTTGTCAACTATTGCTGGCCTGCCAGTAAAGAAATTGTTGTTTATTTATTTATTTTGTTTATTTATTTATTCATTTACATATTCATGTATTTGTTTGTTTCCTTCATAAGTGAGAGTTGCCCTTTGCAAGAAGTGGATCCGAGCGGGCTAGTCACCATGGACCTGTTGGACCTTTTTACAATGTAAATGTGTGTATTGATGAGATTTGATGAACAGAGGTAAACATGGCAGTGAAGAAAAGATCAGGCAGAGGACCTGTCAGCATGGACCTGTTGGACCTTTTTACATATGTAAATGTATGCATTGATGTGTTCTGATGAACAGAGGTAGGTGTGGCAGTGAAGAAAAGATCAGACAGAGGACCTGTCAGCATGGACCTGTTGGACCATTTTTCCATATGTAAATGTATGCATTGATGTGATTTGATGAACAGAGGTAGGTGCGGCAGTGAAGAAAAGTTCAGACAGAGGACCTGTCAGCATGGACATATTGGACCATTTTACATATGTTAATGTATGCATTGATGTGATTTGATGAACAGAGGTAGACATGGCAGTGAAGAAAAGATCAGACAGAGGACCTGTCAGCATGGACCTGTTGGACAATTTTTACATATGTAAATGTATGCATTGATATGTTCTGATGAACAGAGGTAGGCGTGGCAGTGAAGAAGAGCAGTGGATCCAGACAGAGGACCTGTCACCATGGACCTGTTGGACCTGCACAGCCTGACCCCAGAGGAAAGGAACATCATCATGGCCGTGCTCCGTCGTGACGAGGAGCTGAGACGTCGCCAGGACAACCGCATCAGGTTGGCTGGCTGGCTGAATGCGGCTGCCTTCTCTTTTTTGTTTTCTATTAACTCATTTTACCCCATGGCTACATGTCTGCTACAGCTCCCCAGGACCAGCACTGCCTACATGTAGACCACTGCAGTGAAAAGTAGGGTTGTTCACTAAAATGGCGAAAATGAATGGAGAATTGTTTATTGAATCAATCAAACAAAGCTTCATTTTCATGCTTCTGGAATCCAGCTGTACCAAGCAAGAATAAATGAAATCAGAATAGTGTGTACTGGTATGAGAATACTCCTACCAGGTCCACAGGGGACTACCTGGAGTAGAATGAGTTAACTGAAAAAAAAAAAAATTCATTTATTTATTTCACACCGTCACCTCTGAGACGTTACCAGGACAACCGCATTATTTGGGCTGGCTGTTTGCGTGCGGCTGCCTTCTCTTTTTTTTCCATTAATATAAAATTTATTATTTTATTCTTCTTATACCATCACTGTACTTATCTGCATACAAATATTTTAAAGAGGTTACTGAATTAATGGGTTTTTTCTGAAATAACACGTCATGTCATCTTGTCTTGTGTAGAAAAAATACTGGCGAATGCTGGATTTGATCCCTTGTGTTCAGATTCTCTCGCTTCCTAGGTGGACATGTTACCACTTGGCCAACGCCCAACTTTATTTGTTTATGAGGTTAAATGGTCTGTCGGAAATGGTGACAATGAAAGAAATTATCTGGAAGGGGAGGAAGTTCGAATGCACACTGTTTTGTGTTAGCAGAGTTCTTGTAACACATGTGTAACACGAGCGCCGCCACGGACATGGCACACACATACATGTGCGTATATGCACACACGTGCAGACGCGCTAACCCCCACTCTTGCTGGCATACATGCACACATGCTGTCTCAGAAATTTAGAGTCCACTAATAGTTGTGCCCCTTTCCTTGATTGTTTCTGCATGGTCGAATGCATGGATGGAAAAAGAAAGGTTTCAGCAGTGCTGGTGCATAAATGATAAAAATGTTTGGAATCAAATTAATTGCATCAGAGCAGTGGTGTGACGTAGGGCTCAAAGTGTTAATGACTGTGGTTTCTGCCTCATGGAGCAAAACCTGACAGTGGTCCAGTGGTTTGATTTTGTTTGCTTTCTTTCTTTCTCTCTCTCTTTCTTTCTTTTTCTCTGTCTTTCTTTCTTTTTGTCTTTCTGTCTTTCTCTCTTTGTATCTAGGTATCTGTGTTTGATCATAATCTCATCAGATATCTATATGCTTTCTTTCTTTCTTTCTTTTTATTCATTCAGGTTTGTTCGAACAAAAAACACACACAAAAATTGCAATAATGCATTTAAAAGAAATACAAAATTTCAGCCTATAGACATTTTTTAAAGGGTGAATGACATAATGATTTTTTTTATTCAGTAGAAATAACCTTTCATGATGTTCATTTGACTACAAGTAAATGAGCGCGTTTGTTGTGAGCCAAGTAAGAAATAAAGTCATAAAAAAAAGAAAGAAAAAAAATTGGCCATGATCTTAATTAATTTGATCAGTTCAGAAGTGCATGTGTCATCAGCCAAGTGAAGCAATTTGAAAAAAACCCCAAAAAAACAACAGTTATGATCTTAATCAATTTGATCAGAAAGTAAGGAAATGCATGTGTTGTCAGCCAAGTAAAGCCATTAAAAAAAAAAGTTATGATCTTAATCAATTTGATGAAAAAGTAAGGAAGTGCATGTGTTAAGAGATGCCAACGGTCAGGATTTCGACATATTTTGTTATGCTCAGTCACAGTTAGTTCCAATGTTACACCAAGGTCAAAATTGTTTCGACGAGTTCATTTTCAACTACATAGCATGATCACATGCTTTCCTGTCGTAACATTATCCAGATACTCTCGATCAATCAATCACGAGGCCAGGGCAGTCACTACTGACCTTAGTCTCACATGATGATGCTTGGCTAATTGCATGCGTGTTTACATTGAAACAACATTGAGTGGACCAGTCAGTGTTAATCGTTTGCCCGAACAAGAGAGTACGTGGCTGAATCACGTTGCATCTAATGCTAACGTCCATATTCTAAATATATTTCTGATAATAATTACGATGTAATAATTAATTGCAATGTTTTTAAAAGTGAATATGTGAAATGCTTTTATTTGAGAACATATGTTTATTACTCTTGTTTAATCAAGTAATCCGCGTGTGTTGGGTGGGTGTGTGTGGGTGTGTGCTGGTTATCTGGTTGCGGTTTTCCGCAATTTATCTTTATTCTTATCTTATCTGTCTATTATAATCATTGTGCAGTATAGCAGGCTATGTTTATAATTATATTCAAATAATGTTTCTAAATTCTTTCTGTTTTTACATTAAGAATACTAGTTATTACCTGCAGTGTGTGGATGTATGTATGAAACGGTATATGTGATATTTTCTACATTTGTATCTTCGTAATATTAGTAAAAGCTGTTGTTGACTTTTACAGTTATGGTCCCCATGTTGTTTACTTGTCTGTGTTGTGATAATACACCTGACCAAATTTCTCCAGTTGGAGATTATAAAGTTATTCTTATTTTATCTTATCTTATCTTGGTCAAACCATACCTCTGCCTGGTGGATTAAGCTAAACTGTACGTTTGCTGATGTGGCCTGGAGTCCGAGCGTTCCTACCAAATTCAGACTGTTCCTACCAAATTTCCAAATTGTTCCTACAAAGAATGCATGCCGCAACACACTAGAGCAACAATAAACACAGACAACTGTGTACAGTCATCAAACATTCCCAGATCACATGCCGCAAGACACCCTTGGGCAATTTGTTGTGCCAGACAATAGTTAAAAAAAAAAATCAGTGAAAGCTATCAATCATGTGTGTAAATGAAGGCTGTATTTCATAGTTTATTGAGAAAAAAAGAAGAAAAAGTGAGAAAAAACAGGAGGATGGAGGCCCCACAAAAAACCAAACACAAAGAACAAACAAACAAAAAACAGAAAATAGTGGGAAAAAGAGGATGGAAGCCCCCACCCCCACCCCCACAAAAAAAAGAAAGAAAGAAAAAAAAAGTGGAGAAAAAGAGGAGGAGGAAGGAGGCCCCACAAATAAAACAAACAACCAAAACAAAAACTAACAGAAAAGAAAGAAAACAAAAGAAGAAAAAAGTGGGGGGAAAAAGATGAGGATGGAGGCCACACACACACAAAAAAAGAAAAAGACAAAAGGAAAAAAAAAAAAGAAAAAAAGAAAAAAAAAAAAAAGAAAGAAAGAGAAAAGTGGGGAAAAAAGAGGAGGATTTAGGCCCCACATGAAAGGAAAAAAGGAGAGGGAAAAACATAACAAAACAAAAAATCCCCCAACACTTGACAGGGGTTGGCTGGCATGTGTGTGTGTGTGTGTGTGTGTGTGTGTGTGTGTGATTTTTACCCCGCTTATGCCTTTATGTAGTATAGTGTAGTGCATGCAATGACACATATAATGTAGTTTTGTGTAGTGCAGACCCTGTTTCAGGGCGGGGACTGGATGAAAGAAAGCGCGCCAGTGCTTATCTATTATCCTGGATAATAAAGAATTTGTCTTGTCTTGTCTTGTCTGTGTGTTGTCAGCCAGGTGAAGCAGGAGATCCACAGCCTGCGGATGAGCAGCGTGCTGCGCAGCGGGGACGACCTGAGCAAGATGTGCGCTCGCTGCAAGGCCCCCTTCGGCCGGGTCACCAACACCGGGGAGGTGTGCCCAGTCTGCCACTTCAGGGTCTGCAAGAGCTGCCGGGAGAGTCTGCTGACCAAGGGCTGGCTCTGCACCCTCTGCTCCAAGGAAAAGTAAAGCAAGCGCCTCTTCTAGTCTGTTGGTCTCTGTTTGTCTCGCCGTCTGACGGGCGCAATAGCCGAGTGGTTAAAGCGTTGGACTGTCAATTTGAGGGTCCCGGGTTCGAATCACGGTGACAGCGCCTGGTGGGTAAAGGGTGGAGATTTTTACGATCTCCCAGGTCAACATATGTGCAGACCTGCAAGTGCCTGAACCCCCTTCGTGTGTATATGCAAGCAAAAGATCAAATAGGCACGTTAAAGATCCTGTAATCCATGTCAGCGGTCGGTGGGTTATGGAAACAAGAACATACCCAGCATGCACACCCCCGAAAACGGAGTATGGCTGCCTACATGGCGGGGTAAAAATGGTCATATAGTAAAAGCCCACTCGTGTGCATACGAGTGAACGCAAAAGAAGAAGAAGTCTCTCCGTCTGTCACTCTGTCTGGAAGAGTAAAGCACTTCTAGTCTGTTTGTCTTTGTTTCTCTCTGTGTCTGTCACTCTGTCTGGAAAAGCAAAGCACTTCTAGTCTGTTTGTCTTCTGTCTGTCTGTGTTTCTCTCTGTCACTCTGTTTGGAAAAGTAAAACGTCTTCTAGTCTGTTGGGTCTATTGTCTCTGTCTGTCACTCTGTCTGGAAAAGTAAAGCACCTCTTCTAGTCTTCTAGTCTTTTTGTCTTCTGTCTCTCTGTGTATCTGTCTGTCACTCTGGAAAAGTAAAGCACCTCTTCTAGTCTGTCTTCTGTTTCTCTGTGTCAGTCACTCTGGAAAAGTAAAGCACTTCTAGTTTGTTGGTCTCTTGTCTCTCTGTGTCTCTGTCACTGTGTCTGGAAAAGTAAAGCATCTCTAGTCTGTTTGTCTTCTGTCTCTCTGTCACTGTCTGGAAAAGTAAAGCACCTCTTGTGTGTTAGTCTCAGTCTCTCTGTCACTCTGTCTGTCTGTCTCTATGTCTCTCTCTGTCTCTATCTTGTCATCTCTGTCTGTGTGCTTTTTGTTAATTTTCCATGTCCAATAGTTGGGTCTTGTATGTCTGTTTTTTTGTCTCTGCACCTGTCTGTCTATTTGTTTGTGCTTTGTCAAAAGTTATGTCATTAGATTATGTTAATTTTCCATTCTACTCAGGGGGGAGCTGGGGGTGGGGGATGGGTGTGGGGTTGGGGGGGGGGGGGGGTAATTTTCTATCTTCCGCAGTTGGTTTTCATCTGTCTCTCTTTGTCTCTGCATTTCCATTTGTCTACCTGCCTGTCTGTCTTTCTGTCTGTCTCTTCCTTTATATTTTGTTGTTGTTGATTTTCTATCTTCTGCACTTTCTCTGTCATCAATAATCATGTCTGTTATGTATCTGCCTTGTGGGTAGTGCCTTTGATGGTTTCTGGTATTTCTGTTGTGACATTGCAGAAACTGGTCATGATGAATTGATGGTGAATGACTTGTTTGCATTCATTGACATTATAATCAAGAGCCACGTTGGTCATGTCTTTTGAAGTGTATTGACAGTGCATGTTTCAGTCTAGTACATTTGTTTGTAGCTGAAGCTTACAGCACATAATGTGTTATTTCCAGTCTAATATAGAAAAAAAAAGGAAGCTTGTGGTTTTCAGTATCCTTTTTTTTTTGTTTAAATAGAAATTATTATCAGTATCATAATGGCAAAGTTTCAGTATCTTTTTTTTTTTTTTTTAAATAGAAATTATTATCAGTATCATAATGGCAAAGATCTTGAAAGGTAATTACCCTCAGCATAACATAAAAGAGGTGCCAGGTTGGGAGAATCTTGGCTGATAAATATCAGAGATAGGTTCAAAATATAAGATTGTATGCATACACATACACACCCATTGACACACACACACACACACACACACACACACACACACACACACACACAAGCATATTCACTCACTCACTCTTACACACACACACACACACACACAGACACACACACACACAGGATGTGTAACCATTTTCCTAATGTGCTCCCATGGAAATACATTATAAAGCTTTTTTTAGACAGCGGGTGTATGATGCTTAGAGGGAAACAACTTGATGCTAACAGTTTCTTGTGTAGACAAGTAATGCTTTCCCCTGAAATGAGGAGTGTCACAGCCACAGTTTGATGACAATGTAAGTTAATCAGGTTTAGTTTGAAGACAGTAAACAACACAGATCAGTTCTTGGATGTTTTTTTTTTTTTAATGAATATATTATGAAGAACTCATAGTTCTTGGATTTTTAAAAGGGGTTGCCATATAAATATATATATGAAGAGCTCATAGTTCTGGGATTTTTAAAAGGGGTTGCGATATAAATATATTTATGAAGAGCTCATACATGTTGTGCCAGAACAAGTTGTAATGATTCTGATTTTCATAATCATGGTGCATAGAAGCATAGTGACACAAGCTTGCTTTTTTTTTTCATCAAGGGAATGAACGAAAGAGGAGTAGTCTTTTCTGTCACATCTGTGGAAATTCTCTGTGACTTTCTCTTGAGTGGACATGTTATCTGTAAGTTTTGAAAAACAAGTTTTTATTTTAAGTCACTCTGCTGTTCAGTCTAAGTTGGCTGTGTGCTGTGATTTCAGGCCACAGGTTATGGCTGCTTTATTGTATTGTATTGTATTGTATTGTATTGTATCACTCTTTTGTCACAACAGATTTCTCTGTGTGAAATTCGGGCTGCTCTCCCAAGGGAGAGCATGTCACTACACTGAGAGCGCCTGCAAGAGTATTGGGTTTATCCTGTCTAAGTAGATTTAAAAAAAAAAAAAAATTTTTTTACAGAATTTTGCCAGGGACAACTCTTTTGTTGCTGTGGGTTCTTTTACGCATGCTAAGTGCTTGCTGCACAGGGGACCTTGGTTTATTGTCTCATCTGAATGATTAGAGTCCGCCAGGCCACCACTCAAAACCTAATGGAGGGGGAGAAAATACCAGAGAGTGTTTCCTTTATGGCACACAAGGTGTTGATCCACTGTTCATAGTGTATGCTCTTCCCTTGTAAAATTTGGTATCCGTAGCCTAGCATTAGAAAACGACAACACCAAGCCCATAATTTAATGTGTCTATAAAGCACTGATACTCAGCAATCTGATTTATATAAACCTGCCTGTGGGATATATATGAAACACTTGATACATGGCAGGCTTGTATAAATCTAAGGTTAAAAGGTTCCATAGCCTTTTACAGCCATTGGGACTGTGAATTCATACCCACTGTGTCTGGGGCTTGGCATAGGAAGATGGGACACAGTCCTCTCCTTCTACTGTTTTAACCTTTCCCAACAGAAGTCAGGTACTCATTCACACCTGCGTGGAGTGAAGAAAATCGGAGTAAAGTTGATTTCCCAAGGACACAACACAAAGTCAAAACAGGGCCTCAAACCCTGGACACTGGTGAACACTGGATCAGAAGTCCGGTGCCTAATAGATTCTGCATTCTGTGAATGTTATTTATACGGTATATATATATTAAAGTGCTAATTGTGGGACATGGGTGGGTCATGGAGTCATTGAATGTCAAATGTTTTTGCTTCAGTATGTGTTGAATGTGAGCTGCACTGATTGAAAAGAATAGAACCTTCTTTGCAAGGGAGAAAAAAAAAGAAAAAAAAAAGAGTGCTATATGTGTGAGAAAGTGTTGGAACTCCTCCTTATTTTCATCAGAAACATTTTCTTTGTCATCAGGGTTCAGGAGAAATCGTGGGGGGTGCCCCTCATGATTTCTCACAATTGAGAGAAAACGATGTGGGAAGGAAATGACCACAGTTTCTCGCAATCCCACTATTTCTCTCAAAGTGAGAAACATCATGGGATTGCAAGAAATCATGGGCTGACACACATCACTACCCACACCCACATACTGGGAGACTTACGTAAACCACAATCCTGTGTATCATGCATATATCTTACAGGTCAGTTTACATAAAATCATTGTTTCATATTAGCACTTTTTGACTCACTTGTGTAAACAAAGTGAGTATGTTTTAACCCGGTGTTCGGTTGTCTGTGTGTGTGTGTGTGTGTGTGTCTGTGTGTGTGTGTGTCTGTATGTCCATGGTAAACTTTAACACTGACATTTTCTCTGCAAATACTTTGTCAGTTGACACCAAATTTGGCATAAAAATAGGAAAAATTCAGTTCTTTCCAGTCTTCTTGTTTAAAACAATATTGCACCTCTGGGATGGGCACAAAAAAAAGAAAAAGAAAAAAAAAAAGAAGCCTAATTATATGCAAACTGCATTTACTGTTATATTTATATTTTTTTGTATTCTCTGAACTTGGTACTTTGACCTCTTATTCTGACACAGCAACAAGAGGAGTCATTATTATCATTTTTTGTTCAAACAGGAACTTCTTTTGCTAAGCATGGAAGTTTTATTTATTTTGCAAACATTTTGGTGCAGATAGTAAAAAAGGGAAATTACTCTGTAATTAATGCTAGGGGACTTGATTTATCACAAGTGACTCTTGAAGGCCTTGCTTGTCTTGTTTTTCCTTTCCTTTTTTTCTCCCTAGCAAAGAAGGTTCTACTATTTTCAATCAGTACAGCACAATTCACATTCAACACATTTTGAACCATTAAAGTGAGAGAAACCGTGGGTTTGCAATAAATCGTGGGCTAACAATTTGTGTTGGGTTGTGGTTGCAGTCAACTGCGGTGGTTGACGGGGGAGTGGATGGGAAAGGGATCAGCGGAGAAGAGTCAAACATCTCGTTTCAACAGTGGCACAGACCTGCTTCGTGCCTCCCTCAGAGTCAAGCACCCCAATGGTGAGTACAGCGCAGGCTTGGAAACCCTCCCTCCCTCCTTCCTTGTTTGTCTTGTACTGTCTCCCTCGCGTTTTCTCCCAACCCCGCTTTGTGTTTGGCTCTGAAGAGACGTTCTACTGTTTAGGGTTTTTGTCTCACAAGTCACTGCATCCAGAAAGATCTTACAGGTGTGTACACTACAGAGTGTGTATCAGATGGATCTGCAAAATGTTGTGAAAATGCTGTCATATATCTGTTGCATTAATGTTTTTTGTTTACTGACTAGCGTTGGTTTACCACAGCCAGGCTTGACTAACTGGACAAGCGCTGAGGGAAAGAGAGGCACCAGAGGCAGAGTTAGCGATGGCTGTCTGTTATCTGTGTGGAAAATAGTGTGGATGCTGCCAGACACTGTATGTCTTCTGTACATTGCTGTTAACACTGTATGCCACCTGCATATAGTTGTTAAACACCTTGCATTCAAGTCCAGGAAACACTTTTTTTGGAGTGCTCCGCACATGGATTTCTTCATTGGCAATACACACACACAAATAAATAAAAGATATGAATCAGTCATTTGTGCACAATTAATTGTGTGTATTTATATAGATGGACAGTTTGCATTTTTTTTAATCTTTGAAGATTGCTTATATATTTATGTATTTTTATTCCTCAAGTGTACTTTGTAGTTATCAATTGATTATATATGTATATATCTGATATATCTGCACTGTTTATATATCCTGACTAGTGTTTATCACACCTGTCGCTTGACTAACTCAAATACTGAAGGAGAGGAACACAAAATTTGATGTAATATATGTTGTTTTTTCTGGTGTTTATCCAAAGCTTTTTTTTTTTTTTTCTTTTAAATTTTAAATCAAATAAAGAAAAAAAAAGTTTGTGTGTTTGGTGGGGGGTATGGATGTGTGTGTTGGGGGTAGAGGGTGGGTGAGTTGGTGTGTTTGTAAAGTTTGTTTTGTTCACCACCCTTTTTCACATTCTGTTGCCTCTCTCTTTACATGTGCATTCTGCTATGCAAGATACATTATCATAGATATATGAACACTTTTAGATCTTTGTTCCAGGTGACTTTTTTGGTTGTTGTGTAGTTGCAAGACTACATGATACACAATACAGAGAATTTTGTTTGATAAACATTTGTGTGAAACGATAACAAAAATGTGTGACGTTTCTGAAACATTGTGAAGTAGTAACCCATGAGATGTGGTGGCTGTTTTCAGGGTGAATTGTGTGACAAAGGGTGAGAAGACAGCTGACTGTTGTGACTCATTGTTGTACATTTTTTGGTGGAGTCACCCTGGATTGCAGAGTGCATTTTGTTGTGTTTTGACCTGTTTTCCTCTTTTTTTTTCTTCTTCTTCTATGGTGCAACTGGCACGTTCACTTGTATATATTTATATGATCATTTTTCCACTGCCATGTCTGCAGCCATACTCCGTTTTCGGGGATGTGCATGCTGGGCCTGTTCTCGTGTCCATAACCTACTCAACGCTACATGGATTAATGGATCTTTAAGATGCGTATTTGATATTCAGCATGTGTACACACATGAGTGTGGTTCAGGCACTAGCAGGTCTGCACATCTGTTGACCTGGGAGAGAAAATCTCCATCCTTAACCCACCAGACACTGCAGCTGGGATTTGAAACCAAGACTCTTACATTAAAAGTTGGATGCTTTAGCCATTAGGATGTTGCACTGGTCCTGTTTTAATTTGCACATCATTCAACACGCTTTGATATCAAGCTGTGAAGATGCTTGCTGTCGTTTGATGTGTTCATTTCAGTGGAGTCTGTGTGAATAAGAGCATGACTGCACAATGTGATGTTGTATGACGTTTCGCTTCACTCGTGTGTTTGGATTCTAACTGTATTATTTCTTCACCCGAGTGTTGTTCCTTACATTTCATTGATTGTTTCTCACGCAGTTAGGATTCGGGTGTAAACCACCATCTTTATTGCAAGTTTACATTAAAATGTGCTGGTATTTGTGATTTCTCTTCAAGTAATTCAGACACATGAATACAGTTTGTATTTCAGAAAATGCATGTGCACATGCATGCCCTTACACACCACTCTAATACACACACACACACACACACACACACACACACACACACACAGCTTCAAACTTTCCAGCAAAACGATACATTATCTGAGATGAATGATGTCCAAAGCGAAATGCCATCATATCCATTTTGATTAGTGCAACAAAGTCTGTGACATTGTAATTGCAGAGTCAGTGCAAAGTATAAAGATTTCAGAAATAGTATGTCATGGGAAAATGCCTGATTGATTGCCATTTACAGACATGAATACTTGCATAGATGCATGTATGCACATATCTGCATATGATCTCTGTCTCTGTCTCTGTATCTCTTTCTCTCTCTTCCTGTCTCTCTCTCTTACCCACACACACCACATACATCACACATCAGATATAAATGCAGTGTACGCACTTATGTATATGTGCATGTGGTATAAAACCACAATACCCACAGCAGATTAAACGCATGCAGATAGGCTACCAATTGGCAATTACACATACAGATGCATCATTACACTCACAGTCACACGTGTAAGCTCACACATGCATGTTTACATACAGACGCATGCACACACAGACACAGACACACACACACACACACACACACACATGCACGCATGTACATAATCACAACACACACACATACACACACACATTCTCTCTCTCTCTCTCACAGATTTGCCAGACGCTAAAAATGATTCATAACTCCACCACACTGCTATTAATTTTTCCTCTCAGCAACTTTTTGCTCTGTCAGCGACTCAAAGGTGAAAACATATCTCACATGTTTTGTTCAAACATCCACATTCGGTGGTGTGGTGGTGTGAGTGAAAGATCGCTCCACAAATGGGTTTTTTGTCAAAGGAAATTGAAAAAAAAAATTTTTTTGGTTTTGTTTTGTTTTTTGGTCATGCTGAAAGTTTATGGCAGAATGTTTCCAAGTGTGCACTTATTTTACTCCAGCAGCATGTGTCTGTTGAAGTTCTTGCCCTTCTCGTTAGCCGAGCCCCCTTGCATGAAGCATTGGATCAGCCCATTCCCACAGACTGCCTGATTATTCCACACCAGTGTTCTACAGGGAACGGTCTGCCCGCTGGTCTGTTTTCCTGTTCATGCCCTGTCTGATTATACACCCTGGCCTTTTGTCTTTTTACCCTTGTTGCTCCCATGGGCTGGGGTGTTTTATGTGTGGTGTGTGTGTGTGTGTGTGTGTGTGTGTGTGTGTGTGTGTGTGTGTGTGTGTGTGTGTGTGTGTGTGTGTTGTGTCTGTTTGTCTGTCTGTCTTTCTCTGTCTCTGTCTGTCTGTCTGTCTGTCTCTTCCTCTCTGTCTCTGTCTGTCTCTGCCTCTCTGTCTTTCTCCATGTCTCTATCTCTCAATTTATTTACTCTCTCTCTCTCTCTCTCTCTCTCTCTCTTCCTCTGTGTCTGTTTCTGTCATTGTCTCTCTGTCTCTCGACTGCTGTTTATTTCTCTTTGATTTAGTATGTCTGTCTTGCTCTATCTGCCTCTCTGTCTTTGTCTTTCTCTTTCTTGTCTGTCCGTGCATCTGTCTCTTTGTGTCCTTGTGTGTGGGTTTTTTGGTGTTTTTTGTCTGTTTCTGTCTCAGTATGTCCCTCTTTCAGTATTTATGTGAATCCATGTATGGTTTTGTATCTGTCTGTCTGTTCATTACTCTGTGAGTGTGTGTGTTTGTGTGTGTGTGTGTGTGTGTGTGTGTGTGTGTGCGCACGCGCGTGCGTGCATGTGTGCCAGTGTGTCTTCCCATGCCCATTTCTTTATTCCTTATCGGTTTATCCCAGCCCCCCCACTCTCTCATGGTTTGTGTGTGTGTTTGTGTGTATGTGTGTTTATGCGTTTCATTCTCTTTGTCTGTCCGTCTGTTTGTCTGCTCCCTCCGCATGCCCTCCCTCTCTCTCTCATGGTTAGTGTGTGTGTGTGTGTGTGTGTGTGTGTGTGTGTGTGCCTTTCTCTTTGTCTGTCTGTCTGTCTCAGTCCTCCACCCCCACCTCTCTCTCTCTCTCTCTCCATCCCACTCTCTTTTCCTCTGTCCCTCTCCCTGTTACCCCCCTCGCCCTCCAACTTCCCCTGCATCCTTGCTTTCCAGACCTCTCCCCAACGATGCACAGAAAGATGTGCACACTTCTTTCGGGTCTTCCTCCCTCACCCCTCTGCTCTGAGCCCCTCCCCACCACTTCACTATCCGCTCTCACCCTCTCACCTGCCAGCCCTCAGCCCCCTCTCCTTCATCCCTCTGCTATGAGTCCCCTCCCCACCACCCCACTCTCCGCTCTCACCCCCTCACCTTCCAGCCCTCAGCCCCCTCTCCATCCCTCTGCTCAGACCCCCCTCCCCACCACCCCACTCTCCGCTCTCACCCCCTCACCTTCCAGCCCTCAGCCCCCTCTGCATCCCTCTGCTCAGACCCCCCTCCCCACCACCCCACTCTCCGCTCTCACCCCCTCACCTTTAGCCCTCAGCCCCCTCTCCATCCCTCTGCTCAGACCCCCCTCCCCACCACCCCACTCTCAGCTCTCATCCACTCACCTTCCAACCCCCTCCCTCCTTCATCCCTCTGCTCTGATCCCCCCTCCCCACCACCCCACTCTCCGCTTTCATCCCCTCCGCCCCCACTCCCCCCCCCCTACACCCCCGTCTGCCTCTGCCCTGAACCCCCCCTCCCCCACCGCCCTCCCATCTCACTGCTGTCATCCCCTCTACCCCAGCCCCCTTTCCTCTACCTCATCCCTCCGCTCTGACCCCAACCCCCCCACTCTCAGTTATCATGCATCCCTTTTACCGCACCCCAATCCCCCACCCTCCCCCTCGGCCCACACCTAACGCTCTGCCTCTGCCCTCCGCTATCAACCCCTCCACCCCCCCCCAAAAAAAAAGAAAAAAGAAAAGAGGGAGTCTAATCCCCTCCCTGTCATTCATGGGTCAGTTCGATCTGTGTGTGCTAAGCAATCCAGCTAGACGTGGAGTCAGAACGTACCACAAGATGGTGATGATGGCTGGGGAATGGGGTGGGTTGTGTTGTGTTGTGTTGTGTTGTACGATGGTGATGATGGCTGGGGAGTGGGGTGGATTGTGTTGTGTTGTGTTGTGTTGTACGATGGTGATGATGGCTGGGGAGTGGGGTGGATTGTGTTCTGTTGTGTTGTAAGATGGTGATGATGGCTGGGGAGTGGGGTGGATTGTGTTGTGTTGTGTTGTAAGATGGTGATGATGGCTGGGGAGTGGGGTGGATTGTGTTGTGTTGTGTTGTACGATGGTGATGATGGCTGGGGAGTGGGGTGGATTGTGTTGTGTTGTGTTGTAAGATGGTGATGATGGCTGGGGAGTGGGGTGGATTGTGTTGTGTTGTGTTGTACGATGGTGATGATGGCTGGGGAGTGGGGTGGATTGTGTTGTGTTGTACGATGGTGATGATGGCTGGGGAGTGGGGTGGATTGTGTTGTGTTGTGTTGTGTTGTGTTGTATGATGGTGATGGCTGGGGAGTGGGGTGGATCGTGTTGTGTTGTGTTGTATGATGGTGATGGCTGGGGAGTGGGGTGGATCGTGTTGTGTTGTGTTGTATGATGGTGATGGCTGGGGAGTGGGGTGGATCGTGTTGTGTTGTGTTGTGTTGTAAGATGGTGATGATGGCTGGGGAGTGGGGTGGATTGTGTTGTGTTGTGTTGTGTTGTGTTGTATGATGGTGATGGCTGGGGAGTGGGGTGGATCGTGTTGTGTTGTGTTGTGTTGTAAGATGGTGATGATGGCTGGGGAGTGGGGTGGATTGTGTTGTGTTGTGTTGTGTTGTGTTGTATGATGGTGATGGCTGGGGAGTGGGGTGGATCGTGTTGTGTTGTGTTGTGTTGTAAGATGGTGATGATGGCTGGGGAGTGGGGTGGATTGTGTTGTGTTGTGTTGTATGATGGTGATGGCTGGGGAGTGGGGTGGATCGTGTTGTGTTGTGTTGTGTTGTAAGATGGTGATGATGGCTGGGGAGTGGGGTGGATCGTGTTGTGTTGTGTTGTGTTGTAAGATGGTGATGATGGCTGGGGAGTGGGGTGGATTGTGTTGTGTTGTGTTGTGTTGTATGTTGGTGATGGCTGGGGAGTGGGGTGGATCGTGTTGTGTTGTGTTGTGTTGTAAGATGGTGATGATGGCTGGGGAGTGGGGTGGATTTTGTTGTGTTGTGTTGTATGATGGTGATGGCTGGGGAGTGGGGTGGATCGTGTTGTGTTGTGTTGTAAGGTGGTGATGATGGCTGGGGAGTGGGGTGGATTGTGTTGTGTTGTGTTGTAAGATGGTGATGATGGCTGGGGAGTGGGGTGGATTGTGTTGTGTTGTGTTGTACGATGGTGATGATGGCTGGGGAGTGGGGTGGATTGTGTTGTGTTGTGTTGTGTTGTACGATGGTGATGATGGCTGGGGAGTGGGGTGGATTGTGTTGTGTTGTGTTGTACGATGGTGATGATGGCTGGGGAGTGGGGTGGATTGTGTTGTGTTGTGTTGTGTTGTATGATGGTGATGGCTGGGGAGTGGGGTGGATCGTGTTGTGTTGTGTTGTGTTGTAAGATGGTGATGATGGCTGGGGAGTGGGGTGGATTTTGTTGTGTTGTGTTGTATGATGGTGATGGCTGGGGAGTGGGGTGGATCGTGTTGTGTTGTGTTGTAAGGTGGTGATGATGGCTGGGGAGTGGGGTGGATTGTGTTGTGTTGTGTGTATGATGGTGATGGCTGGGGAGTGGGGTGGATCGTGTTGTGTTGTGTTGTAAGATGTTGATGATGGCTTGGGAGTGGGGTTGGTTGTGTGGGAAGGCGCTCCTCTCTAGACGTTTTGTCTCTGGGCTGTCTTAGTTGTTGTGTTGGGTGGAGCGGATTATCGTGTGAGATTGTATATTGCTTCTTCTTCTTCTTCTGCTCCCCCCACCTCTCCCTCTCTCTCTCTCTCTGAACGCCAACGCGCCTGCGTTTGTCCGTTTCTGTCTGTGTGTATGTATATCACCACTCCCCTTCTTCTTTTCTCAGTCTCATACATGCGTGTGCATACGTGCTCCTCTCTTTCTCTGTTAATGTGTCTGTCTGTCTCTCTGTTTCTCTCTACCTCTCTGTGTGTGTTTCTCACTGTCACTCTCTCTCACTGTCTCTGTTTCTGTCTTTCTCTGTCACTCTCTGTCCAACCCTCTCTTTGTCTGTCTGTCTGTCTCTCTCTGTTTCTCCCTACCTCTCTCTGTGTGTTTCTCACTGTCTCTCTCTCTCTCTGTATCTCTCTCTGTCTTCCTCTATCACTATCTGTCCAACCCTCATCCTCTCTCTCTCCCTCCCTCCCTTCGTCAGTCATTCTTATTTCATGAGGGGTCATCACTTTATGAATGAACCAGTGAAAATCAGACTAAAATCTAACCACCCCCTACCCCCTCTTCTCTCGCTTTGAATCTGTCTTTGGACCTGTTTGTTCTCTGATCTTTCTCTCTTTCCTTATACAGAACCGTATCTGTGCCGCCCACCCTCTTTTCCCCTGGGTATTTTCGCATGTTCACCGTGTCGTTTTTCTTCCTTTCATTGCCTGTCAGTGTGTCTTTCCTTTGTTCTTTCCTTTTCGCCCTTCTGTTATTTTCTTTGTATCCCCTTTTCGTTCTTTCTTCCACCGTCTTCCACGCCTTTCTTCTTTCGTGAACTGTAGGGGGGGAATAAAAGAGTAGGGAATTAATTGGATGTGATTTCCTTCATCCTGTCACAGGGGGTGGAGGTAGTGTGGCGATGTCTGTGTGTTCGTTGCTCTCTGTCTCTGTCTTCCACCCCCCCCCCCTCTTTCATATGACTTTTTCTTGTACGTTTCTGCTATTTCTCATTTGTTCTCTGTCTGTCAGTATGTCTCTGTCTCTCTTGACTATCTCTCTCTCTGTCCACTCTCTCTCTCCCTGTCCATTCTCTCTCTCTCTCTCTCTCTCTCACCCTCTCTATCCCCCTGTTTCTCTCTCTCTCTCTCTCTCTCTTTCTTTCTCTCTCTCTCTCTCCCCTCATCCCTTTCTCCCTCCACCCCCCTTTCTCTCCACTCACACTTGCGGGTCGATCCCACTCACTCTCTTTCTCCTATCTCTCAGTGAAAGGACGACAGAAAATCATTGTCTCCTTTGTTGCCATTGGAAGATTGGAAGAGGGGGTTGGGGTGTGTGTGTGTGTGTGTGAGGGGGGAGGGGGGGTTGTAGAGACTGGGCGGAAGAGTTGGGGGTGTGGAGACTAAAGCGGTGATGAGAGGCGTGAGGGGAAAGAGTGGGGATGGACAGGACTGGAGACATCAGCATTCTGGCAACTCTTGAGGGTCCTGAAGGGCTCCAGAAGCATAGCCATATCCAGGAGTGTCTGGGCTTGATGGTGAAGGCGTGGAATGATTGTATTTTCTATTTGCGCCAGGGAAAAAAAAGTGTTGAAACTCTGGATAGAGACTGGGTGAAGGGGGAGAGACCGTAGAAAAGACGTTCTCTGGAGAGAGATTCTTGATGGATGAGGATGGGAAAGGGAAAGTAGGAAGTCCTGTGTTTTAGAGAGAGAGACAGACAGACAGAGAGAGAGAGAGAGAGAGAGAGAGAGAGAGAGAGAGAGAGAGAGCATCCTGCGTATGTTTGTTTCGTTGGTTTTTTTGCTTTTTTTCCGTGGGGAGGGTAAGCCACGCATATGTACACTCTGCCTCTCGCTGATTTCTGTCTCTGTAGCTCGCACTCACACAGCTTGACAGAGAGACAGAGACAGAGATTCACAGACACACACACATACAGACACAGACACACACACAGACATACACACACACACACACACACACACACACACACACACACAGAGCGATGCTGTTTTAAAAAAAAAAAATTTTTTTAATGCAGTGCCAGTTTCAGTGATTCATGTCCTTTGTTCTCTCTGTGTGTCTTTCTTGTCTTTGTCTAGGACTTCTCTCTTTGTCTCCCATTTCTCTTTGTCTTCTTGCTGTCCTCCTGCTTCACCTTCCTTCCTCCTCCATCATCATCGTATAGTGGTCTTCGTCATGTTCATCTTCCAATGCTCTTCTGTCTCCTCCTCCTACACTTTATTGCTTTTCTTCTGAGTCTTTGGTGAATCGCTTTTCTTCTCTCTTTGCATTTTTCTCATCGACATCTTCTCTTCATCATTCTCTGCCCACTTTTATTCCTCCTACTCCTCCTCCTCTTTCATAGCCACACTGTCATGCCACGTACCCCCCCTCCCCCTCCCCATCCCCTTTCAACAGTCCTCCCTCCAGTTGTTTCTGTCCCTTGTATTGTCGCCCCTGCATGGATTGTCGCCGGCGTCAATACGTGCAGGCCTCACTGCACTTACTGTCGCATCTCTGCACTGGTGCTGGTTTGAGGAGTGAATGAGGAGTTGTGACGTAACTTTTACGACCCCGCGTAGAGTCGTTGAAGGGCTGAGTTCTCGGAGATAAGAACACACACACACACACACACACACACACACACTCTGTGACAGTAGCCAAACTTGTCCAGTTTACAACCCACCCACTCAACCTTTACGATAAACTCAAGATCCCGAACCCACTGGGTGAGAAGTTGTGACGTAACTTTTACGACCCAGCGTGGCGTCGTTGACGGAAGGGCTGTGCCCTTGCAGATAAGATCACACACACACACACACACACACACACACACCTGCACGCACAAACACGAAACATGCACATACATTCACACACACACACGCCAAATACACACACACATATTATACGCCACCTCTTCCACCACACACCGCTTTCACATAAACACGAATGTACTGTCGCACACATTCACTCACACAAACAAGCATACAACAATATTTTGTATTTTGTATTTCTTTTTATCACAACAGATTTCTCTGTGAAATTCGGGCTGCTCTCCCCAGGGAGAGCGCGTCGCTACACTACAGCACCACCCTTTTTTTTTTGGTATTTTTTCCTGCGTGCAGTTTTATTTGTTTTTCCCATCTAAGTGGATTTTTCTTACAGAATTTTGCCAGGAACAACCCTTTTGTTGCCGTGGGTTCTTTCACGTGCGCTAATTGCATGCTGCACACGGGACCTCGGTTTATCGTCTCATCCGAATGACTAGTGTCCAGACTACCACTGAAGGTCTAGTGGAGGGGGAGAAAATATCGGCGGCTGAGCCGCGATTTGAACCAGCGTGCTCAGATTCTCTCGCTTCCTAGGCGGGTGCGTTACCTCTAGGCCATCACTTCACATATCATACGCGCGTGCGCACACAAACTCATACACACAGCAACAACAACAACAACAACAACAACAGCAACAATGCAGAGGGGCGACAATCCATGCAGGGGCGATAATACATGCCGCAACTACAGCACCAGTGCAGAGAGGCGACAATATGTGCAGTGAGGGCAGCACGTATTGTCGTCGGCGACAATCCATGCAGGGGCAACAATACATGCCTCAACATCCCTCTCTCCTCATCTTTTCCACCCACTCCAGCACCATAGCTCGTTCGTACCCCTTCTTCATTTTTTCTTTACTTACAGTGACCCACCGCAGCTGCAGAATCACGTACCCCAGACGTACCATTATGTGGGTGACAGGAGAGAGAGAGAGAGAGAGAGAGAGAGAGAGAGAGAGAATCGATTCCAGTATATAATCATCATCTATGCCTTTTCGCTGATGCAATGTAAAACCCCTCCATCTCCTCCCCCGCCCCTCCCCTCACCCTGATCGATGTGCCCCTCATCACCCCCCATTCCCCACAACCCCACCCCTCGTCCCTATTGCCTGCCTATATTGCTCAGTCACCTAAGTGTGCCACTCATGTTGTAAAGGGTTGGTGGTTCGATTCTGCGCGTTGACGTGCATGGTGTACTGGTTTTTGTTCGATTTGGCTGTCCGCCTGTTTGGAAGTGGTGCTTTGGGAATGTTCATTGCATTGGTAGGCTTGTTCCAACATGCGCGCATACGGGCGACACACATATGCACGCGTGTAGAAGGAGAGAAGTGTGCGTGTGTAATGTGCGCACTCACGCACGAACGCGCGCACGCGCACGCCACACACACACACACACACACACACACACACACACACACACACACACACACAAACACACGCGCGCGCGCACCCGCCAGCCCGCCCGAACACACACACGTTTTTTCTCGTTGATTTCCATCCCAGATAGTTTGCTTTTGCCAGGGGTTGATTTGCTTATGTTCTGTCAGGTGTTTGCCACAGACAGTGGGTACTAATGGAATGGATTCTGAATGAACAACTTCGGTCTGAAGTCCCCTCCTATGTGAGATCCTCGTAACAGCCAGTGGACTCTCTCTTCACCAGGGCTCCTTGTCTCTCTCCCAGGGCTCCTTGTTTCTCCCCCAGGGCTCATATCTCCCCCAGGGCTCCTTGTCTCTCCCCCAGGGCTCCTTGTCTCTCCCCAATGGCATCTTGTCTCTCCCCCAGGGCTCCTTGTCTCTCTCCCAGGGCTCCTTGTCTCTCTCCCAGGGCTCCTTGTTTCTCCCCCAGGGCTCCTTGTATCTCCCCAGTGGCTCATTGTTTCTCCCCCAGGGCTCCTCGTCTCTCCCCAATGGCATCTTGTCTCTCCCCCAGGGCTCCTTGTATCTCCCCAGTGGCTCATTGTCTCTCCCCCAGGGCTCCTCGTCTCTCCCCAATGGCATCTTGTCTCTCCCCCAGGGCTCCTTGTCTCTCTCCAATGGCTCTTTGTCTATGCCCCAGGGCTCCTTGTCTCTCCCCAATGGCTCTTTGTCTATCCCCCAGGGCTCCTTGTCTCTCCCCAATGGCTCCTTGTCTCTCCCCCAGGGCTCCTTGTTTCTCCCCCAGGGCTCATCTCTCCCCCAGGGCTCCTCGTCTCTCCCCAATGGCATCTTGTCTCTCCCCCAGGGCTCCTTGTCTCTTCCCCAGGGCTCTTTGTCTCTCCCCCAGGGCTCCTTGTCTCTCCCCAGTGGCTCTTTGTCTATCCCCCAGGGCTCCTTGTCTCTCCCCAGTGGCTCATTGTCTCTCCCCCAGGGCTCCTTGTTTCTCCCCCAGGGCTCATCTCTCCCCCAGGGCTCCTCGTCTCTCCCCAATGGCATCTTGTCTCTCCCCCAGGGCTCCTTGTCTCTTCCCCAGGGCTCTTTGTCTATGCCCCAGGGCTCCTTGTCTCTCCCCAATGGCTCTTTGTCTATCCCCCAGGGCTCCTTGTCTCTCCCCAATGGCTCATTGTCTCTCCCCCAGGGCTCCTGGTTTCTCCCCCAGGGCTCATCTCTCCCCCAGGGCTCCTCGTCTCTCCTCAATGGCATCTTGTCTCTCCCCCAGGGCTCCTTGTCTCTTCCCCAGGGCTCCTTGTCTCTCCCACAGGCCTCCTTTTGTCTTTCCAAGGGCTCCATGTCTCCCCCCCAGGGCTCCGTGTCTCTCCCCCAGGGCTCCTTGTCTCTTCCCCATGGCTCCTTGTCTCTCCCGCAGGGCTCCTTGTCTCTCCCCAATGGCTCTTTGTCTATCCCCCAGGGCTCCTTTTCTCTCCCCAATGGCTCTTTGTCTATCCCCCAGGGCTCCTTTTCTCTCCCCAATGGCTCTTTGTCTATGCCCCAGGGCTCCTTGTCTCTCCCCAGTGGCTCTTTGTCTATGCCCCAGGGCTCCTTGTTTCTCCCCAATGGCTCTTTGTCTATCCCCCAGGGCTCCTTGTCTCTCCCCAATGGCTCTTTGTCTATGCCCCAGGGCTCCTTGTCACTCCCCAGTGGCTCTTTGTCTATGCCCCAGGGCTCCTTTTCTCTCCCCAATGGCTCTTTGTCTATGCCCCAGGGCTCCTTGTCTCTCCCCAATGGCTCTTTGTCTATGCCCCAGGGCTCCTTGTCTCTCCCCAATGGCTCTTTGTCTATCCCACAGGGCTCCTTGTCTCTCCCCCAGGGCTCCTTGTCACTCCCCAATGGCTCATTCTCTCCCCCAGGGCTCCTTGTCTCTCCCACAGAGATCCTTCTCTCTCCCCCAGGGCTCCTTGTCTCTCCCCCCAGGGCTTCACGTCTCTTCCCCAGGGCTCCTTGTCTCTCCCCAATGGCTCCTTGTCTCTCCCGCAGGGCTCCTTGTCTCTCCCGCATGGCTCCTTGTCTCTCCCGCAGGCCTCCTTTTGTCTTTCCAAGGGCTCCGTGTCTGTCCCCTGGGGCTCCTTGTCTCCCCCCAGGGAATCCTTGTCTCTCTCCCAGAGATCCTTGTCTCTCCTCCCAGGGCTCCTTGTCTCTCCCCCAGAGCTCCTTGTCTCTCCCCCCAGGGCTTCACGTCTCTCCCCCAGGGAATCCTTGTCTCTCCCACAGAGATCCTTCTCTCTCCCCCTAGGGCTCCTTGCCTCTCCCTAGGGCTCCTTGTCTCTTCTTCAGGGATCCTTTTGTCTTTCCAAAGGCTCCTTATCTCTCCCCCCAGGATCCTTGTGTCTTTCCAAAGGCTCCTTATCTCTCCCCCCAGGATCCTTGTGTCTTTCCAAAGGCTCCTTATCTCTCCCCCAGAGACCCTTGTGTCTTTCCAAGGGCTCCTTGTCTCTCCCCCAGAGACCCTTGTGTCTTTCCAAGGGCTCCTTATCTCTCCCCTAGAGACCCTTGTGTCTTTCTAAGGGCTCCTCGTCTCTCCCCAGTGGCATCTTGTCTCTCCCCCAGGGCTCCTTGTCTCTTCCCCAGGGCTCTTTGTCTATGCCCCAGGGCTCCTTGTCTCTCCCCAATGGCTCTTTGTCTATCCCCCAGGGCTCCTTGTCTCTCCCCAATGGCTCATTGTCTCTCCCCCAGGGCTCCTTGTTTCTCCCCCAGGGCTCATCTCTCCCCCATGCTCCTCGTCTCTCCCCAATGGCACCTTGTCTCTCCCCCAGGGCTCCTTGTCTCTTCCCCAGGGCTCCTTGTCTCTCCCACAGGCCTCCTTTTGTCTTTCCAAGGGCTCCGTGTCTCTCCCCCAGGGCTCCTTGTCTCTTCCCCAGGGCTCCTTGTCTCTCCCGCAGGGCTCCTTGTCTCTCCCCAATGGTTTCTTTGTCTATCCCCCAGGGCTCCTTGTCTCCCCAATGGCTCATTGTCTATCCCCCAGGGCTCCTTTTCTCTCCCCAATGGCTCTTTGTCTATGCCCCAGGGCTCCTTGTCACTCCCCAGTGGCTCTTTGTCTATGCCCCAGGGCTCCTTGTCTCTCCCCAATGGCTCTTTGTCTATCCCCCAGGGCTCCTTGTCTCTCCCCAATGGCTCTTTGTCTATGCCCCAGGGCTCCTTGTCACTCCCCAGTGGCTCTTTGTCTATGCCCCAGGGCTCCTTTTCTCTCCCCAGTGGCTCTTTGTCTATGCCCCAGGGCTCCTTGTCTCTCCCCAATGGCTCTTTGTCTATGCCCCAGGGCTCCTTGTCTCTCCCCAATGGCTCTTTGTCTATCCCCCAGGGCTCCTTGTCTCTCCCCCAGGGCTCCTTGTCACTCCCCAATGGCTCATTCTCTCCCCCAGGGCTCCTTGTCTCTCCCACAGAGATCCTTCTCTCTCCCCCAGGGCTCCTTGTCTCTCCCCCCAGGGCTTCACGTCTCTCCCCCAGGGCTCCTTGTCTCTTCCCCAGGGCTCCTTGTCTCTCCCCCAGGGCTCCTTGTCTCTCCCGCATGGCTCCTTGTCTCTCCCGCAGGCCTCCTTTTGTCTTTCCAAGCGCTCCGTGTCTCTCCCCTGGGGCTCCTTGTCTCCCCCCAGGGAATCCTTGTCTCTCCCCCAGAGATCCTTGTCTCTCCCCCCAGGGCTCCTTGTCTCTCCCCCAGAGCTCCTTGTCTCTCCCCCCAGGGCTTCACGTCTCTCCCCCAGAGAATCCTTGTCTCTCCCACAGAGATCCTTCTCTCTCCCCCTAGGGCTCCTTGTCTCTCCCTAGGGCTCCTTGTCTCTTCTTCAGGGATCCTTTTGTCTTTCCAAGGGCTCCTTATCTCTCCCCCCAGGATCCTTGTGTCTTTCCAAGGGCTCCTTGTCTCTCCCCCCAGGATCCTTGTGTCTTTCCAAAGGCTCCTTATCTCTCCCCCAGAGACCCTTGTGTCTTTCCAAGGGCTCCTTGTCTCTCCCCCAGAGACCCTTGTGTCTTTCCAAGGGCTCCTTATCTCTCCCCTAGAGACCCTTGTGTCTTTCTAAGGGCTCCTTGTATCTCCCCTAGAGACCCTTGTGTCTTTCCAAGGGCTCCTTGTCTCTCCCCCAGAGACCCTTGTGTCTTTCTAAGGGCTCCTTGTATTTCCCCTAGAGACCCTTGTGTCTTTCCAAGGGCTCCTTGTCTCTCCCCCAGAGACCCTTGTGTCTTTCTAAGGGCTCCTTGTCTCTCCCTCAGAGTCTGTTATTTTTTTTATTGTAATAACGGCGAATCCACAGATGGGGGACTCAATTTGTGTTATCAAAATGAGTCAACACAGTAACCGTGTTTCGTATTCTCTCTGTGTGTGGGGTGGTGGTGGTGGTGTTGAGGCATATAATCTGTTTCAGTACAGAAAATATGAGTTTCCTGAAATTTATTTATTTATTTCAAGAACACATTAAAAAAGAAGGAATTGTAAAATACACACGGAAATCTGTTGTGATATCTGTACTGTATTTCTTCGTCCACCATCTTGTCAGAATGTCGGTTTCTTTGACAGTGTGTTCGATGAGCGTTTGGAGTTTTATTGTGAAATTTCCAAGCCGGAAAGACGTGATGACGTCAGGAAAAGGTCAAAGCACGATAGATTCGATTATAACATTCGTCTGCATATTGAAACAGTAAACTGTCGATCAATGTTGGCAGACTTTGGAGGAAATGTTTACATTCCAACACACAATTTTTGGTGCGACAAAGACCCGTTTTCTGATTGTGAGCAAACGGGTTGAAAACTGACATTGTTTGTGGATTTAAACACTTGCTGATCAAAACAACCGCGAACCAGTCGCGACTGAATATTCGAGTTGTCTGCCAGTCTGAACTCTGATCCTATGATTATTTTTTTTAACTATGATTTATACGAGTCTGACTGTTCGATCTCGCGCACACTGTTATGAACTGACTGTTTATATAGCTGCTGGTTGCCACCCAACACGCCTCCCCATTTTTCTTCCTTTGTAGGGGACAGGGGGTCCCTTTTCCCTTTGTTATTATAATCTTTTCATGCGTGAGCCAATAAGACCTTAGCTCTGGTTCATGTAACCCGCAGTTATGCTTACTTCACTACGCTTGTGATATAAATGTTCAATTGATTTTTTTCTCCGTCTTCGCGTCGCCAGTCCCCTCTCTGTCTGTCGCTGTTTCCGTCACAATCTGTGTCTCTTGTCTTTCTCTGACTCTGAGTGTGTGTCTTTGTCTTTCTTTCTTTTTCTTTCTTCCTTCCTTTCTTTCATTCTTTTTCTCTTTCCTTCTCTCGCTCTCGCTCCTTCCCCTCACACACGCGATCAATCCCACTCATCCTGTCCTCTCTCTCAGTAAAAACAACAACAGAAAAACAAAACAAAACAAAACAAAACAGGACGACAGAAAATCCTTGTCCTTTCTCCTCCTGTGAGGCGGCCGCTGGAAGAGGGAGATAGGGGGTGAGCGAAAGGGGTATATATAGACTGAAGCAGTGATGGGATGCGGTGAGGCAGAGGGATGGGGGTGATGAGGGAAAGGGGTATAGACTGAAGTGATGATGGAGGGGGACGGGGTGGGGGGGGCGGTGGGGCAGATGGAGGGGGTGATGAGGAAAAGCGGTATAGACTGAAGTGATGATGGAGGGGGACGGGGTGGGGGGGCGGTGGGGCAGATGGAGGGGGTGATGAGGAAAAGCGGTATAGACTGAAGTGATGATGGAGGGGGACGGGGAGGGGGGAGGGGCAGAGGCAGGGGGTGATGAGGGAAAGGGGTATAGACTGAAGTGATGATGGAGGGGGTGGGGTGAGGGGACGGTGGGGCAGATGGAGGGGGTGAGGAGGGAAAGGGGTATAGACTGAAGCGATGATGGAGGGGGTGGGGTGGGGGGGCGGTGGGGCAGATGGAGGGGGTGATGAGGGAAAGGGTTATAGACTGAAGTGATGATGGAGGGGGACGGGGAGGGGGGGGTTCAGAGGCAGGGGGTGATAAGGGAAAGGGGTATAGACTGAAGCGATGATGGAGGGGGACGGGGAGGGGGGGGGCAGAGGCAGGGGGTGATAAGGGAAAGGGGTATAGACTGAAGCGATGATGGCGGGGGTGGGGGGTGGGGGGGTGGGGGGCAGAGGCAGGGGGTGATGAGGGAAAGGGGTATAGACTGAAGCGATGATGGCGGGGGTGGGGGGTGGGGGGCAGAGGCAGGGGGTGATGAGGGAAAGGGGTATAGACTGAAGCGATGATGGAGGAGGGGGGTGGGGGAGGATGCTGCAAGAGTGAAGTCGTCAGTGTTCGCGCAGCACTGAGGGTCTTACAGAAGGCGGCTGAGCCAAGATGACACCATGGTGGTGATGAAGTGTGTGTGTGTGGAATGATTGTTTTTCTAAAAGATAGTCGCCAGATAGTGTGTGTGTGTGTGTGTGTGTGTGTGTGTGTGTGTGTGAGAGAGAGAGAGAGAGAGAGAGAGAGAGAGAGAGAGAGAGAGAATCGATTCTAGTATATAATCATCATCTATGCCTTTTCGCTGATGCAATGTAAAACCCCTGATTATGATGATGATGATGTGTGTGGAATGATTGTTTTCTGAAAGATGGTCCCATCATGATGACAATGATGATGATGATGATATGTGTGTGTGTGTGTGTGTGTGTGTGTGTGTGTGTGTGTGTGTGTGTGTGTGTGTGTGTGAATAATTTTCTGAAAGATGGCCCCCATTATTTGTATTTGTATTTCTTTTTATCACAACAGATTTCTCTGTGTGAAATTCGGGCTGCTCTCCCCAGGGAGAGCGTGTAGGGAGAGCGTGTCGCTGTACTACAGCGCCACCCTTTTTTTTGTATTATTTCCTGCGTGCAGTTTTATTTGTTTTCCCTATCGAAGTGGATTTTTCTTCAGAATTTTGCCAGGAACAACCCTTTTGTTGCCGTGGGTTCTTTTACGTGCGCAAAGTGCATGCTGCACACGGGACCTCGGTTTATCGTCTCGCCCGAATGACTAGCGTCCGGACCACCACTCAGGGTCGTGCAGGGGGAGAAAATATCGGCGGCTGAGCCGTGATTCGAGCCAGCGCGCTCAGATTCTCTCGCTTCTCAGATTCTTCCTAGGCGGACGTGTTACCTCTAGGCCATCACTCCACTAGATGATGATGATGTAGTGCGTGTGATAATAATGCTGCTGCTGCTGCTGCTGCTGCTGCTGATGGTGTGTGTGTGTGTGTGGGGGGGGGGGGGGGGGGGGTGATTGTTTTCTGAAAGATGGTCCCTTGATGCTGACGCAACGTTGGTTTCTTCGGAACATGTGAGAGAATTCGGAAGGAGGCTAAGTTTAAGGGAGAAAGACTCAAGAGGGTTAAAAAACAACAACAACAACAACAAAAAACCAGGGGTGAAAGGTGCGTGCGTGATTGAGTGTGGTTGACACGGATAGCGAGAAAGCATCAGATAATGAGCTCCTGCGTTTTTACACCACGGGGGAATGGTGGGGAGGTGGGGAAGGGAGGTTGAATGGGAAAGGGGATGGGGTGGGTAGGTGGGTGGGGTGGGGGGCATTGCGGGGAGGATTGTGCCTCCTCCTTTCTCTGTCACATCACAGGAGAGAGAGAGAGAGAGAGAGAGAGAGGTGAATTTTTCATATCGGTCCAGTTTCAGTGACGTACGTATCTTCTTCTTGTGGTGCGGGTTGCATGAGCGAACTGAACAGCGCTGAGCTTGCTCAGAGTTATTAAGTCTGTTCCCAACCCCACTGTAAAAGTCCGTGTACTTAGGAACATTCTTAACTCCAAGCAAACTTAGCGCTACAAAGATCGCCTCATGCAACCCGGCCCAGGTTTTTGCTTTTCCTCTCCTCCTCCTGCTTTGGTAGCCCGTCTTGCCGTCTGTCATACTTCTCTCCCGCTGCTGCTCCTGTTGGTG
The DNA here is from genome assembly GCF_041734735.1 of Babylonia areolata. Classification (NCBI taxonomy): domain Eukaryota; kingdom Metazoa; phylum Mollusca; class Gastropoda; order Neogastropoda; family Buccinidae; genus Babylonia; species Babylonia areolata. The sequence continues at coordinate 15,286,154 of NC_134881.1, forward strand.
CTGCTCGTCCTCTCTTTCTTCCGCCTGTTCCCTCCCGTGTTATCCATTCGTTGCTTTTCTTTTAAATTCGCAATTTTTTTGTTATTATTTTTTTTTTTTTAACCTTTTTTCGTATCCTTGATCTTTAAGTTGTGTATTTGATCTTCTGCTTGCCGTACACACACAAAGGGGGTTCAGGCACAAGCAGGTCTGCGCATTCGTTGATCCTGGAGGTCGGAAAAAATCTCCACCCTTTACCCACCAGGCGCCGTTACCGAGATTCGAACCCGGGACCCTCAGATTGACAGTCCAGCGCTTTAACCACTCGGCTATTGCGCCCGTCAAATTTAAGATAATATTTGATTTCAGAGAAAAAATTAATCATAAATGAAAAAAGTAAATAATTGGAATAATGGAAGCAATTTTTCAGTTTTCAATTATCTATCCAGCGAGGATCGTTTGTAGAAATAGGCACCCATACTTTCAAGCCACATCACTGGTACCCGGACCAACAAGAGCCAGCAGAGCCCCAACTGGATGGGCATACTGCTCATGAAGGAGTGACACTAAAACGTGGTCACAATTTTTCATTTCAAAGTAAAAGTTCACTCCTGAACTGCTTTTCACAAAAAGTGCAGCCAATCAAGACAAGAGGCTAAATCGCTGTCTCTCATCAAACTGATCAAAGTTGTACACTTAATCCACTGAACTCCAAATCACCGTCTCCCCCCAAAAAAGTACCTCATCCATTTTACACACGATTACTACTTAGCGCTTCCACACTTCCTGACACAGTCTGTCTGTCTGATTTTCTGTCATCTCTCTCCTTCTCCCTCTCTTTCTCTGCCCCCCCCCTCTCTTTTCCGCTCTATCCTTCTCTTTCTGTCTCAGTCAGTCAGTTTCTCTCTCTTTCCCTCTTTCTTTCCTTCTGCCCCCCCCCCTCTCTCCACACACACACACACACACACACACACATATATATGTATAATTTTTGATGTCTAAAATCTTTATCCTTCAGCAATAAATTTTTTTAATCTCTCTCTCTCTCTCTCTCTGACGACGGGGGGATGGGGGGAAGGGGAGGATGATGTGTGAGCGAAAGATGTGCATGACATGTATATGTGCCTGTGACCAAAGTACATCAAACCATTCCGAATCCGAATCTCTCTCTCCCGTCTCCCTCTCTCCATCTCCCTCTCTCTCCATTTCCTGCTTTTACTTCTCCCTCTTGCTTCTCTGCCCACCACCTCCAGGATCCCCCCCGCCCCCCCCCACCCCCTCACACACCCTGTCCCCTAGCACAACGCGGGTCAGTCCCATTCATTCTCTTCTATCTCTTGGTGAAAAGGACGACAGAAAATCGTTGTCCCTTATTCTCCTTTTGTTTGGAAGAGGGGAATGGAATGGGCCCATGGGAGGGGTGATGTTAGTGGTGGTGGTGGTGGTGGTGGAGGATGGAGACTTAAGCCTGCGATGAGAGGAGGATGATGGGGAAGGAAAGAATGGGAGATGGATGTTGGAAGGGGTGAGGACGCAGGATTCTGTGTGGCAGCACCCACGGGTCTCCCCGCCCGGCAGAAGGCTGAGCGGGGACAGTCTGAGGATGATGATGATGGGGAGTGTGTGTGTGTGTGTGTGAGAGAGAGAGAGAGAGAGAGAGAGAGTGTGTATGTATTAGTGTGTGTGTGTTTTGTGTTGACGCGGTTGAACATTAATTTTGTATGATTTGACAGTCCTTTTTGGCCCTGTGCGGTCGGCTGGACTATAAGCAACAAGAACAAGAATAGGCACGCGCGCGCCGTGTGTGTGTGTGTGTGTGTGTGTGTGTGTGTGTGTGTGCGTGCGTGCGTGCGCGCACGGGTGTGTGTGTAGAATGATACTTTTCCCACGGAATATTTGTTTGATCAACAGAAAGTCTCTGAGTTGAAGAGAGAGAGACAAGAGTGAGACAACAGAGTAACTGGGACAGAGAGAGGATGGCGTTGAGGTAGAGATGTATTCCTCCCTTCCTTTCCCTCTCCTTTTGCTGCTGCTTCTGTGGTAATGAATGTTACTATCACCACCACTATTGTTACTGCTGTTACTGCTGCTGCTGTTGATACTGCCACAATTGCTCAACTTCCTGCTCCTCATCCTTCTCAATCTTCTTTTGTTCACCCCCTTTGCTCAACTCCATCAAAAACCTAAAACCGCTCCCCCCTCCAACCCACGTTAATCCCACCTGTTGTGCCCTTCCCTTCCCTTTGTCCACCCCCTCCAGGACCCCCCCCCCCCCCGCCCCTCTCTCTCTCTTCACTGATAGTGGTCGCTCGGAGCTGCAGAATCAGAATCAATCACGTACCCCCCCAGACGTACCATTAAGGCAGGAAGGGAAAAATGATTCCACTTCAGCTGCACCTTATTGCTGATGCAGTTATTTTAACCCCACCCACCTCATTCACCACAGCGGTCCTGCCCCCTTCTCCTACATGGCTCAGTAACGTACACGCGTGCCTCTTATATTGCAAAAGGTTGGTGGTTCGATCATCTGGGCGTTCACGTTGAATGTGTCCACACACGAGAGGTCGATTTGTGTGTCTGAAAGTGTTGTCGTGGTGGAAGTGTCCATTGCGATGGCACACTGGTCCTGAGCTCTTCGCTCACCCACTTGTCATCACTGACCTTGTCATCACTGACAAGTCACTGTTGGTTAACATTGGCTGGTTTGTGTGTGTGTGTGTGTGTGTGTGTGTGTGTGCACGGAGGGCGGGAGGTACGCAGGCACGCAGGCAAACACACATGCGCGTGAGTACGCACGCAAGCGTTCACACTCGCGCCCATGCTTAAATCACAGCCATGCATTTACGCACACACACGAAGCATTCAGGTATATTATCCACAAACGCGCGCACACGCTTTCTCTATTTCTGTAGCACGCATGTATGCACGAAGTTACACACACGTACACGCGCGCGCGCGCACACAAACACACACACACACACACACACAAACAGAGTCAGTCACTCATTCATTCATTTATTTACTCCTAGCCTGCTGTAGAAAGGCAGTTTCGTCGAAATTTCCGCATATCTTATCTCCTCCATCAACTCTCCTCCTCTCTCTCTCTGTCTCTCTGTCTGTACACCCCCCCCCCCCACGTCCCCCTCTCTCCTCCTCCTATTTTTCTATCTCTTTTTCTTCCCCTGTCCCCCCCCCCCCCAGTCCCCTCTCTATCACTACTATCTCACCTCTGTTCCCTGCCCACCTGCTGGAAATTGTCTGCTGGGAATTTCCTCTTTCTGTCGCTCTCTTTGTTTCTGTCCTTTCCTTTCTGTCATATTTTATGCCTCGTTGCTCCATTCACTTTAATTTTTTTTCGAGAAAGCCTTGGGTATTTTATTTTTCTTGTTCTGGACTTGCTAATTGGGCACTCTCACTGTGCTATATTACGGTTTTTTGCGCATAGGACATGTTCTGTGTGCCTTTTGGCAATGTTTGGTAATGTATGTCTAATATTATATGTGATGACATTTATGCTCAGGTTTGGTTCTTTAATTTTCTGATGAACATTTTGCGAATTTATCAACGTATTAATTATCATGTCTATTATTATCATCGGAAATAAGCATTTTGTCTTGAATATTGCCTTCTCTTAGTCTCTCTGTCTCTCTCTGTCTGTCTGTCTGCCTCTGTCTGTCTGTCTCTCTCTCTCTCGCTCTCTCACGCTCTCTCTCAGTCCACCCCTTTCTTTCTGTCTCACCTCTCTTTCTCTCTCTCTCTCTCTCTCTCTCTCTCTCTCTCTCTCTCTCTCTCTCTCTCTCTCTCTCTCTTCTCCCTCCCCCTGTTTCGTTCGTTCTCTCACGCTTTCTCCCAGTCCACCCCTTTCTGTTTCACCTCTCTCTCTCCCTCTCTCTCACGCTCTCTCCCAGTCCACCCCTTTCTTTCTGTCTCACCTCTCTCTCTCTCTTCCTCCCTCCCCCTATCTGTCTCTTTCTTCCCCTCCCCCCTTCTCTCTCTCTCTCTTTCTCTTACCGGTGTGGAAGAGCAGAGATCGAGAGAATGCTTGCAGCAAGATTGAATGGAATGAACCAAACCAGGAAGGGGAATAGGAGAGGGGGGAAAAATGGAAACGGCATACTAACAGGAAGATAATTGGCTTAGTTTGGAGACTGATATGTCTTGAACAGATCCGTCTCGCGTCGGAAAACACGCGGGCAGTACAGTGCTCTCTCTCTGTATTTGTCTCTCTATCTCTATCTTTTTTTTTTAACATCTGACACACACACACACACGCACGCACGCACGCACACTCGCGCGCGCACGCGCGCGCAAACTCACTCAGACGCTCAGACGCACACGCACGCGCATTCGCATGCACATACATGCACACAGACACATGCGCATAGACATATGATACACACAGGCACAGACACACACAGACACACACACGCGCACACATACAGGCGCGCGCGCGCGCGCACACACACACACACACACACAATGCGAAAATGACCAAATCAAACGGATTTGCTTGGCTTTGAAAATAACCCAGCTTATTGATTTGCTCCGAAGTTATCGGCACATTCATATTTAGAAATTAACTCTTAATTGATACGTTATACGTATTGAAGTTAAATATATGCATCCGATTTTTCTGCCCTCCGATTAATCAGCTTTTGAAAAGAATTAATAATAACCATGCAGAGGAATACATACGTGTGTGTGTGTGTGTGTGTGTGTGTGTGTATAATCAACAACAGTAGGCTCTTCATGTCTTTAAAACTTGTATTCTAAAAAAGGCAGCAAATTTTCGCTGTAAAAAGAGCTTTTTCAGGCAGGGGTACAGACGTGAAAGCTTTACAGGCTGGTTAAATAGCAGCCAGTGAGTAAAAGTCAGGTAAAATCAGGTAAAACTGGGCAGTTAAAAACATGCTGCATGCAAAACAACTACAGAACTCAGCTCGCACCCCACACACTGCCACCCCCTCCCTGCACGCCATCATAACTCCCGTTACATTTAAGGGGGGTGGGGGCAGTGGGGGCGTGGGGCGGCCAGTGGGGAAGTGGGCCAGACTCAAAAACAACCCAGTCAACCAACCTACAAGCTGCACCACCATCACTCTCTGGGAGCTAAGCGCCCCAGAACAAAACCATCACATCAATACATATTAGATGCATGTACACATACATATAATCAGACATACATACACACACATACATACATACACCCACATACATGCACACACACACGCGCGCGCGCACACACACACATATATATGTATGTATGTATATTATACATGCACATATACATACATACATATATACACACATACATGTATAGATACATATATGCGCACATACATATACATATACCTACGTATACATACACACCAAATAGTAATAATATCCAAAAAGGTACTAATTGTATGAAGTTCGAGGGGAGGGGGAGAGAAGGGAGGGGACAAAGGAGATAAGGGGTGGGTGGTGGTGGAGGGAGACTGGAGCGGTTGGGGTGGGGTGGGGGGGGGGGGGTGTGAAGTGGAGCGGGGAAAGAGATGGGCAGCAGAAGAGCGGTAATTATTAATATTAACATACACATGGGTGCAAAATATTCTCCGTAAGAGAGACAAATGTAAGATATAAGCACTCTAAATACTTTTCAAATATAAGAGGAGCGGAGCCCAGGACACGAAGAGAGTGTGAACTATCTGTGTGTGTGTGTGTGTGTGTGTGTGTGTGTGCGTGTGTGTGTATATGTGTGTGTGTGTGTGTGTGTGTGTGTGCGCGCGCACGCGCTCGTGTGTGAAGGATTAAAAAAAAAAAAAGGAATCACGAAAAAGAATAGAGCAAAGGATTCCGGGGAGGAAAAAGACGCTTACGGTGGGTTGAACAAGAATCTTTGAAGGTGAAGCATCATTAGACAAACGAGAACAAGAGAGAGGGGGACTGTGGAGAAAGAGAGGAGTTTTTCTGTAGTTTTGGATGTGGTGGTGAAGAGACAGATAAAGAGAGACTGTGTGAGAGAGGAAATAGAGAGACAGAGACACAGAAAAAGAGACCGGGGTGGGGGGTGGGGGGTGGGGTGGTGGTCTTTATGTGGCCTTATAATCTGCTTGGCTTTTTTTTTTTTTTTTTAAGGCTAAGAAAAACCTTTTTCGGAGTAAGGAAAGTGCTGTTTTCATGAGGTGGCAGACACGGTTTCCATTTCCAGCAGTGTGCAAGCACAATTGTGGGCACTCTGTGGCGGTATTTTTGGCATCAATGTTCCCCTTGCTTCACGTGAAGAACTCTGTTGACAGTGTTGTTCCCTGCTTTTCTTTTCGTTCTATTAAAACAAAAAACAAAAAAACAACAAAAAAACAAAAACAACAACAACCCAAAAGTCAGTGTCTCTGTCTCTTGTCTGTCTCTCTCTCTCTCCTTTTTACTTTATTTTCTTATCTTCTTTCTATCTTTAGTCTTTTTCCCCTACATATTTTATGTCTGTCTGATTCTGTCTCCTGTCTGTCTCTTTGTCTGCCTGTCTGTATTTCTCTCTCTCTCTCTCTATTTCTCTTTCTCTCTCTCTTTCTCTCACTCTCTGTCACACACACACACATACTCAAACACACACACACACACACACACACACACACACACTCTCTCTCTCTCAGGCTCTCTCTCTTTCCCCCCCCCTCCCCCTCTGTCTCTCCCTCCCTCCCTCCCTCTACCGCGTGCGCACGTGCGCCCACACGGAACCAATTCCAGCCCGGGACCCCCAGATCATGAACGTGCAATACACTGAAAAAAAAAGAGAAAAAAAAGAGCAGACATAACAATGGTGTCAGACTCCAGACAAAGTACAGTGCTGAAGCTCTCCCAGACAGTCTGGCCACGACCCATGTCTACTACATGAAATGAAAAAGAAAAAAAAGAGGAGAAAATAAAAAGAAAACTTATTCGGAAAGGTGATTCATAATGTATGACAGGTGGTATGCAGTGCCATTGTGCCCGAGATGGGTAGGCAGTCAGAGAGCAGAACTGAAAAAAAACAAAAAAACACCGTGTTTCTGTTGAACTTGAATGCAGGTGACAGTGAAATTTTCGTGTGGGTTTTACTTTGTGCACGCAGTACGTTCAATGATGGTATAAGGTCTACGTGGTCAAGGATTTAACAAGGCGTGACAGCGGGGGGGGGGGGGGGGGGGGGGGGGGGGGGGTAAGAGGGAAAGAGAGAGCGGGGGGGATGGGCAGGAGGGAAAGAGAGAGACAATGTTATTTTGTTAGGATTGAAAATATCAGTGAGGGGCTCACAAATCTTTTTATACGTATTTTATGTATTTATTTATTTTTATAGTTAATTTTGAAAATGTCAGCGAAGAGTTAGCGTTTTAGTAGTATGACAGTCATGACTCTCTCAGTGAGATATAATTAAAAAAAAAAAAAAAAAAAAAAGCATCACTGCAGATCTGCAGATGGTCAGCATCACTGCAGATGGTCAGCATCACTGCAGATCTGTAGATGGTCAGCATCACTGGAGATGGTCAGCATCACTGCAGATTTGTAGATGGTCAACATCACTGCAGATGGTCAGCATCACTGAAAATCGTCGGCATCAGTGCGGATATGCAGATGGTCAACATCACTGAAGATGATCAGCATCACTGGAGATGGTCAACATCACTGCAGATGGTCAGCGTCACTGGAGATGGTCAGCATCACTACAGATGGTCAGCGTCACTGGAGATGGTCAGCATCACTACAGATGGTCAGCGTCTTTTCTTTTCTGTCTGTTTGTTTCTCCCTTTTTTTTTTTCCTTTCCTTTCCTTTTTGTTCTGTCTGTCTGTGGTTTTTTTTTATGTTTCACATGGCATGTTTTCTGTTCGCCCTTGCGTTTCTTTCTTTCTTTAATGTCAGACTCTCCTTCTCTCCCTTTCTGGTGGTCTTCCTCTTCTTTCTTTCTTTCTTTCTTTCTTTCTTTACTAACTCTCACTTTCCGGTTTTTCTTAATTTCTTCCTTTTTTTTTTTTTTGGCAAGACAGGTGGAATACACTCAAGCAAGTCAAATAAACAGCATTTGTTGAGAACTGGAGAGAAAGAAAAAAAAAGAAAGAAAGGAAGAAAGGAGAAATAGTTGTCTACACATCGTGACAGAAACATAGATTTTCAATATTCATTTTCAAACTCTTCACCCACCCACCCATTCCCCTGTCCCCTACCTACCTTCCTTTCACACACCCCCCCCCCCTCACACCCCGTCCACCATTTCCCTTGGCAGAAACATACATTTTCCATTTTCATCTTCAACTCAGACCTTTCCCTCTTCCCTTCACCCTCCCATCGCTGTCTACAGCTCTTTTCCATTACATAGATATGATTTGACATCATGAAAGTTCCACTCCTTTTTGCTTTCCTTTTTCCTTTAGTTCTTGAGTGAGATGAATATTTGATCATGTTGGAAACTTCCCTATTCATTGATTGCTTTGTGTGTGTGTGTGTGTGTGTGTGTGTGTGTGTGTGTGTGTGTGTGTGTGCGCGCGCGCGCGCGTTGTATGTTTGTTTTCGCTTTCCACCATTCTAAAGGGTGTGTTGTTGTGGCAGAGTGTTTTGAGAGAGAGGGTGTGGGGGGCGTGGGGGGAGGAGGCGGCGACGGGAAATGACTGTGTTGAAATGAATGGGTGGGATGGGGGAAAAGTTGGCGTGATGGTGACTGATGGTGTTCATTTACAAATGCCTGACGTACTTAGGGCCTGTCTGTCTGTCTGTCTGTCTTTCTGCCTCTCCTCTATCTGTCTGTCTATTAGGGTGATCGGATAATGAGTTATTGACAGTGTATTTATCCGTATCAATCGATCAGTCATCCTTCCTCTCTCCCTCCTCCCCCCTCTTTCTCTCTCTCCCTTTCTGTCGGTCTTGTCTCTCCCCCCCCCTCTCTCTCTCTCTCATCCCTGACTCGCTCAACCTCAGACCCTCTTCTTTCCTTACTTTTTTTTTTTTTTTCTCTCATTCTTAATTTCATTCATTTTCCAGCTCAGCCTCCTTTCCCAATTTGTATTCTCTCTCTCTCTGTTCCTCTGTTCCAGTATTTCCTTCCTTTCCTTCTTGTGCTCTGTATCCCTCTTTTTCCTTCTGCCCCCGTCTCTCTCTCTCTCTTTAATATCTTCTGTTTGAGTAGGGGAAAAGAGGAAAGAGAGCGAGTGTGGGGGTATAGTCAGACAACATGAGTGATGAGCATTTGCAGAAAACGGAGGAAATTGTCGCTGTGCATTGCAAACAAACAGCACAGCCTTCGTCCCACCCCCGACTGCCTTCTTCTACCCCCCACACCCCCAACCCCTCCCTTGTCTTACGTATTACCTACTCAGTATCTTCCCATAACTCTCAGGTTGAACTTCGATCAAAGAGATGCATAATTTTTACGTTCCTCTCCATTTTGCATGCGAGGAGTGTTCGATGTTTGAAAACCCCCCCTTTTTTTTCTTTTTTTTTCCCCGATGCCTGTGCTTGTGATGTATACTTGATGGTTTGGAAAGGTGTTCCCATTCATTTTTCATGTTTTCTGTTCTGTGCGCTGTTTGATTAGGCTGTTCACAGCTCAACAGGCTATCTACCCCCACCCCCACCCCTCCCTTGTCTTTACGTGTTACCTGCTACTCGCTTTCGTCCCGTAACACGTATGTTGAACTTCGATCAAAGAGATGCATTCACATTTACGTTCCACTCCTTGTATGAGAGGATTGTTTTATGTTTTTTTTTTTTTTTTTTTTTTTTCATGTTTGTGCTTGTGATGCGTACTTGATGGTTTGGAAAGGTGTGCCCCTTCATTTTTTATGTTCTCTATTCTTGTGCGCTGTTTGTCTGGTTCGGCTGTTCACAGCTCAACAAGCATCCGTGGTGGCAGCGTGGTTTGTCATGTGGAGGGGTGGCGATGGGACGTTTCTGTGTTGCTGTGATGAACGGGTGTAGGAGATGTAGGGAGATGTGGCGTGACGGTGACTGATGGTTTTCGTTGGCCGACTTGACATCGTACTTAGTTTCTGTCTGGCTGCCTGTTTGGCTGCTTCTCTCTGCTCACTTCTGGCTCTGTCCGTGCCTCGGTGTGTGTGTGTGTGTGTGTGTGTGTGTGTGTGTGCGTGTGTGTGTGTGTGCATTGCATCTA